>NC_056743.1:415347840-415685340 GCF_019279795.1 Protopterus annectens | reverse complement strand
ATGTTGCAACCAGCAACAAGGTGTGCAACTGTTTCCAGTTCGGTTTTACAAAACCTACATTTGTCTGTTTTTCCTGCATATTCAATGGACTTTATAAACCAGTGTGTACGTAGCCCACTATCTTGGGCTGCCAATATTAACCTTTCATCTCTTGGTTTGAATTCGCCCCTTCTTAACCATCCCTGCATTTGATCCTGATCAACATGAGGTTGTTCCAGGAGTTCTCTATACTTGCAACTATATTTATGCATTTTCCACATTTCTTGACTTCTCATCTGATCATTCACCTTATATTCTTTTTTTTTTTTTATCTATTTCTGGTTTGATTTCCATTCCCACTTGACACTGATATATTTCTACTAGACAAAGCAGGGAAGTCATCCTAGATTTATTCTCCATCTTTCAAAACTTTCACTATGTTTGGGTCTTGTGAGGTCAACAGATATGTATGGAGTCCCACGGATTGCAGATCTACAGATGTAATCAATTTCAAGGAGGCCCATACCCCCTTCAGAATGGGGAATAAATGAATACATAATCTTGGTATGCACTGATTTTTATAAATCATTTGAGTATGAAGCAGCCTTCTTGTTTTCCTATGTAATCTATCCAACACCTTTTAGGGCCAGTCATTCACTCCAAAACTAAGTTAGGACAGGAAGAGCAAATTGGTTTATAGCTTAAACTTTGCTCTTAGATCTCAACACTGTTTCCAGGATTAATTTAAGTCTTCTAAAATATACTTTGCTGAGTTTTATTCACATTTGTTCATGCTTTTTGTTGATCCTTCATCAATTCCAAAATATTTATACATTCCCTCTTGCTCAAGTTCTTTTATATCACATTCTTGTCCCAAAATGTTTTCTGTGTGCTGCAACTTTCCTGCTTTAAAGGTTGCTTTTGAACATTTATCAAGACCAAATGATATTCTTTTATCATCTGAAAAAGTTTTAACTACTTACAGCTGTGCTTTCAGTTCCTCATTTGAACTATATAGTTTTCTCATTTTCTCTTTGTCAATAATTTAAGTATTTACACATTGTTGCTTTCTGGGAGCCAAATTATAGCCATGACCTAATCTGTTAAGCAGACAGCTTGATGGGTTAAGGGCAAAGCAAAAGAGCAGCGGTGACAGTCACCCTGGAATATTCCCCTTTGGATTTTTATTCCTAGAATAATAATTTGTCCTTTATCATGGCTTAACTGCAAAGTGATTTGCCACTGTTTAATGACTGATGTTTTATTAGTGTAGGGTGTATCTTGTACATTGTAAGCACTCTTATCCATGAATGAGGGATACTGTCAAATGCTTTTTTATAGTCTATGCATGCCATACATAGTGAAGAAGTGTAAAAAGGGCAAGAATCTATTGCTTTTATTTAACAAGAAATGGTCCTTTTTCCACATGACTTACTTTTATTACCCTTTTGTTCTATTGCCATAATTGAGTTTTCTTCTAAATGACTATAAACTTTAAAGATAGCGCAAAGCACAAACCAAGAAACTGAAGAACGGATCGTAGCAGTAATAAACAGCAGGAACAATAATGGCAGTAAACAGGACAGTCTTTATTCCAGTATTTTGAAGCGCTTTTCGTCTGCCAACATATGCAGACTTCTTCAGACAATAAAAACACTTACAACTGAAAAGCTTAAATAATGCTAAGCTAATCAAGGGTAACCAATCAAGTAAAAGCAACCTGATATGAATAATTAAAATTAATTAACTTACTCATACTATTAAAATCTAGTGATAATTCAAAATAAAGCAACCTTACTAAATAACATAAAATAAACCCTAGTCTACCTAGCTGATTAAGCTGAACGGAATGAACAGTACAAGTAAAAAATGCATTCCTGCTGTTTATTACTGCTACGATCCGTTCTTCAGTTTCTTGACTATAAACTTTGTTAGCATCAGTTTGAGTAGATAGTTTACACGTCATTGGAATGGCAAGTTATTGGTCTATAGTTTTTAGGGTATTTTGTAGGTTCACTCAAGTAGGAGCATTGTTTTTCCTGTTAGCCAGGCTGGTGTCCGTTTGGGGTGCACATATAAATAGTTCTTACTCATGGCAAAATCTTCATGCAAGGCTGTTAATACATTTAGCGGGAAGTTGGGTACTGCATCTGGGCCTGGGTTTTTCCACTTAGAGGCTTTTCTTAACTTTGTTTCAATCTCTCTGGCCATTACTTCATCCCATCTCGTATCCTGTACATCTGAACTTCTTATTCTTTCATTTACTTTTTCTATCCATTTAGCATCTTTATGTTACACAGGGTCTTCATAGATATTTCTCCAAAATGCATCTGTGTCTTTTTTTTTGGTGTTCTTTCAGTTCCTTTTACCTTGTTTCCCAATTCTCTATAAAACTTTTTTGAGCCACCAGTAAATTGCTTATTTTGTAGTTTTCCTTTATATTTATCTGTGTATCTTCTAAGTATTTCAGCCTGTACGATTTTTACTTTATTATTTCCAATGGTGCATGACAAATCCTGATCAGTTGTAATACTGCACATTGCTTTTATCACATCTGTCTTTGAGTATTTTTGTTGACCTGTTCCCTCTTCTATACTCTTCTAACAGTGACACTTCTTGCCTTAATTGCTTTATAGTTTTCCTCTATTCGATGATTCCATAATGGCATTTGATTTCTCCCTGTCCTTTCTTGTACTACCCTGTGTTTTTGTATTTCTGGTATTAATTTGGCTGCACAGCAATGTATCCTATTTACTTTTGTTATGTTGCATGAATCTCTAGGGACAGTCCTAATTAGTCTATGTATTTGTCTTATCAAACTTAACTTTTTGGGTTTTATTGACCTTCTACAGTCTATTTCTTTGATCTTAATATGTCTATCCATCTCTATTAAATCAAGCAACTCTTCCCTTAGATCATTTTCTTCTAAACTGATGACACATTCTTTGTTCCCAATGTCCTGTGTGCATTCTATAGAAAGTACCAGAGCTTCTTCCTGTGCCACATTCTCTTCAGTTTCACCCTGTGTCATCCATTGCTTTTTCATATGGGAAATCACAGGCCTATCACTCACCGACATTGACTGAATCAGAGTTGCCATAGTTTCCTGTTTTTTTCCATGCTGTATAGCTCCAGTGGAACCTTTGTACTGGTTTCTTATGTGAGGCTCCAAATTATCTTCAAATTTCAACTGATTAGATGCTTCCTGCTCCACTGGTTTCTCCTTAATTTCGGTATCCGTTGCTGTATCCTGTTGTGATGTTATCGGAGTTAAACTTTCTACACTAAATCCTTCACTTTGCAGGTAATCCATAACCTCAGTTTCTGTTTCTTCAACTTCTCTATTACTGATCCTCTTTTTTACTTTTCCTCTTTATTTTCTTATTTTGTTTTGTATTGTGAAATTTTCCATATCTGGATATCTTTGTCTGTATTTGTCTTCAAATATCATTGGTTCTGCTCTTTGCATTGATTAGCTTTGCTTTCTCCTTTGCATAAATATTTCACCATATTAAATCTCTCTTTCTTTCCCATGTCCATAGTTCTTCTTCAGATGTCTCCTGCTCCTCCTGTTTCTCCTTACTTTAGGGACTAGTTATTCCATCATAATGTGATATGACCTGTGTTAGACATTCTACACTGAATCCTTCACTTTGCAAATATTCCATAACTTCACCTATTTTTTTTTTAATTCTTCTTGACTAATTTTCTCTTCTACATTCCCTCTTTATGATCTTATTTTTCTGTTGTGAAATTTTCCATGTCTGGATGCCTTTGCCTATATTTCTCTTTGAATATCTTTGAGGCTGCTTTTTTTGTGTTGATTAATTTGTCTTTCTCCTTTGCATAAGTATTGCACCATATCGAATCTCTTTCCCATGTCTATATTTCTTTTTTATACTCTTCAGATGTCTACATTTTTTTTTTAATTTTTGCACTTCCTCAGTCACTCCTTTTTCCAAAGTTTCTTGGTCTATATAGTGTTTTTCTTGGATCTGTTGTATTAATGAACACGTTTATTTGAACCTTCTGACGGTTTTAGTTGTGGAAGTATTTTTCTTTCCTCTAATTTCTCTCAATCTTTTCATATATCTTTTGTCTGGAAATTCTGGGCATTTTGCGTAATAGTAACAATACATAATTTCTTTGTCCTCCGCACTTAGCAGAATGAGATCGCTCATGGAGCTTAGAGACCAGATACTACTGGAAGCACAAAATACTAATTTCTACCAAAGTGATTTATTCTAGATATTCAAAAGCCATTTCCTTGCCAGTACCCTCCTTCAGGAGGGGGAACCTTTCTTCTCCGTGGGGGGCATAGCAGTCATTCCCAGAGTAAGCTTGCAGATAACCATCCAGTCATCTACATTATGTTGAAAGGAGGATAACTATTCACACTGCTCAACATGCAGGGGAAGTTTATTGCAGAGGTTTGGGATGCATTGGATTATAAATCTCTCTCCCCCCTCAGTGCTTTATCTGCTGGAAAAGATTTACGTCCCTGGTTTTAGTACTAGTGGAGATATTGGACTTGGAGACACAGAAGGTCCAGGACATAAAGGTATCTCATGGCAAAATAAGGAAGACCTCTCTCTCCTGAAAAGATAGATCTTCCAGCCTTTCTTGATAGCTCAGGCCTGTGATCATTCTGGTTAGGAATCTGCTTGGTCTTTCTGTTTGATATATTTAGTGAGGTACATCCCAAAGTGTGAGCTATACCTGATAACTAGCCTGATTAATGTAGAGTATAAGAGAGTGACAACCTCTTTAGACCTTATGATGTCTCTTTGGTAATTAGTTGTGCAAACTAAGATTTCCTGACAACCATTATCACATGATGGACAAAAGACAGGGACTTATTTACCCAAGTTCCTGGGTCCCCGTCTTCATTCTTTAGTGGTGCGCTGTCATACAATATGAATAGAAGAGAATGTGTCTACGAAACATGTTGTTACACTTTTTAGTATTTAACGCAAGCCCTTTTTATTTTACTAGAGAGAGTACATTCTGGAATTAAAGGTCTTGGCTATTGGTTTGGAGATCTGAGAATTAAACATCAAAAAGGCGAGGTCCCAGCACCAAGCCCTGAAGACCACCACTGGTCACTTATACTCTTCTGATGAAGCACCTGCAACTCTCATTGTATGGGTTCTGTGTTTCTGCCAGTTTACTGTCTGTCTTACCACATTTGGGTCAATTTTGTAAAGCATTTCCCTTCTGTATGATGCCAGCATGGGTGATGAAGGTCTTGGTTAAGTCGAGGTACACTATGTGTGCTGTATGGCCACTTTGGATAAGTCTACTAGGTTCCATGGACAGGATGTACCCTTCAAAAAGCCAAACTGTCAGAAACCAAAAATAATTATCTTGATATTGTTTGAGATCAGTTACATGCTTCACAGCTTTGCAGATGAGGCTTAATAAGGCTGAGAGGTCTGTGATTACCCTCGTCAGTTGTAAGGCCGTTGTCATGGAGGGGCAGCACCACTGCAGTGTGACACTCAGTCTGGGGGAGCGTACCTGAACTTAGGTTAATGGTTTAAGGAGCAGGTCTGTAAGGGAAGGTTTAACTGTATTCATTAAACAATCAAGTTTATGGTTTTATGGTTAGGTCCCATAGAGGATTTA
This sequence comes from Protopterus annectens, assembly GCF_019279795.1. NCBI lineage: Eukaryota > Metazoa > Chordata > Ceratodontiformes > Protopteridae > Protopterus > Protopterus annectens. The sequence continues at coordinate 415,679,733 of NC_056743.1, read as the reverse complement.
TTTTCGGTCTTGGTTAATTCTTTCAGTAAATTATCTTTAAATAATTTGGGGAGTAAGGGATTGAGATATTTCAGTGCTTTGAATGCAAATCTTGTGGTGAAGATGGCATTAAGTTTGTTTGCAAGGATATTGAAAATATCAGCTCAGAATAGAAGGCATCTTTATGAATACTTTCAGAGCAATGTAGAGTGTAGTTTCTTAATTTTCTTCCATAACTAAAGGATTTGTTTTTATCTTTGGCTTCAGAGGCCATTCTGAGTTTGTGGGCTGTTAGCATTTTAGATTTTTTGCAATCCTTTAGATATTTTCCTTGAAGTGATGTTTTGGATCTACTTTATAATTTAAGGAGTATTGTTCCTTTGTTATGCAGTTTGTGTGGCAGTGGACCACCAGGGTGTATTGTTTTTTGAAATTCCCATGATGCTTTGTTCTCGTAGGGACAACTTGCACTTTGCATTTTAAATGGGTGTAAAATTGCTCAGTGAAACTTGCTGTTGTACCAAAGCTGGGTGGTGCAGTCAGTGAGTTTTGCTGTTTCATCAGAGAAGAGGTTGAAGTTGCCATGCTTGTCCGTTAATTAGGAGAGGCTTGCTTTAGGGCTTTTCAGGAGTTTAAAGAAGGACTTCACTGCCACCAGAGGAGTAGGGCAAGGGGCATCCCTCTGTCTAAGAATCGGGTCAAGAATGCTCTCTTATGGTAGGTTTATTTACCATCTACCCAAAGGAATTTTTGTTTATCAAGTGTATGTATATACAACACTGTTAATATTTATCTTAAAACAGACACATGATAGGTAAAACAGATGCACACTATTGAAATTAACTAGATACTGATAAAGAAATGAAAAGTTTTCAGACACTTAGCCATTCAATAACGGTGCTAGCTATGGACATGCAAGTCCAGCTAATTTATTTGGGGCAAAAAAATTGTCTGTAGTGATTCAAGCCACCAAGGCTGTTATACTGCCCTTTGCTGTCATGAGGTTCTAGCTTTTAGGAGCATACTGCTTCTCATGTGAAGAGTGTTGGTGGTGTCACAGTCGTTAGAAATATCTTCTGTCATTTCAGGCTCTGGAGGAACCATTTACATGGATATCTTGGCTGAACTTTATTCACGTGTAGATTAAAAGTGTTGCAGGCATGGACAGTTTGGTTTTAGATGACATAGGGCATTTTCTGTATTCTCGTGATATGTGGATTTCTACAATAAAGATCTTTGGGAGGTGGGGATGTACAGTATCAGTGCTTTCTGAGCAATTCCAGTACTAATTTTCTTGCCCTTCCTTGCCTTGTTCCGGTAATATCCTTACTACCATTCATTTCTCTAGTACAGTTGATATTCATGTTGAAAGCTACTGTATCATTGCTAAGACAACTCATAGGAAAATTATCCTTTGGAGGCAGCAGCTGAACATTGCTCCAGTTTTTTCAACCTCTGGCAGAAGGCCCTCTGAAGTATATAATGTGACCCACATATCTGATATCGCTGTAACAAAATTTACATACAGACTTGCTTATCTTGGGGGTTGTAATGTCTCGGACTATTCAGTAACTGAATCAAACTCATGTACGTACATACAATTATTTAAATCCCATTGTTCCCATAAGTGTCTAGGTTGTTCTTAAAAATATCTAAAGTATTGCTTGCTTTAATGTAATTTGGATGAAGCAACTAGTACACGTCTCATTCCTATAGAATCATCTACATAGGCTGTCTGATTCTCTACTACTTTTTGATAACCCCAAACATTCCCAGAGATACTTGTCCCTAAATGTCCTATATACCTGAATGAGGACTTCTGTTACTTATCTATATAATACACTGTACAACTTCAAATATTTTAGTCTTTCGCAATAACTTAAATTTTCCCATGATACATTTTCACTGTACTCTTTCCAGTTTATTCAAGCTTATTTTCTTATAAGGTTTCTATATTGTTATTCCATACTCAAGTGTGGGTCTAATGTAACCAATAATGACTTGATTTCTGATTTTCTAGACTATATACCTTTTTAAACCACCTACAGTTGTATAGCAATCATTAACCAATTGGTTGATTTATAATTAGAAAAACTCAAAAATGGCTCTCAGTACAACCAGGACCTTAAATGAATCTACAGTTTCAATCCGTGTTCTTTATTACATTTCACCATTAATTTTATGTCTCCCAAATCTCATATGCTTAGTTTTTTTATGTATGTATTAGCATATTATTCTCCTGTGTGCAAATGGTCAATTTAGTCAAGTTCTTTTGCAGACAGGCCGTATCTGTAGCACGTAATAAGTTTACCCGTTTTCAAGTCATCTGCACACAGACTGTAAAACAGCTCAGATGAAAAAGATATATCTGAAAATACAATCTAATCATGTATGGGACTAGGACAGAACCCTGTGGGACACCCTGACTGTAACCTCAAATTTCATAATTATCATAATAAGATAATTATCAGAGCATAATTATCAAGTGACTTACACGGAGGAATCTGCATGCCTCCAATGTATAGACCCTATAAAACTGATAATAGAGTGCAGAGAATGAAATGTATAAATATAATCTAGAATATTACTTAAGTGTACTGACTGTTAGTGGAGGCATGCAGATTCCCCTGTATACTTAACTTGATAATTTGTGGTAGTGGTATATTAGTTATGTTATTTATACCCTCTTATATGCTCAACAGGTGGCTTTAGGTTTGTTTGTATTTAGTGTATACTATGGTATACTTTCTTGGTTTTTAACAATTGATTTTTTTTTTCTTTTAAGATAATCATTTTAGCTGAAATTTATACACAGTTGTGTCATTATGCCTTGTGTTAGTTTACATTTTCGTTATACATTTGATAATACATTTAGGCGATATATATAAATTGCACATTAGCATTGGTAATTGTATGCTATTAATTACACAGTAGCAACTTGATGATGCATCTTATGTGATTATATAATGAGCTGTTATTTAAAAACCACGTGTTTTTGTGTTATTTGTTAGATCTGAAGAAGCTACATGTGAAAGCACTTATCTTTGTTTTCCTATACTATTTTATTTATTAAATGAATTTATTTATCCATCCTTGCAGTGGACTGCTGGTGTGCTTAACGTATTTAATTCATTTATCAGTTTACACAGCAGTGGTTTTATCTCTCTTGCAACGTTTTTCAAATGGACTGATTCTAGCAAATGTGTCTGCTGATATAACATTACACTTTGAACCAGTGTCTACTTTAAGCTCTCCTGATTTACCATTGATCCAGACCGTACAAAACTCTTGAATTTTTGCCAGTAAATTCACTGCATCAACTCTTTCACCAAATTACTGATACATCAGCCACATATAAATCTGACTGCTGCATCTCTACTTAAACAACCTGCCTTTTTGTATGACATTTCTTTACAACTGCACAAAGTTTACCTGATTTGTAAACTTTTGGAAATTGTTCCATTTTTTTACACTTGTGACATTGCTGACTGAGTGCGATGCTCTTTTAGACTCATGATTCGCACTACAATTGCGACAGTTAACAATGAAGCTGGACTTGGGTTTTGCTGATTCATGATTGTACTGTATTGAAATTGAGCATGCTCCTTTAACTGAACTGGTCTTAGAACTTGCTGGAAAGCTACATGGTTTCCTTGATGAACCAGCAGGGATTGTGGCTGCCATCTGCTTAGGCCTGCTTTTGTTTGCCACGTTTTGCATGCTATCTACATTTGCTATGGAACCTGCTGAAACCATGCTCTTGCCACTTGCAAGCATACATGTGTTTTTCTGTCACTTTATGGATATGGCAAATCTCTATGGCTTTACTCAATGTTAAATCATCATCACGAAGTAAGATCTTTCTCGCAGCAGCACTGTTAATACCACACACAAGCCTGTTCTTTAACACATCTTTTAAGTCGCCAAACCGACACCTTTTAGCCTAGTCTCAGATTAGTTATATAAGCTGCAAAAGTTTCCTCTGGTTTCTGATCTCTCGTGTTAAACAAATGCCTCTCTAATGTAATATTTGTCTGGGGGTTACACATTTCTCTAAACTTGCGCTTCAATCACTCTGGGTCTTCCCCTTGACAGCCTGTACAACTTGACCGTTTTCACTTTCTTCATATACTGTTGGTACATACACAAATGAACACTCTCTTTTTTTATGACCCCTGACCCTGCTAAGCTTAGCAAAATGAATGGCTTGTTGCATGCATCTTTATCTGAATAAGCTGCTTGTATAAAAAAATCCTACTCGTGCTCAGATATTCCCCAATTCTCTGCAGTATTCTGATGAAATACAAGAGGTAAGGGGTTTCAAAATCCATCTGTCATATTAACACATACCAGTGAAGGATTTTGCAAATAAGCATGAACACATACACATATGCTAGAAATTTATGCCAGTAATTTGCTCAATAGCACAACAACCCTCTGTATAACTGAACTTTGCAAAATAAGTTTCTCTCGGGCACTGTAATACTCTTGAAATTACTGTAGTGCATGAAATCACCTCATCAGTATAAGAAGCATATCAAATAACTGCACGATGCAAGCCTCTGTGTAACTCGACTTTGCAAAATAAGTTTCTAGGGCACTGGAATACTTTTGAAATGATTGTATTGCTAAAGTAATTTATCATCTTTGTTAGAAACACTTCAAATAACTGCACAATGCAAATCAACTGAAGCTCAGAGTCAATACCATTTCAAAGTAATGGCGCTCTGAGAATAAACTGTACACAAGACACAAACTTCCCCAAAATGGTGGTACCTTTTAGGTAATTCTCTACAGTGCAAGGAACATACTGTAATGACGGCACTTTGTGAAGAGACACACCCAGCACAAGAAACTTTTCAAAATGGCTATAGTTGTACTTTGCATACAAGTAACTCTTTCAAATACATACACAGTAATACGCACACACTGTAAGCACTTTTACACATTGAGATACTTTGAATAAATTTAGCTATGCCCTTGATACAATACAAAGCTGTAGTTATGCCAAAACGCAGCACTTTGCCAAAAAACATGCAGTCGTCTAGCTTTATTTATGCTTAGAAGAAGGAAGGTAGTGAGAGTACTAACCACGGTGTGTAACTTCTTCTAGTTCCGTAAAAAACTCAAACAGCAATATAAAATCCAAATACGATTTATTGAAGGTAAAAAAGTGATGAGCGCTTTCACGTAGTGTGACCTACGCTTCTTCAGATGATTTTAACAGAAAACTGCTATGCATTTAAATACTTAATTACGCGGGAAAGTTCTTCTCATCAGACTAATTAATCAATTAAAACAATATATTACTATCAAGTCGTTACAGTATATAAAATACCATTTAAAAAACTCTGATGAACACCGAACATTAGTAGACAATATACAATTAAAGTGGCATCAAAGACAAAGTATATGTTCATAATAGACTTTCTTATATAAAAATAAACAAGTAACTGGATCTGTTACAGATTTCATATAACGAGACTTACTCGTAAATGGTCAGTAAACAACATCCTGCTGTTAGAGTTTGTATAAAGGCTTATGTGCTACTCTATGACATCGAGTCAAACTTTCATATACATATGTTTATATTAAAAACCTATTAGATGTATGTATGAAACTGATAACATATACAAGTATGAAAAAACATAAAATAAATATAAAATAAATATATATTTTGCTTGTGGACAACATTGACGGCACCCTCTGGGTATAAATCTTGTGCATTATGTTGAATAAATGTGTATGCCCAAAAACAAAATACATACACAGTAATACGCACACACTGTAAGCACTTTTACACATTGAGATACTTTGAATAAATTTAGCTATGCCCTTGATACAATACAAAGCTGTAGTTATGCCAAAAACACAGTACTTTGCCAAAAAACATGCAGTTGCCTAGCTTTATTTATGCTTAAGGTGCCCCTTTTTGCCCTTATTATATTCAGTTTGCTCGTTTAATCTCTTCATGCCTGTTGTACTTTTCTTGTGCTCGTTTTACTCTAAACATGCCCATTTTGCCTTAAACATACTCGTTTTATTTTTCTGTTTCATCAAACACCTTTACTTTAAACATTTCCCTGAGTTAATAAGTCTTTTATGCCTCCCGCTTGTTTAATAATGTGTTTTGTACCCTTGTAATGCTCCATTTTGTCCTTTTTATGAATAAGTAGTTTGTGTGTATTCTCATTACCTTGCTTATTTTCTGGCTCTTTTTATTTATTTTTTTCTCATTTCTCTGTTTACCTTCACTGTCATCTCTGCACCTCACGGCTCTGAATCTTATCCTCTGAGATCGCAGTTCTGACACAATGTCGCTCTCCTACTTTGGACACAATAGAAGAGTCTTTGTGGGTTTTGTTCAAGCAGCTTTATTTTATACAAACACATCACAATATAAGTTTACTGACTTGTATACAAACTAACTGCTGTAATCATGCATGCTTACTCCCTGGCTGCACTCTCAGAATGGCACACGTCTCTATACGTGTACACTCGGTCTTTGATGTGCTTCTTAAAGACACCGCACTCTGATCTACAAATCTCTTCCATTTCTTATATTTTTGTCTGTCACCTTAATCAAGCATTTTGTTCATATGGAAATATACCCTCCTGAAGTGGTGTGTCTTAAACATTTTTTTTTGTTTTTTTTGTATTCAAACAATTTCTCTTTCAAGATTTTCTACATTCCATTTACAGTTTTTCCACTGAATGCGTCACTCCAGTTTTACATAGTAGTTGTTTTGCTTCCATATAGTCTGTTATTAATCTTCTGTGCATTTATTTGTCTGTCAGTTTGGAAAAATTAATCTAGCAACAAATGAAACTTTGTAACCCAGTGATCACTGCACATCAATGATGGTAAAACCTGACCTAAATTAACAGTAACTTCTTTAGGGACACAAACAATGTGTAGTATGTTCCATCCCCGATAGGCTTTTATATAATCTGAAGCAATTGTTCCTGAACCTATGCGTAAATAATTTCCTTACTAATGTTGTTGGATCAATATTATTCCATTCTGTTTCTGGTAAATTAAGTCCCCACCTAATATTCTTCCCTCCTGTGTTTCATGCAAGAAATGTATGAATTCCTCTAGGTCATCAGCACTTGACTTTGGTGGTCTGAACACTCCAACAATTGTTAAATGTTCCAAGGTTGTCTTTATCACAGTTACACAATCTATAGTGTTGGTGTTCTCATTGAACGTGTCGTAATCACAGGTCTCATAACTGTCTTTAATCCCCATCATAACACCTCCACCTGTTTTTTTTTTTTTTTTTTTTTTTTTATGTCTTTTACAGTAAAAACATTTATAACGTGACAGAACTGGTTTCTGGTCACTGTTCTTTAACTGTGTTTCACAAACAAAACATCAATCTTGTTGGAATTTAACAAATTTTCTAATAAAAAATTTATTATCAATGCTTCTAGGAATAACAACCAGAGTTGCATCAAATGTTTCTGTGAACTGTTAAATATTCGACTTGGCTAAAATCCTGCCTTATGTTTGTCAAATACTGCAAAATATCTGTTGCAAATATTTTCTTCCCTGATCATAACAAGTGCATGTCATCCTGTTAGAATAAAACTGTGCCCAAAATTAGGCTTGGCTGCTCTCAAAATAAAACTGTGCTCAAAATTAGGCTTGGATGCTCAACACACTGCGATTTTTTTATAGATTCATAGGTGTTTACAGCTAGCAACCACAAAGGCCTTTTTAAGCCTAGCCATGCATCCCAAATCTCTGACAAGTTATGGTACCCTCGATAAGTGTAAGCAGGGGTTTGGGAGGTGAAACATTTACTAGCAGGGTCCTGGGAGATGAGCCATTTACAGGCTGCCTGTGTCCATTAGAGACATAGGTGCCAAACCAAGGATGAATTTCTTGTTTCCCATCCAGTTGTCCAAGTTTAACTTGAATTGGTTTAGGAGGAACTTTACTTCACATGGATGGCGAGCCTGTTTGAGAGAAGGGGTAGTCTATGGGATACATACCTGTCTCTCCGGCATGTCTTATTAATATCACAAATTAGGTTTAAGTCTTTAAAATGGGTAATTCTGGTGCTGTTTGTTTTCAGGATATGCAGGAGGTCAATCAGAGTGGGGTCTGACAATGCCTTGTATGGCAGGCATAGATCTCCCTGCAACAGCTTGTAGGAGACAGAATACAGGGATAGGGCTTTGAGGTGGTCTGAAGAGGACATGTTAATTACACCCTGAATTCTTTTAGTAAGGACCTCTGTGGACAATCCAATTGTTGGATATTCCTGTTTAGGTACATACCAAAGAGGGCACTGTACTCCATAATTAGTCAATGCCAAGTACAGTGAACAACTACTTCCCTGTATTTAGATGGAATACCTTTATTTATAAGTTGCACAACATAGAAAGATTTCCTCTCTACTATAGAAAAGTGATGGTAAAAGGCTAGATTACCGTCTTGTATTTCCCCAAGTCCCTGACTGCTGGGTCAGCTCTTGGGGGTGTGTTGTCAATATGATAATTACCAGGGGTGGATGACTTCCTGAAGGATACTGTTATGCATTTATGTGCATTTATCAGAAAAGCACACAAAAAGATGATGAATTAAGCACCTGTTAGTGACACACCATAGGATACTTATAAAAACAAAAAAAAGAGGTGACAAACGCGGCACATGGAGTATAAAACAAAATTTGAATGAAAATAAAAGTAAGCGCTTTCACGTCTACAAGGATGCTTCTTCAGACTTTCAACAGCTAAAAAATTCACACCCTTGTATAACTCGCTCAGTTCAATTAAATATGTAACTCCATCAATTGTCTCATTAAATCACCAACACAATACTGCAAACTGCAAAAGTAAACCATAGTACTTCATGCCTTATCACATAACTCGATGTGGGATCCGTATAAAATAAATTCAGAATAATAAAAGACACACTGCATATAAAAAACATAAAAAAATGTATAATATATATATATATATATATATATATATATATATATATATATATATATATATACACACACACACTAAAAGTGCATATAAATAACCAATATAAAGAGGAGAAGAAAAACCTAATGCAACTCTATCTTAAATTGAGAGCTTGATCACTGAAAATGAATAATCGATAAAATTCACTAGTACTTGAAGGTTTACTAGTACTTGAGGGGTCTATCTAATAGAAAGGGCTTAAGTATAACTTTATCATTTAAACCATTTGTTTTGTCAGACTGCATCCTAATAATCCACTTAGTCTCTCTTTTGTTTTTCTATCACATTCTTAAGATTTCCTAATCTTGCACTGCGCTGAATTAATTCTATAGCCAAGAATAAAAAAGTGTGGGTAGAACCATGACTAAGTATATACTTTGCCAAAGTATTGCCTTCATCTTCTTTATTTATTGCATAAAGATGTTCTCTCACATGCTCTCTCTATGTGCAGTTAGTCTTACCTATGTAGAAGGCAGTTAATTTTGTGCAAGAAGCCAAATACACTAGATCCCTAGTTCTACAGTTGGCATAATGCTTGAAGTCATAGATGACACTAGTGGTGGGGTGCTAATTTCTTGCTATTGATCATGTAGGAACAATGGTTACAATTCCTACAGATAAAAGTCCCCTGTCATTGTGACGTAACCCTCTCTACTTGGCTATCTCCATCATTGTATCACAGCAATCTTTTCAAGGACTTATTATTCTTGTAAGAAAAACAACTAGTTTGAGTGCCCTCAACCTCTTGCACCTTTTCATCTGTAGTGTCTGCTCATTCTTAAAAGTTTATATCATGAACTATTCTATTGTTAGAAGAATAGCAAATTGTTATTCTACATTTATGAGGCTCACTAGATTTCACTACCTGGGGATCATTCACTTCCTCTCTCCGATCTCTAAAATGGGGTCTTCCTCTATGTATTCTGTCAATAGAGCCTATATCTCTTAGACAACTGCATTCATGGGGTTTGTAGCCTCTATCCAACAACTCTTCCTTAAGATTGTTTAATGCCACTTCACATCCTGTTAGAGGTAGTTAATCTCGACACCCTGAGACCCTGGCCTTGAACTATGTTCCTACAGACATGCATCGGGTGCATACTCTGTAGTAAGTTATTCCTTCTACATCTCTTCCTATACATTTCAGTATTGATCTGTCCTCCACTCTTATATACAAAAACATCCAATAACTCTATACCTTCAAGAGACCATTTACCTGTGAACTTCAAAAACTGTGTTGTTGGATTAATATATTGCAGAAAAAATTGTACCTTATTTGCAATGCCTCAGAGAATAAGCAACACATCATTGACAAATCTTTTATAATAAGGTATAAATCTACATTATCTATCATTAGTTAAAACAAACTGCTTCTCCCAATATGCCATGACTAAATTCATATAGGAGATGGCGCATGGGGTACCCATGACCACACAATTCTTTTGTAAAAAAATATTCCCCATTGAATGAAAAAACATTGTTAAAATTATCTCAAGTAATACACAGTACAGATGAAGCTTATCTGTGGAGATGCCACTCTATCTCAGAATCTGCCTGACAAAATCTAAACCATCCTTATTAGGTACCATCATGAATAATGATGCAACATCTAAAGTAAGTAAAAAAACATAGTAATTAAAACTGTCAGAAAAAACATGTTCAGATAAAGTATGTAAAAAAATGCTGTGTCTTTAATGGTGGTAATTCTGTCAACAATGCACCTCAACTGTTTCTCTCTCTCTCTCTATATATATATATAAAATGTGTGTGTGTGTATATATATATATATATATATATATATATATATATATATATATATATATATATATATATATATATATAAACAGTGGCTCTACTCAACACAATGGTTCTCTGGGAAGAGTCATGGTAGCCTTCATGTATTTTCAGGAGTCCTCCAATACTCTGGGATATAGGGTGTTTCAACTAAAAAATACTTGTACAGTTCTGGTCTTAACACTTGACATGAGCAATTCATATAGGTGCAAGAGGTTGTGGGCTCTTGACCTAGTCTTTCTTATAAGAATAAGTCGTTGAAAAGATTGCTGTGCTACAGTTATGGAGATGGCCAAGTAAAGAGGGTTACTTCACAGTGACAGGGTGCTTTTAGCTGTAGGAATTGTAACCATTGTTCCTATATGATCAATAGCAATAAATATGTGCACCCCACCACTAGTGTCATCTATGGCTCCAAGCATTATGTCAGTTGTAGAACTAGGGATCTAGTGTATTTGACTTCTTGTACGAAATGTCCTGCCTTCTATATAGGCAAAACTAATCACACATTGAGAGAGGGTGAGGGAGAGCATCTTTATGCAATAAAGAAGATGAAGGCAATGCTTTGGCAAAGCATATACTTAGTCATGAGTCTACCCACACTTTTTTTATTCTTGGCTATGGAATTAATTCAGCACAGTGCAAGATTAGGAAATCTTAAGAATCTGATAGGAAAAAGAGAGACCAAGTGGATTATTAAGATGCAGGCTGACAAAGCATATGGTTTAAATGATACAGTTGTACTTAGACCCCTCAAGCACCAGTGAATTTTATTGATTTGTTATTGATTATTCATTTTCAGTGATTAAGCTTTCAGTTTAAGATGAGTAGAGTTGCATTAGGATTTTCTTCTCCTGTTTGTCTGTTATTTATATGTATTTTGTATACAATTGTATTTTAGAGTATGTATAATGTGTGTGTGTATATGTATGTGTGTGTATATATATATATATATATATATATATGTATATGTATATATATATATATATATATATATATTTATTTTTATATGCAGTGTGTTGTCTTATTCTGCATATATTATATATGCATCCCGCATCAAGTTATGAGATATTAAGGCATGAAGTACAATGGTTTATTTTTGCCTTTGCCTTTTGCAGTATTATGTTGGTGATTTAATGAGGCAATTGATGGAGTTGCATATTTAATTGAATTGAGTGAGTTATATAACGGTGTGAATTTTTTAGCTGTTGAAAGTCTGAAGAAGCATCCTTGTAGACGCGAAAGCACTTACTTTTATTTTCATTAAACATTTTGTTTTATACTCAATGTGCCGTGTTTGTTACCTCTTTATATACATTTCTTGGCATTTAGTTTTAGTCCATGGCTCTGATACCAGTTGTCTGTCTGTCAGCCCTTCCTAGAGAACACTTGCGTCAGTAGGAAATTCAATGACTGCTCCTAGTTTGCAATCATCTGCAAATTTAGTCAGCCAGAGGCCATTGACATTGGTCTTGACTTCAGAGAAGTAAATGCCAAAAAGGAGCGGTTCATAGGTTGGTACTAGGCTATTGGCCCTAGGGCCTATACAAGCCTAGCCAAACAAATCCCTGGATATTTCTTCCCACAATATTAACTTCCCAGGACTGATCCCTGAGGGACTCCACTTCCTCTACCCTCTTTATAGAGGTGGACTCCCCAGTTCTAACTTTCTGGGTCTTGTCCGTGAGCTGGTTGGCTGTGTATTGGATGACACAAGGGTTTGTACCAAACCTCTTGAGTTTGTCAACAATGCCCAAGTGGGGAATTGTCAAATGCCTTGGTCAGGCCAAGGTAGGCAGTGTGAATCATTTTGCCCTCATGTATTGCTTTGATGACCTTTTTAAAGAAGTCCACCAGGCTGAGCAGGCAAAACCTGCCCTTGATGAAATCAAACTCAGTTGGGTCCAGTGTCTGGAGGTTTACTATATATCTCTATTGATCATTTCCATGATAATTCTTTCCATGGCTTTACATACAAGACTGGTGAGACTTATGGGTCTGTAGTTGCCCACCATTCTGCAGAGAGATGACTGTTGCTGTTGTCCATTCATGAGGCATGAAGCCTGTTTGAAGGCTACAGTTGTATAGCAATGCCAGAGGGGCTGATAGGTCATGTTGCATACTATTTAGAAGGCATCACGGGATATTCTGTGGGCCACTGCAGTGTTCCTGGTCCTAGAGAGAGCATTAAGGACCTGTTGCCTAGTTATAACAGGGTATTTTGTGAGGGAAGGGTGATGGGGACAGAGGGGGAAAGTTGGAGTTGAATTTGCTGGCCAGTATGTTTGCTGTATCTTCTGGCTCAGTATAGGTGGCTCCATTTTTAGAATGAGTTCTGCAGACAATTGTGTATTGCCTTTGAGGCTGTGGACAAAGCTAAAGAATGCCTTGTGGTTGTCCTTTGCCTGGGAGGCTAAATTTACCACAAATTTGGCTTTCGCAGACACTTTCTCCTCTGAGTTATTTATTTAGTTTGAAAGAGCTTTTATCCTGCTGGGTAACTGCACCTCCTAATTTTTGACATGGTTTTCTTCCTTTTGTTGTACAGTCTATTGGTACTGTGATCCCACCAGGGTGGCTTGTTTCTTGAGTTAATTCTGTACTTCTTCCTGGTTGGTACAGCTGCCTCTATGGAGGTATTAATGTGCTTGTATAGGGTTTCTGTGAACGGTTTTGTGTAGGCCGCAGTGTTCTTAGGTTTATGGGGACTTGAAAGTTTGCCAGGTTATCACTTAATAGTAGGAAGTTAGCCTTGGAGTAGTTCCTGAATATTCCAGGGTTAACCGGGTTTCAGGTTTTATTTTTGCTTCAAAGGAGAAAATGCTAAGATGGCTGTAAGTTCCTATTAACACTCAGTCCTTGTGGGTAAGATAATTTGTAGCAACATGAATAAAAACAGAGCCATACTGTCTAACATTAAGGTCTTCCAAGGCCTTTCTCACATCTATTTTTCGTCCTGGCAGCCATCACACTGTTTGATCTTCATTAACTTCTCTGCAGATGTTAAGTATCAGTTCCTCTAAAATCAGTCTTCAGTTGCAAGAATATCTTTTCTGGCCAGATCTGAAGAATCTTCGACTTCTAATTCAGTAATATCTGCTATCTCAATTGCTATGAAGACCTGATCTTCATCACCATTGTTCATATTAATCCCACTGTTTAGATGACCTATTACATTGGCAAGCATACAGTTCTCATCCAGCTGGCTTTGTACATCCACAGCTTAAGCCACATTGAAAACCTCTGTCTTTCACCTGTTTTTTGTCTTGCAATAATGTTCTTCAATCCCTCCACTTTCAGTTTTGATTTATTCCTTTTCACCTGCCCTGTCTCTTTCTCTACATTCTGTTTTGGAAAAATGATGCCTTTCTCTGTAGACTGAAGGTTTTTGGTTAAAAAAGCAAGATTTCTCTGTAATCTGCATGTTCTAACAAAGCACTGTCATTTTAGTATGTAGTCTCTTTGCTTTATAGACAATCAGTTTCTTTTTCTTCCCTGCTATTGTGAACCTAATGCTTTTTTTCTTCTTCTATATGCTCTGAATCCTCAGATTGCTGAATAATTGTATCCAGGATTCCAAAGTTGCCAGTGGTATTATCTTGTTTCATAAGGGTTGAGTGATCTTTACAGACAATTGACACATCTGTTCCTAAATGTGTTCTATATAGTCTTTCCCTAACATTATTTATATCTCATCAGTCCAGTCGTTTAATACATGTAACAACATTTCTCCAAATTGTGCAAATCGCACAAGTGCATTCATGATCAGTAAATCCAGATTTACTACTAAATTGTAACAAAATCCTCCAACGTCTGACACGAGGCATACATCTCATTAGTGGCATCAGGTGTTGCCTTTAACTATACATAGCATTTAGAACACTATACAAGAGACTTTTCCTTTAGCAAATTATTAATGGCACACTCGTTCAAGGAATCCATTTTCAGCTGCAAATGAATAAAGAAATCTAATAGAATGCGATAATCAAAATTGGTTACCACAGAATAAAAACAGGTTTTAAATCCGCTTCTATGACAAAAAATCACCAAAACAATGTACAATTAAGTAGAATGAAATCCTTGCTCTGACTGGACCATTTTTACACGTCATACAAAAGGTGAAATTCCTTGTGCAGAGCTGCACCTCTTTTAACATTAATCATTAAATCACAACCCAGCACAGGATTGTTTCAGATAAACTCTAGATCTAAATGCTTTTACTTGCTTATCAGTAATATTAATGCTTTCAAACCCATCCAATAAATGCACAACCGCTCTCTGAATAACTTAAGGCATTATGAGATGTAGCAAAAGTATGTCAGAGAAATTTTCTTCTTACAGGTGAATTTAAATTTACACAGCTTGGAATGCTCTTCAACATGCTTACTTTCCCAGAATCCTTGATCAGTACTAAATATAGAAAAATACTTTGCACCTGACAAAACCATTCGTTTGAGTGTGGAAAGTATTAGTATTTACATTACGTGTGGACAAGCAGATTTTATCAGTGTTCACAACAGTAACTATGTTTGCCACCTAGTTATTAGGGTCAGTCTGTTTACTCTCCATGTCTGTCATCATACCCCTTCCACTCAGTTCTCATCCTCTGGTTTTCTGGAATTTTCCTTGAAGTATAAAGTACTGGTAACACTGCAAGATCTAAACTGAACAAGTAAGCTGGTGAACCTGGTGGCAGAGATAAAACAGGTAATAAAATTGTTGAGATTCATACTGAGGAGGCGTGGAGTGTAATAAGATATGATTGTTGTCAGTTTGTTGTTCAACTCTTGTTATTAATGTGTTTAATAACCAAATTGTTTAAACAAAGATCTTTGTTCTCTGTTCTGACTGTTTATGTTAATAAACAATTTGGATTTATTTCGGAGAAGTTTTTTGACCGAGAAATTGAACAACAGCATTAGAACTGTAACTTGGATTTACTACACAACATTATATCGAAATTATTCCACTCCACGCACAAGTACTCAACTTTTTCAAATTGAACTATACTTTTTACTACAGGTACTTGGTGCGTTTATCCGTTGGATCGTTAATTTGTTTGTTCAGGTAAAAATAAATGTTCATATTCAAGAAGCAAAACATTACTCTGTACATGATAAATATGAATAATTTTTACCACACAAAGCTTCTGTTGACTAATTGCCCTTATATAGCTAAATCTTCATCTATATGGAAGAGGATCTTGCATTTATTCATTTCTACTTTTAAAAGTAAGCATTTTCTGATCTAAAGATTTGCAATGTTAATCTGCAAAGGTAATCAATTTACTTAAACAACTTCAAATGTATTCTCATTTCAGATTCATTGAACAGACACAATTACTCTGTGAAGCTGTATATACACTTTCATTAATATTCTTTGAGTTTCAGTCCAGAATTGTAGTTGCTACTGTTATTTCAAAACATGTGACTTTCTTGTACATTGTTAATACCATAAATCTGTTCAACATTTAATTGTCCTCCAAAAGAGCACTTTTTCATGACTTTGTTCTACTTTATACACTCTGTTGATCTGCAAATCAACTTCTCTCATTTTGAACACTTTAGCAAAGGAATTTTATTTTGTTAAAGTGTTCAAAATGAGAGAAGTTGATTTGCAGATCAACAGAAAGTATAAAGTAGAACAAAGTAATTTTGAACACTTTAGCAAAATAAAATTATTTTCTTGACCGTGGTGGTGCAGCGGTTAGTGCTGTCGCCTCACAGCAGGAGGTTCTCCCGTTCAATTCTCGGCTGGAGTGCCTTCTGTGTGGAGTCTGCATGTCCTCCTTGCGGTCGAGTGACATTTAAAGACATGCAGGTAGGTGCATGCATGAATGGGTGTACCTTGTTTGAAGGTTGGGAGTCGGACTGGCAACTCAGCACCATAAAAACCCACTGCCAATCATTAGCGGTCCAGCGTTCCGCTGTGGCGACCCCTATCTGGGGAAAAGCCAAAAGACATTACTAGCAAAATAACTCCCATCTACATGTTTGACTAATCAATGGACATCCTTCCTATCATTCTTAGACAGATCTCAAGCAGAACTTCCTCAGTGGAACATTTATTGCCTTTTCATCCTTCTAATAACTTCCATTTATAACAGTTTCCTGCTTTTTTTGCCTCACAGGCAATTTATACATATTATAATCCCTCTGAGTGCTTTCAGATGAGGCTCCTTAATTTCTCTTACAATACAAACAGCTGTCACTTTATTTAGCAGTGACTTGACTTCAACCATCTTTACCTTTCTTGATCACTTCTGATAACAAATAATTTCATCTTTAATAAACCTTGTAATTCCACAAACAAAACAAGGAGCAGCAGAATTCTGACTTAGTAAATCCCCTCTAACATCATGTAACATTGGTACACAAAATATTGCAGGAGATGTGCTGTTAGATCTGTCAGCTGCACAACTGTGTAAACTGGTCACAAGACATACACATGGGAATTCACCCAAGGCTAAAGACACCAGATATTTAAAGGTACATACACATGTTGAGCCTGTCCATTCATGGACAATCTACTCCCACCATCTCCATAACCCATTTTTTGTTAGTGGCCTGTGTGTTTTTTTTGGAAACCAGCAATTTCTACCCCCATTCTGCAAAACTGTCTGCAGCTCCCCCGTTGCATTACACTTGTTTGTTCCTGTCCTGTTAGGTGCATGTTTTCTGTCTTTACCTACTGATAAAGTACCTATCCATTTTTTCTTTAGTGACATCCTTCCATATTTTTTCTCATTTAAAGTAGAAACATTGAAATGCACATTTCCAACCCAGTTCTGTGCAACAGTGTTTCCTTCGAGCTAAAATGGAGTCTGTTCCTTGTAGAGTACTTGTTTCTCTAGCATGTCTGTCTCCATCCTACAAATCTCAAGCTCATCCCTTTTGTTAAGTGCCACAGATGCAACTGTACTCGCTTACTCTCTTCTTAAGTATACGTACTACTGGTGTGGAAACATTTCAGAAAATGACACCTGTTGCTGCCCATCTTTGTACATCTCTGCAGCCACCATTGTCCCATCCTTGTAGCTCTCTCCCTCTGTGGCCCTACTAGATACCAACCTGGCTGTCATGTCTGATACATCACTGATGACCACATGCATTACAACATGCATCCATCCACTGTTACAGTGAGCACTGTGGTCAGCTATTCCCATGTCTTGCTATATCATTGCAGGGTGTAGCAGGTGGTGCAGTACAGGAGGCATTAGAAGACATTAGAGGTATGTATCGTGAAAGCTTTAGTGAAAAGTGAGCAAGATAAAGCTCTAATGCTTCAAGAATCACTGGCCGTGAACATCGCTGGTAGCCTATACATCTGAGCAGAGAGCACAGCAAATAAGACATCAACCAGGCACCCCAAAAGAATGGCATCCGGTATGATACTATGAAACAAATCTGTCTGCAAAGAAAACATTTAGAGTGACTCCCTCACAATGACAACTCCCACTACTGCTTGAAAAAAGAAATAAATTAAAAAAATACATAATCTCCCATTACTTACAGACTCTGAAAACTCACTCATTCACAGAAAAAGCAAACTGCACTTTAAAATGTATACACTTCAGGGTAGCTGTTACGTTGGAAAACCAGAAGAGAAGATAGCAAGAGTTCAGTATAAAGCAGTGTGAAGCCCAAGACATGAGCAAAAACCCATTTAACCAGTCTGTTAAAACAAAAAAGAGATGACGAGTTGCAGAACACCAGATAAAGTCAAAGTGAACGCTCTTTATTTGAATAAACGTTTTCACCTCTGCTAGCGCAGAAGCTTCATCAGACATAACAGAAAAGTGCCAAAAGCACACAAATTTAAAACCTTGAACCAAGCAACGTGATGTCATTTCCTTGACAACACTCAACCAAAGTGAATTAATTATTTTAAAAATATATGTAAACGAGTTATACACAGCAATTCACAAAAAATTATTGTATGAGATTATATGGTGTTTAAGAAATGGTTAAAAGTTAAAATTTAGTTTAAAACTTTAATTTAAAACTATCAAAAGCACAACTCTAACAGCAATAAGGTATTTTCATAAAATGTAATATCATATGGTAAAATGAGAGGTCTTATTGAAACCCAAATTATAAAACCAATGATTCCATATTAAAGGTGAATTAAATATTAGTTTAATTGCAAAAGGCTACTCTTAAAGTATTAAGTATTGAGTAGCTAATTCACCTCATTCACTAGCTAAGGTAACTTCTGTATTTTAAAATTGCAGAAATGTTGCAAGCCTCATTCAACCCAGGGACAGAGAAGGCATCCAATAGGATTTGCCACTCTAGTTCTCTTGTTTCAAGTAGGAGGGACAGAGGGCCCCCTCTAATACCCACTTTAACATGATCTATGCCCATGAAGTAAAAACTGTGCCCAGCATGACTTAAAATGTGTTTCGAAAGGGCATTATCACCCTTTTTGTTTTTTATAGCGTAATTATGTTGGTAAATACGGTCCCGTAATCTACGGTCCGTCTTACCAACATAAAATGCTGGGCAACAGTCACAAAAGGCAATGTAAACAACTGATTTCGTGTTGCAACTAATCTTATGTTTTATAATGTATTTCTTATCTCTGATGGTAAAAGAGCCCCCGACCTTCAAAGGTTTACACCAATTACAAGCCCCACAAATGGCTGTGCCAGTATATCTAGATAAAGAATGTGAAGATTCGACCGTCTGTAAGAGTTCCTTTAAATTACTACCCCTCTTAAACACAAAAGAGGGGTGTGTTCCCAATATATTTAATAAGGTAGCACTATTTTGGATAAAGTGCCAGTTCTTGACAATAGAACAAATGTCTCCTACAAATTTATTATGTGTGATAATCAAGCTGGTCTTAAAATCCCAACTAGGCAAATGATGGGTAGACAAGAAGGCAGCAGGCTTATGTCCATTAGGGCAAAGTTCTAAAGAAGAGGATCCAGGTGAAGCCACAGTGATAACAGCAATATCCTGTTCACTATTTTGAAGAAGAGGTTGGTAAAACCCATTGTCACTTTTAAAGGAGACTTCTTCAATTAGGCTATCTACTAAATCAACCGGATATCCCCTATTGAGAAACATTTCTTTCAAATTAGAGCACTCCTGTTCAAAGGCCGCAGCTGTACTGCACATCCGTGCAGCTCTAACCAATTGCCCTTTAACGATCGACCTCCTTTGTTTCCATGGGTGGTTACTGGAAAAATGCAAGAAAGCATTACAATAAGTTGGCTTCCTAAAAATACTAGACTGAAACCGGTTGTTATAAAGGTCTTTGACCAATTTAACATCCAGGTAATCAATTTCGCTAATCGAAAAATGATAGGTAAATTTTAAGAATGTAGTAGAGTCGTTCATGTAATTGATCAAGTCGACTACAACCTCTTCACCCCCTTGGATAAGTAAGAACACATCGTCTAAGAAACGTGTGTAAAACTTGATGGTATTTTTAAACCTGGGATTATTTAAGAGAAAAGTATTCTCCCAGTAAGCAACTACCAAATTTGCCACGCTACCCCCACAGGGGGAGCCCATGGCAATCCCTCTTTTCTGAAGGTAGTAACAATTGTCAAAAATAAAGAAGTTAGAGGACAAAATAA
Source organism: Protopterus annectens (assembly GCF_019279795.1). Taxonomy (NCBI): domain Eukaryota; kingdom Metazoa; phylum Chordata; order Ceratodontiformes; family Protopteridae; genus Protopterus; species Protopterus annectens. The sequence continues at coordinate 415,659,389 of NC_056743.1, read as the reverse complement.
TATCCAATAAGAGTGTAGCGACCGCTATATCATCCTTAGGGGCGTGAAGGCTTGAAAGCATTAACTCAACCCATTCGACCGCCTCCTGATGTGGTATAGAGGTAAGGTCGACGACGTCGATAGTTAGAAAATTTAAGGACGGGTCAAATTGGATTTCACTTATGGAATTCAAAAAAGACCAAGAGTCCTTACAAATTTGGGGTATTAAACTAAGGTATTTAGAGATGATGCTGTCTAATACTCTTGCACAAGGGTGGGTAATGGAGCATCTCCCGTCAACTAAGGCACGCATTGGTGGATCAAACAGGTTTTTATGAATTTTAGGGATCCCAAACATAGCTGGGACCCTAGGGAAGGAAATGTTAATAAAATTGAAGTATCAATGTCAATCCTACCTTCAATAAACAAGTCCCTAAAGTACCCATTAATCCTGTTGTATTGACCTGTCATCTCGTTCAAAGATGAGATTTCATAGGCGGGAGAGTTCAGGACAGTTAACATCCTATTGATGTAATCGTCCTTATCGAAAATGACCAAGCCCCCACCCTTGTCTGGTTTAATAACCCTAATAGGAAGGCTACATACGTTTTTTAAGGCCATCCTTTGGTCGAACGAGATGTTACTCTGGTTGTCAAACCACTTAACACATTCAAAAAATTGTCTTGGATCTAATTCACAAATATTCTCAAAAATGTGCAAAATAGGGTGCAAAGGGGGGTTGAAAGTGCTCAACAGCTTAAATGTAGGACCTTCACTTGCTGTTTCGCCATTAAACAAAACCTTAAGATTTAATCTACGGACAAAACATTTAAAGTCAATCAACAACTTAGAAAGGTGTAGTTTCTGATCAGGAACAAAAGAAAGGCCATAAGCCAAAAGTTCAATCAAGTCGCTTTCAATGTTGGTATTAGAAAAGTTATAAACCTTGAAATCTCCCTTAATGTTGGTCAAAATGACTGGTTTTGGGGAGACAAGTGAACTGTCGCCAAAATGCCCTTTGATTGACTCTATTTGTTCCTGTTCTTGTTGTATTGTTGCCGATTGTTCTTGCGCCCTAAAAAAGGCTTCTGTTGACCTCTATAGTTGGGACGATTATCATGATTAGCTTTAATTCTGCTACTCCTCCTTGGTTCCTGGGATGAAGAGCATTCACCTCTGTCATCATATGAATGGTCGCCCTGGTCTGAGACAGCTTCAGTAGCTGTCACGTCTCTACCATTGTCACCTTGATTATGGTTGGTGGCCGACATGTTGTTTTTATTAATGTTCTTATGAAGGTTAGGGTAGGCAAGGCAGCTTGTATAAGCTTGCCTATCCCTAGAAAGTTTTTTTGTTTTAAGTTTAAGTTTGATCAACAGAGCGTCAATACTCTGAAAAATACGATTGTAATCATATTTGTATCGTACAAAATTAATGTCAGCCTTAATCTTTTCATCTAGCTCACTAGTTTCAGCCAACAAGGTCCCAATGTAGTTGGAATAATGTTTCACCATTAATTCCAACAATTCCAACCCTTGTTTATTAAAAAGAGTTGTGAGGTCATCAATAAACACAGGGTCTTGGAATAGTCCAGTTGGAACAAAGGAGCTCCTCAAACCCTTGGGTACGATTTTTTCCTGTAAACATTGTTTAAAATAGGAGACCTCTAATTGTAATTTCTTTATTTTTAACATTTTATAGTCCAGAGTTTTAAGCTTCTCGGTGATATTATCTGTAAAGTTACCTGTAGTGTCAAGTCCTGGAGCCGGCGAACCCGATGGAACAAAAGAGCCGAAATCAAGAGCCTCAAGATTCCCAGCCCATTCCAAAAATGTAGGCACACCAATAAGCCCAGGGTTGTTGTTAGAGTTGTTGCTAAAACCATTACAAGCCAAATTCTGCCCCAAAGAACCAGGCGCAATATCCGAGAAATAGCCACCATTGTTTCGATCGTCCAAACCTGTTGCCACACTGCATCTTGCAGCAGGGAGCGGATGTTCAACGTTAAGGCTGCCAGCCATAGTGTTTAAACGCTGAGGTTGATCTGGTTGAATACCATTAGAATATCTGCTCACAGAAGAGTTGTGATTGAAAGCCGGTTGGCTTGGGTTGAAGTTCCATAGCCTTAGCTCTTCATTGGATTCAATTTTATCCAGGCGCGAGTTTAAGCCATCAAGTCGTTGTGTTAATAAAAGTAAAAGCGCCTCAGTGCTCATAGGGTCATCCGGGGAGGAAACATTTTCAGACCCGAATAAATTCGGTGTCCTAGGACTCGTCCCGACGCCAGTAGACATACTCGTAGTGGTGATACAAAAAAACAAACAAACTGTTAAAACAAAAAAGCGTTGACGAGTTGCAGAACACCAGATAAAGTCAAAGTGAACGCTCTCTATTTGAATAAACGTTTTCACCTCTGCTAGCGCAGAAGCTTCATCAGACATAACAGAAAAGCGCCAAAAGCACACAAATTTAAAACCTTGAACCAAGCAACGTGATGTAATTTCCTTGACAACACTCAACCAAAGTGAATTAATTATTTTAAAAATATATGTAAACGAGTTATACACAGCAATTCACAAAAAATTATTGTATAAGATTATATGGTGTTTAAGAAATGGTTAAAAGTTAAAATTTAGTTTAAAACTTTAATTTAAAACTATCAAAAGCACAACTCTAACAGCAATAAGGTATTTTCATAAAACATTTAACCAGTCAGTCAGAGCAAAGCAAATGTATGGAATCTCAAAACTGGTACAGCAAAATCATACTACTAAGGGAAAAATCAAGAGGGAATACTTTTAATGTGGCAAGCTGTCACATATATTACCAGTGTGAGAGGGTTGGATTAAAGAAAGACTATACAAAAATGCAATAAGACAAGGTGCTTTTGACTTCTGGTGCAGTGCTTGTACTGATGGCAGCTTATTCATGGACTTCTGAGGCTTCTCTGACTTAAAAAAGTAATCCTAGTTGCTACAATGAGTTATACCATCAAACAATGTGAATTATTTTACTGCTTTCCTGTAATCTGGCCACCTACTATATGCATTGCTAAGATGGCTACCAGAGATTCTCCTGTGTAAATTTGCCATGCCTTAGAAGTATGCTCCATCACATACTCTTCAGAAACAAGCGCTACATGATATAAGCAGCCCTCAAATTTCAGCCACTCAAAGGGTGAGGAAAGCAGAAAGGAAATATTAAATTCAGCTACTTCAGTCCCTGAAGATTAACAATAGAATAACTGACTACCATTAAAAGAGCTGTTGTCAGCTCAGAGATGTGTAACACAGCTTACAAAACAAGCTCAAGACATCAATAATGGGGTATGTAATGTTTACAAGCAAGTTCCAAATGAAAAGAAGCGGCAAACTTCAAACTACAAATAGAAAACTGAAGACAAAAAGATATTTAACAAAGCATTCCTGTTTCTATATCCACCTGTATCTCTTCTATAGTTTCAGTGCAGGATCATAGTACATACAGTTTGTATATTCCACAATTGAAGGGATTTCTGTTATCGCCACTGCTACATAGCCATGGAATTGATACATTTAAGTAAAAGGGGCTGCTATGGTGCAAAGTCTCTCACATGGGGTGGTGAAGGAGTTTTTGACCTCCCCACCCTGTAGCAAACAGTGTGTCAGTCCTAAAATACTAAGGAGCTTGCTTGCTGCTGTTTTGGAGTCAGTTTCCTAGGGGTTCCAAACAAAAGGAAGCCTCTTCCATCGAGACTACACCCCAAACCAACAGGATTTCCCCCAACTTTTAAGGGGTCCACCTAGTACAACTTGAATATGGCCCTCTCATTATTGCTACCATCTCTGAAAGAAATCAGTCACTCTGCAGTCTACAAAAATTAAATTTTTTCTGATTCACACCAGCCAAATGGTATAGAGGGATAAAGCCCAGACTACGATCCAGGTAACCAAGGTTCGATTAGCAGTTGAGGCAACTGATGAGTGGTGCTTGTACAGGTGAAGAGGAAGTTGGTTTCCCAGTTGCCAGTCACTCTTGGGTAGTGAGGAGAGGTTTCAAGTCACCAAAAGCAGGAGTCAGTCCAGGGTGGGCATGTGCTATGATTGCCCAAACCAGTAACGGTAGCTCCATTACCTCACATTCAGGGGAGCAAGCATCTGTGGACTGGGGGAGCATCAGCAGCCCCTGCTGGGGGTGGGATTGGGGCCATAACATAAAAAAAAGGCTGTCTATTACCAGAATGTTAGCAAAAACACAACCCCCCCACTGTCTGAGCAGATGACACTCCTCTTCCCATGCTTTTGCTCTGACAGATCTTTAGGGTGAGTGCATACCACCAAGGAATGAATGGGCCCATTTACGACTTAAGGACAGAAAGGAGAAAAAAAGACTGAAAAAAATTGCTGATTCATTTCTAAGTCTTCCTTCTCACAAGAACACCACTGCACTACCTTCTCAAAAGTCAGATGACTTCCGGTCATCCTTGTTGACCTACTCACAAGCTCTCCTTCAGACTCCTTTCTTCCAAACTAAACTCACCCCTACAAACCTACATGAACTTTTCAAAGGGACTTGATCTTTCCAGACACTACAAACATAACTTTATTGTACTGACCATGCCTTCTCCATTCTTGCTACAGAACTCTGGGAATCCCTCTCACCTTCCTAAAGGAATTATCCTCTTCTCTATTTTTACAGCTCATCTCAAAAATGCCTCCATCACAAACCAGTCTTTGGGTGCCTTACTACTAGACACGTCAGCTAAATACTCATCATCTACATCTCCTCTACACCTGCACTTACTTCCTGTTGGATTCTTGTATAGTCAGAATATTTATCCATCTAGCCAACTGCAAAGCATTTGTTTTAAAAACTGTAAATAACTGCAGTGCAAATGTTTTCATTTTTTTGAAAAAAAAGTTATCTGGATTGAGCTTGCAAAAGGTCTGTAGTGATCAGTGTACTACCCCAATTAACAAAATTAAATTCCTCAATTTAAGAGATGGCCAGAAAAATAAGGCCAAAGAACTATTTATAGGGATCAGTGTACTACCCCAGTAAACAAAATTAAAGGACCACTAAGGGCAAATGATGAAGAAAACATATATATTTTTTATGTTGCCATGATTTACTACACCTCCCAAAGCTGCCTGCAGCAAAATAAGTACTCATTCCTAATTATATTTTGTTTTTACTCTTGTCTGCCCTCATGGGGGGCAGACATCGTGATTCCTTTGAAAAGCTAAATCTGTCCCATAATGTACAGAGTGAGAACAAATAGCCCTACTATTTGTTGTCAGACTAGACTTCCATTCACTTACAATGGAACTCCTGAAAAAAACTGCCAAGTTTGAGAGTCTGCAGCACGTGTGTCATTGACTGGTATGCGCTGAGGTTTACAAATGTTGTTCCTACTGATGTACTACACATTCTCTGAAAGAAACTTGCAAAAGCGTCAACAAATTACTGAGATAAAAAAGACTTTTCATAAGGAGCAGTTTTGCAAGTTTCAGTTCCTGGCCAAGTTACTCCTCCCATCTCCCCTCCTTCAGTGTGTTAGTCTCACATTTCCAGCTTTACTAGATTTAACTATTTTGACAGCTTTGCATGACAATAGACATAAAAAAAATACAGCCTGGTGAGCCACTAAATCTGTTCCCTTGTATGTCTCTTCACTTCTGAATAGCATTTCCCAGGAATAATAATAAAAAAAAAAAAAAAAAGCAAATATCAGTCCAGAGTTTAGGCCAGTCTATCCATTTTTGAAAATGTGCACAGTAAAATATTCAACTTGTAATGCATTTTGGTTGCTGACCTGGTTATCTTTACATAGTTATTCCAGGGGCGGCTCGTGGCATCGGGCTGCCGGATTGCAGCCCCCTCAGTTGGTTTTGGTTTTGTTTATGTTTTAATTTAACGTAAAAAAAAAAAAAAATCTTTTTTTTGTACTTTAAATTTCGAGTTTGCAACTCGAAAGTATGCGCATGCGCATTGCACACCTTACCCGCGGTTGTAAGCAGCTTTTTTTTTTTTTGTTTTGTTTTCATTGCAGCCCGGCGGAGCAGTTAAGGCATCATTGTGATGCCCAGAAGTCTATGCGGCAGCGGTTCCAAACCGCATAGACTTGGAAGGGGATTGGACTGCGACGTCCGCAGCCTGCTGGGCTAAAGCCTAAATGCTGCTGATTGGTTGTCGCTCTCTTCCCAGGCTTTATGTGCTGGGAAAAGAGCGAGAATCAGTCATTTCAGTTTAGCTTAGGAATCGAGCTTCAGCTTTCTTTTTTGGCAATTGTGATCATTTTATTTTTTTTTTTCATTTCGTTTCTATTTGGAATCTGTTTGTGGGTGGATTTATTATCATTTGGACAGCGTCTGTGGGTGGATTTATTATCGTTTGGACAGCGTCTGTGGAAGAGCAGAAGAAAGAAGAAAAACGAAGAAGAAATTAGAGTGAAGGACGGGTGCAGAATTAAGTAAGTATGTTAACTCTTTATGTGTTCTTCCAGATTCAATTATAGTTTACAAAGGAAATCAACTCTTAGACAATGAGATCATCCACATCTGAAGAAACGTGTAGTATGATGACCACAAGAACAGTATCAATATTAATTTTCCATTCTGGAATTCAGAAATGTTGGCATGAAAATGAATACTAGCACTGCATTACAAACTGGTCAATATCTCCTGATTGCATCCCTTAACACCTTGCACCCAGGGCAGCTGTCCCCTTCACACCTCCCTAACTACACCTCTGAATGACTTGAAGGATATGGTTAATTTATGTTTGATACTAATGCTAACACTCTTCAAGAATTTGCAATTTGTCAGTTTGAATAGGTGACTTTTTTGCTTTGAGCTTGAACTTATGGAAGGAGTAAACTGACTTTAATTTTGCTGGCAAGGATTCCCATACTTTGGGTGGAAGCATAGAGAAAGAGTGATCCATAAAGTAAAGCCTACTTTGAGGAGTTTGAAGGCTGAGAATGGTAGATGTTTTGGGAATTCAGTTTGAGGCTATAGAGGGTACTTCTTGTAGAAAGTCTTACAGTCACGAAGTACAAAGTAATGAGACTGGTGAGTATATTTACTAGGAGTGCAAATAGTAATGTTGATCTCTGTTGCACTGGTAGTCATCTTGCTTAGGCTGATGTGTCACAGTGGTGCTGTGTTAGATGTGAGATGCTGAAAAATCTCAGATATTACATCTGGAATGGAGGTAAGATATTATTTTCTGGTACAGCAGAAATTATAGAAGATTCATATTCTAGTCGAGGAAGGACTTCTTTACCTATGACAGCTCTTCCTGAAGGGGAGAGTAAGTGTATTTTTTTTTTTCCTAAATGAGAACTTTATTTGCTTGTGTGTGTGTGTGTGTGTGTGTGTGTGTGTGTGTGTGTGTGTGTGTGTGTGTGTGTGTGTAAAATGCCACAGTTATTATATACTGGTGGCTAGAGAACAAATGGTGTTGGGTAGAGATACTCGGGCTTGAACCCTGTACCTTGTATGCAGGTGTTAAGGACCTGAATTCCCTACCCATCACCATTTGTAAAAAAAATTGCAGATTTTTGCCTCCTATTTGATCTGATCTGTTCCTCATAATATCTGTGGTTTCTAAATGCTGTAATGCTTGATATTTGATGGTACAGTGGTAGTATTGTTGCTTTACGGCTGCAGGTTCTTGCGTTTGATTCTTGCCTGGGGTGCTTTCTGTGTGGGGTCTGCATCTTCTCCCTGTGTTTGTGTGGGTTTGCTTTTGTGTCCTCCCATGTTATAAAGACATGTCTGCATTATTTCTTCCTGGGCCTCTGCTGAAAATTGTTTTTTTTTTGTTCCAAGTCAGAATGTCCTGATTAACAAATGTTAAATAAAATTGGCAGGCATTTGAATTTCAGACTTCATATTCTTCAGAAAATACATAGTAACACGACCTTTTACCTTTTATTCTAGCAATTTTCTAAGTTTATAAGTTTATTTTTGGGACTGTATTGCCCCATTATTGGCTTTGACCAGGTTTTTTGTGCTAAGGTTGACAACTATGGCAATAACTGAATTCACTGAATATGTCTGAGGGCTGTATTCCCTCATTACTGGGTTTGTCCAGGTGTTTTGTGCTAAGAGGTTGACAGCTATGGTGAGAACTGAATTCATTAAATGATAGCCATTTAGGTTTCAGTCTTCCTCTCTTTCACAAAGCAGCTGATATGGCGTAGTGGTATGTTGCTCTGACTCTCTTGCACAGGGACCTTGGCAGTAAAATGTATGGTGGTAACACAGCATTTTCTACAACTTGCCAAGATTATACAAGCAATGTTTAATGTGTCCCTGGTTTTTGGCCTTTTGAGCCCCCCCCCCCAATAAATTTGGCTTTTTCCAGATTTCTTGTGCTGCAAAGTTGAGATGCAGTTGAGTATTGAATAGATTTTACAAGGAGCTGAGAGCTGCAGAAGAGAAGTTTAGTGCTGCTTATAGAAAATCAGCTTGCAATGTTAATAGCACAACAGGTTGTGTACTTGCTTTTGATGTAGAAGGTTGTTGGTTCTACTCCCACAACAGGTGAATGCTGCTGTACTGAAAAAGTTGATACTAACTATGAGCCTGTTATTTGTTTGCCATCCATTTCCTATTGCAATATTACTAGCTTATCATTTCTAATGTAATATAGGCAATTTATTCCTCGGGGGCATCAGGCACTTTATTTTTCGATGAAACTATGAAATATAAAGGTTTTTGCTAGCAGCAACCTCTTCATTAGTTACAGATTTATTTAATGTGGAATTATTTAGATTACTTTTTTTACTTCAGAGATTGTGCATATTTACTGATAATGGTGGACTGTAGAATTGTGCATATTTACTGATAATGGTGGACTGTAGAAGTTTGAGTAGACTTTGATGAAGGAAATGTTCTGAATTGGGCAGTTTTGTCAATATTGGTGCATGCATTTTGTTTCATTGTTTACTGGAAAAATATTCAAAACAATTGGAAGGTGTATCAAAGAGCATATGTATGTTTCATATGCAAGGGGCCTATGATTTGAAAACTGCCCAGAATTAATCTTTATCTGCCACTGGTAAAATGTATTTTCTTTGAATGTGGGTTTCAATGCTGTTTCAATGAATGTGAGTTTCAAGGGCAGGGAAGTTTTAATGCTAAGTTTGTTTAGCAGATGGCTTGGTGTTTGTGCTGTAAAATGCAAAATAAAACTTTCAAATGAAGTCCAAATCATCATGGAAGTAAATCAGTATGCGCGTTGGTGTTTATGGTAATTGGAGTGAAATAGCCAAGTAATGGGATCATTGGAATGGCTGCAGGAGGAGGCTCCATTTGACCATGATTTTGTGAGGGGGAAGGGCGGCAGACTTACAGCCCCAGCTGAACTATACCTCCCAACTGTCCAGATTTTCAAAGAATGAATAGATTTTTGCTTCTTATTTTGGTTTGTTCCTCATAAAATTTGTGGCAAATCATTTAGGAATTAAGTCACTAAATGACACACTGAGTTTCAGACTTCATAACCAATGCATGCTAAAGTAAGACTTGTTCTATCACCTGTCTCAGTTTATACAAGAGCAATTTTTAGTACTGTTTTATATGTTCCCCCAATATATTTGGCCTTGTCCAGATTTACTGCATTAACAGGTTGAGAGGTACATACATGCAAATTGCTTTATAGAATTAGGCATAGCCAAACCTCTCAACTGTCCCTGATTTTGGCTCAAAATGTTGCTCTTCCCCTAATAATCCCTCTGCAAAATAGCAATTTTGGAAGAAAACATGGAGGGTTTACAATTAAGAAATAACTGTAATCATAGTTATAGATTACTTTTTATTTCAGAAATGCATGTAGATTCTTTTATTTTGTCAGCTGCTCAAGTTAGCAGTACTAATATTAAATTGTCCCTTCTTTGACAGGTTCCCAGCTGTATTGTGTGGCTATTTTATATTTTTACATCACATTTTTGGTCCATTTTTCATAAAATTGTGTTTTTTGGCAAATTAGTGACAAATCATTAAAGACTGAAGTTAGAAAATGACAGGCATTTGAGTTTCAGATCTCATACCATTCAGAAAATTCATACTAATGCAAGACCTATTCTCTTTCTAAGTTTATAAGAGCAATATTTTTAAAAATTGTCCTTGTTTTTGGGCCTTTGTCCCACTTCTTTGTATGGCTTTGTCCAGATTTCTTGCTCTGAGGTTGAGAGGTATGACAAATTTGTTAGGGACATCAGTCAGCCAGAGACATTTCAAATTGTGACATACTTGTTGCACCCCACTCCCCCATGTAGTGACTTTGGATGTGTCGAAGCAAGGCAAGGAGTAGTTATGCAGTGTAAATGTGCAGGGTATCCCCCCATCCAAGGTAGACACAAGTACAGGAGTGGCTTTTCATCTGTCCTTGATTTTTGCAGAATGGTCTGGTTTCTGTCATATTTTTTGTACTGTTGATTTATGCATATTACTCAGTGCCTGTTGCTCTGTGTTTAAGTAGCAATACTTTAATGAACATCAGTTGAGCTTGGCTGAGATTGTAAGATGCAAGCTTTAATAAGCATACTGTTAAAGAATTGCCAACATTGAAAGCCTTTCTGTTGTTGCCATGTAGAGAATACATAACTAGATAATGTATAAGCCGTGGGTATTGAAATGCATATGACAGTATTTGTAATAAAGGACAGGATTACATTATTTTAAGAAGCTCATTACATTTGGAGACTTCCAGTCATCTCTGCAGGCTTTACCCGTAAACTAAACAGAATGCCAATCGTGTGGTCCATAACCTGTACAGTAATCCTTTTAAGCAATGTATCTTGAGCTTATTTCTTGTTTGCTTTTCATTTTTTACTTTGATCATGTTTTCCCCATGAAACAAGTACATAGTTGTCAGGCAGCAGGTCTTTTTTTGGATAAGGAACATTTTTACAAGTGGGGGCATCGGAGATTTCTACTTTCAGCATGTTACTTGGTACTAATATAAAGCTGAATATAAATTATAATTACAGTCCAAGAGAAAATGCTGAGGAGGCAGGCTACAATAGGCTCCAGAATAAAAACGTCTCCAGTTCAGTAAAACCAGTACTGTCTTTAATGCAACACAAGCGCTTTCACTCACAGCTTATTCAGGTGTATAGGCACAACAATAAAATCCACCTTCTTATATTTTTATTCTGGAGCCTATTGTAGCCTGCCTCCTCAGCATTTTCTCTTGGACTGTGTTTTACACTTTTTCTGTCTGTGGAGGTACTTGGTGTTTATCGGGCATTTTTTGTGTCATAAATTATAATTAGAACTGCAGTGCAAGAAGTGGTTTGAGTTGAGTGCTGCTTGTTTTTCTTATACTTGATTTTGACTGGCATTCCATTAATGTATTTAAAAAAGTAATTTTATTTTTTTCATGCCTCACAACCTTTTTGTTTCCATCTAGATATTAAGCTGTCATGCAGCCAATGCATTGAAATATTTTTATTCTTCTACACTTCATTTTGTCTTGATTGGACTCTCATGATGTTGGTTTGGCACCCACGGCAGTGTATTTAGTTAGTTTTTTGTGGTTTTGAGCATAGCCCCCCCCCCTTTCTAGTTTGCCACACCCCTTCCCACTGACCCCACCCATTCAGCTGTCTCCTGCAGCCCCCCTTTCATTTGAAGGCACCAGCCACCACTGAGTTATTCTCTTATAGTATAACCTGAACTTATGGTATTTAATGATAAATTTTACAACAGTTCTCAGTTTCTTAACAATGACCTCCCAAGCCTCTGATGTGACCTAATACTTTTTCTTACTATTGCTTTAGCTCATTTGTCTTAGTTGTATAGCTGTAGCATGTCTCCCATCCTCTCAGCAACAGACTCTTGGAGAAAACTTCCAAAGCAGATACTTGTATTGAAAGAATAGCAGCAGCTGTAGCAGTGATACCACACGCCAAAACAATGCACTCATAGTACTGAAACACAAGGGAAATGTATATGTTTGAATCAAGCAGTGATGAAATTGCAAGGGACTTCACTGAGCACAATTTTACTCAATCTCTCCATTTCATAAACCATAACATTCGTGCCACACTTATAAAAGCACACCACCTTCCACAAACACAGCTACCCACACCCACACAACATACCAGTCAAATTTAAGGCTTTTCACACCTCTCTGCAAAACACTGCTGTAATGGCTTTGGCAAACAAATGAAAATGACTGATGGGTGTTGGTTCAGGGCTCCCATCCATATCTCTCAACAGTACAGATTTTTGCAGAAAGTCCAGATTTTTTTGTCTGTTTTTCATAAAATTGCAGTTTTCTGGCAAATCATTGAACACTGAAGTCAGAAAGTTGACAGGCATTTGATTTTCAGATTTCATCTCCTTAAGAAAATTCACTCTAATGCAAAACCTATTTATCAACTTTCTAAGTTTGTAAGTGCAATATTTATAAATTGTCCCACTTTTTGGGCCTTTGTCCCCTATTATTTATGGCCTTGTCCAGATTTCCTGCTCTATGATGTTGAGAGGTATGCTGCCATCTCTTCCTACTGGAGCCAGTCCACTGCACTTGCACAAGTGTCCCCCTCAGCAGGGCAGCACGCAGGTATCGGTGCAGATTTGCTTTATAGTTCTTTTACACCACACACACACACACACACACACACACACACACACACACACACACACACACACACACACACACAGAGTAAATCTTGCTGTCCATGTTATTTCTTCTTTTCCTTTGTTCCATTTCTCTTACTTGTAATGTTGCTTTTACTCATTTTTTCTCCTGCCTCCCATATCTACCCTAATTATTACTTCTAACAAATACTTTTGCTCACTCTTTCTTCTCTTCCCCTCCTCCTCTTTATCCACTATTTGAACTTTTCCACTCGGACTTTTGCTTTATGAGTAAATAATGAACTGTCACCTTTATGTCAGCACATTTCAGTGATATATAATATTGTATTTAGTCTAATAATAGGTATATAGGTAGGTACTAGGCTATCAGCCCAAGGCCCCAAGTAAGCCTAGCCAACAAGGTTCACTGGCTTATGCCACCCAAGAAAGTTATTTTCCTGTGCCACTGTCGAGCAGAGCCACAGAAGTGATTCCCGGGGTATATTTCCTATTTCCCATCCATTCAAAGATTTTTCTTGAAGAGTGCTAAAGAGGGACTTTGTTTGACATAGATGGGTAGCTTGGTCCAGAGTATGGGAAGTCTCTGGGACAGGAATCTATCCCTCCAGCATGTCCTGTTTATTGTGGTAACAAGGTTTAGGTCCCTAGAACATGTAGCATGGAGGGATTGGGATTTCTTTAGGTGTAGCATGTCCAACAGCTATGGGTTTGACATAGCTTTATATGTTAAGCAGAAATCACATCGAAGTAGGCAATATGCTACGGAGTAAAGCTGGAGTTTTTTGAGATGGTCAGTGTAGGGCATCTGTTTGAGGCCAGTAATCCTCTTTGTGAGGTACTTCTGTGGCCTTTCAAGCTGCTGCAGATGTCTTGTGAGGTACATTCCAAAAGGCAGGTTGTACTTTATAATGGGTCTAATGAGTGTCGAGTAGAGGGGAACAATGACCTCTTTTTTTTTCCTGGATGAGAACCCTTTTGTGATGAGGTGTGCCACATAGGACTTCCTGACTACTGTGGCAATGTGATTATCAAAGGAGAGACTACTGTCCATCGGGGTCCCAAGGTCTCTTATCACACATTCGGTGTTAAGTAGACTGCTGCCTATGTGGTAGTACATGGGTACAGAGTTTTTACCAAGGTGGATGACCGTACACTTTTTGGCATTGAGCTTGAGGACATGGCTCTGACACCAGGCATCTGTCTTAGTGAGGTCCTTCTGTAGGATGTCCACATCTATGGACTCTACTATGGCTCCTAGTTTGCAGTCGTCTGTGAACTTTGATAGCCAGAAGCCTTCTGTGTTAGTCTGTACTTCAGAGAAGTGGATACCAAGCAGGAGAGGTCCCAGGACTGAACCTTGTGGTACTCCACTTGTCACTGGTTTGATGTCAAATTTGGAGTCTGCAACTTTTACAGTGTGGGTTTTGTCAGTGAGCCAGTTGGCAACCCATCTTGTGATGTAGGGATTTCTACCTAGTTTAGTGAGTTTAGCTATAATTCCAGAATGGGAGATGGTGTCAAAAGCCTTGGCGAGGTCAAGATAGGCTGTGTGAACCACCTTAGCCTCCTCTACGGCTTTGGTGACTGCCTCAAAGAAGTCGATTAGGTTCAGGATGCATGATCTGCCTTTTACAAACCCAAACTGGATGGGGTCCAGAGTTTGGAGGTTACCAATGTCTTTGTTTATGAGTTCCATGATGCATTCCATGGCCTTGCAGACCAGGCTCGTCAGGCTAATAGGGCAATAGTTCCTGGGATCAGTGGTGGCTCCCCCTTTGTGGAGTGGGATAACTGTTGTTCTGCGCCATTCAGTGGGTACAAAGCCTGATGTGAGGCTATGATTGAACATGGTGCTTAGGTGGGGAGCCAGTTCATTCTGAAGTTCATGTAAAATGCAGCCTGGGATGTTGTCCAGTCCCATGGATGCTGCGTTTTTGGCTTTAGAGAGTGCAGCTTTTACCTGTGGAGTTGTGATTACAGGGACTCTGCATTCTTCTTGTATAGATATAGACCCTTTAGGGTGTGAGAGGGTGGAAAAGTTAGCACTGAACCTATCTGCCAGGATGTTGGCAATCTCAGTTGGTTCTGTAATTTTCATGCCGTTGTGCTGTAACTCAGAGCAGATCTGGGTGTTGCCATTGAGATTCTTGACATAGCTATAGAATGCTTTGTGGTTGTCCTTAGAATCAGTGGTGATTTTGTTTTCATAGCTAGCTTTGGAGCCTCTTATTGAGGCTGACCAGGGAGCTGCAGCACTCATGGGATTTTATTCTCTTTTGGAACAGTTTCTTCCTACTGTTGTACAGTTTGTTTATGGCAGAGGACCACCAGATTGGCTTCCTTTTTTTGGAGGATAGCTTCTTGGTTCTGTCTGGGATAGCATGATCCATGTAAGTGTTTATAGAGTGCATTTGTGTAGGATTCAGCAGTCATAACTGTATTGTCCATCTCCATGGGTGTCATGAAGTTCTCCACTTCTGTCTTAAGAAGCATGAAGTTGGCTTTGGAGAAATTTTTTACTGTGGTTTCCTTAATTGGGGGTGGGGAGGGATGTGGCTATCTAGGGTGATTAGCGTATGGTTGGATCTGACCAACTAGGAGTTGACTTTGGGTGTGGAATACCGGTCACTCATGTTGGTAATGACTAGGTCTAGGATATTGTTGCCCTTGGTGGAGGTGTGGATAAGTTGATCCGGGGCACTGGAATTTATGAATTCCAGAAAGCGTTGAGCGAAGGAGTTTGGTACAGGAGTAGTTTTCACAGTTAATGGTGGGGTAGTTGAAATCATCCATTATTAGGGTGTTTGAACCCTAATATTTCCCAGTATATCAAGAAAAGAGGAGTGGGAATCCTGGGGCATGATGGGGGATCTGTAGCAATCTACAATTTGGATTGCAGTTTTGCCCAGATTTAGTTGCACTTGGATAAGCTCGGATGCATTGTGCTGAGCAACTAGCCTAGAGGTATGGATATCCTTAATGAATATTGACACACCTCTGCCTTTGTTGTTCCGGTCCAGGTTACGTGGCAGAAAAGTGTGGTATGAGTTGTAGCCTGGTAGTGCAGGGGGGCTCTTTGGAGCCTTGAACCAAGTCTCACACACTGCACAGATATCGATGTTCTCCATTTTAAGGAGTGCCTTGAGTGAGTGCTTTTTGAGATTTAGACTTCTAGCATTGAGTAGCATTACCCTCAGTTTTTGCTTGCCTGTTCCTGTTACAGTGGTGAATTTGTCATTTGAACCTTGTCTAAAAAAGGCACTATAGGGGCGGCAAGAGCCTTAGCCAGTATACGGAATCCCATGGGCGACAGGTGCAGGCCATCTCTGGCAAAGCATCGTGGTCTGTTGACCATGTCGTCCCAGGCAGACAGATACTTGATCCCCTTAGAGTGACACCAGAAGCTTAGCCAATTGTTGAAGTCAGTCATTTTATCCTTGTACTGAGGTATCATTCTGGGCGATGGCAGAATGCTACTCAGGACTAGGGTCATACCTCCCTGGGCTACAAGATCAGAGAGCTCTTCCATGTCCCTTTTCATGTAGTCCAGGGAGGTATGTCTCGGGTCATTCACACCAACATGGACAATGACAGAGTCATATTTGTACTTGTTGTAGAGTGACCTGAGTGGGTGGGTTATGTGGTGGATCCTGGCACCCGACAGGTAGCCGATAGTAACCTTCTCCTTGTTTAGCCTGGTGAGTAGGACATCTGTGTGCCTGACTATAGAGTCACATGTGACTAGTGTATTGGGTACGTTGTTTTGCCTATTTGCCCATAATATCTGTATAAGTGAGTGAGATTTTCATGACAGCATCAAGGAAACATTTTCCTTCCTTCTGTGTTTTTTTTCTTAAGTTTTGGATTTTTCTTGGTATATTGATTGATTTTCTTCTTCTTTTTTTTTTTTTTTTTTTCCATTTTCCATTTGTTTATCAGGTTAGTCCGACTGGACACATGGTAACCGTTTTCAGCGGAGGCTCGGGGAGAAAAGCTCCAGATATATAGTAAACAATTATCAAAAAATAATAAAAATAAATTATACAAACATAGCTATTTTGTACAAAGAGCATAGAAAACATAAAAGGAGTAAAATCAGAGTTTTACAATTGATGCAGCGTACAGTGGTTAGAATACTGAGAAACAATTAAACAAGATATTATACAACAAATATACAATTGCTTGAACATAAATTCAAAAAGAAATTTCCATAGACAAACAGGGTCATAAACTAGAAATCGTAGCTATATTGATATGATTTATATTGCATTTATCTTGTTTTAATGATGGTATATGTGTATTATTGTACGTGTCATATGTGCACAAATAGTTGTATTAATCTATGTATTTACAGTATATTGACCATGTACTGTGTCACATCAGAGGCTTGGGATGTCATTGTTAAGAAACTGAGAACTGTTGTAAAGCTTGGCATCGAATACCATAAGTTCAGGTTATGGTATAAGAGAATAACTATGTAAAGATAACCATGTCAGCAGCCAGAAAGCATTATAAACTGAATATTTTACTGTGCACAATAAGAAATGGATAGATTGGCCCAAAGTCTGGACTGATATGTTTTTTTTTTTTTGTTTTTTGTTTTTTTTTATTCCTGGGGAAATGCTACTCAGAAGTGAAGAGACATGTAAGGGAACAGTTTGTGGCACACCAGGCTGTGATTTTTTTGATGTCAATTGTCATGCAAAGCTGACAAAATAGTTGAATCTACCCAAGCTGGAGATGTTGGACTGTAGCCCACTGAAGGAGGGGAGATGGGAGGAGTAACTTAGCCAGGAATTGAAACTTGCAAAACTGTTCCTTTATTTTTTATTTATTTTACATTTGTTGACCGGGATAGTCTGACTGGATGCATGTCCATTTTCAGCGGAGGCCCGGGGAGAAAAGCTCCAAGGGTAAGCAGATACAGCATTACATAATACCAGCATTACATATTACAAACAGACTATTTATTTACAGAGATTACATAAGTAAGCAAGTTAAACAAATTCCACAGGTTAGAGTTAATCCTGAGCGCAAGTCAGGATTAAATTTAAATTACACAGTAAACTGGTTAACAGATTTTTACACATTCTAGAGAGAGTTAGCCAGGCTTGATACATTGACATAGTCAGTTAAGTGACAAATCTTGTTTGAGTCTAGTTTTAAATTGACCTAAGGTAGAAAGTAAGGTAATATCAGCTGGAAGAGAGTTCCAGGATCTACTTGCATAGTTTGCAAAGAGAGAGTCACCGTCTGTGTTATTAATTTTGCTAGTCTGAATTAGTAGTTTGTTAGAGGATCGAAGCGGTCTAGGATTGTTATAGGGGCTGATAATATTTTTAATTTCAGGAGTATTGTCCGGATTATAGGGGATTTTATAGGCCATAATCAGTTGGTTATACTGGATTAGGCTGGGTAGTTCAAGCCACCCAAACTTATTTAGATTGATGCAATGATGTGTTCTAAAAGGCAGCCCAGTGGCAAACCTGGCAATGTGGTTGTAGCAAATTGAGAGTTTAAGGACAGTCTTGTTTAAATTCAAGAGTAGAGGGGATGCATACAGAAGGGTTGAAAGAAGGTGAGAGCGAGCTATGGCAACTTTAGCTGGAGGGGTTAGGAAGGCTTTTATTCTGTAAAGTGACCCTAGTTTTTTATTGATGGGTTTGATAGCTTGGTTAACATGTAGGTCAAATTTTAGATTATTGTCTATGATGACACCTAATAGTTTTGTAGAGAAATCAGGGGAGATTATTGTGCTATCATTTGAATTTATGGTCAAGGTGAAAGCGGTAGACCTACGTGTTGGTGGAAATAACAGCATTTTAGTTTTTTTGGGATTTAGGATCAGACAATGTTCAGAAAGCCAGTTTTCTATTGTATTAAAGGTGGTCTGGGCAGCTGACCATAACACTACTGGAGATGTGGCTGAGCAAATCAGAGTAGAGTCGTCAGCATATTGGATACAGCTGACTTTTGGGATGACAGTATAAAGGTCGTTAATGAAGATGGAGAACAGCAAGGGCCCTAGTATAGAGCCTTGTGGTACTCCAAGGGTGTTAGGTAGAAGGTTAGAGAGTATGTTCTACCAGAGGACAGCCTGCTGTCGACCATTCAGGTAGGATTGAAACCATTGAAGGGCTCTAGTATCTAGATAGAATGTTTGCAGGGTGTGGATTAAAAGTTGGTGATCAACCATATTGAATGCCTTGGAAAGATCCAAGAAGAGGGCTGAGGATATGTAATTATTGTTGCGATTATGGTTTATGGTGTTGGTAAAGACTAGGAGGGCTGAAGTAGTGCTGTGATGAGGACGGAAGCCATGCTGAGTGTCTGCCATAAGGTGATTCTGGACTAGGTGGTGCATGAGTTGTCTATGAATACATTTTTCCATAATCTTTGCAAGTGGAGAGAGTATAGCTCTTGGCCTATAATTGGAGAATTCAGTAGAGCTGCCTCCTTTGTGAAGTGGGACTACATAGGATATTTTCCAGATGGTGAGAATTGTAGGTTCTACTATGGTTCAATTGATTACCCGCGGTGGTGGTACTGCGGTAGCATTGTCGCCTCAAAGTAAGACGCTGTCCAGTTCGATTCTCAGCTAGAGCGTCTTCTGTGTGGAGACATGCGTGAATGGGTGTACCTTCATTGAAGGTTGTGCGTCAGGGCTGGTAACTCTGCACGTAAAAATCAACTACCAATCATTAGCGGACCAGAGTTCTGCTGTGGTGACCCCTAACCGGGAAAAGCCGAAAGACACAACAACAACTATGGTTCGATTGATTAGTATTGAGACTGGGTAAGCAATACCATCAGCTGAATTTTGTAGGTACTCGGCAGGGGGTTTATCAGCAGAAAGTGTAGTGGGTTTTAATTTTTTGATCAAGGTATGGATAAGTGAAGTGGCGACTGGTTGGAAGCAGAATGCGAGTAGGTTTCTAGGGGTGCTACTTTCAGGACCAGGGGAGCTAGGAGGTAGTTGGCTAGCTAGGGCTTGAATTGTCTCCGTAAAGAATCAGTTAAAACTGTCAAATATCTTCAGGGGTTTTATCAATAGTAGCAGCAGAGATTGGGGTTGAAGTTTGTCCAGGATGTAGTAGATTATTTAAACCTGCCCAAAACTTCGGAGGGTTATTTTGATTTACCGTCTATAAATTACAGTAGTATTGTTTTTTTGTCTTGTAAAATTGATTTTTTTTGGTTTCGTTCCTGGATTGCCTGTATTTAATGTGATCGTGAGGGTCTTTAGAAGAACGCCATAAAGCCCATGCTTTGTTTCTAAGGGTAATTTTGAATTTAGACTCTTTAGAAAGCCATGGTGCAGTTTTTGCCTTCGTTCTCTTTGAACGAACAGGTGCATGCAAATCAAGGAGCTCAAGGAATTTGTCGTTAAAGTATGCTACTGCTTCCTCTAAGGGGAGGTGTTTTAGAATAAACCAATTACATGAGTTTAGTTCTTGTTGGAATTTGGCAGGGTCAAAGTTTTTATTGTTTCTAACCTTTCTGTGTAAGGGTTGTTGGGAATTAATGGTTTTGTGCTTAATTACATATGTGAGAAGGTGATTGCTTAGGCCATCATGGAGGGTACCAGAGGTGTACAGTTGGGGGTGACTGAGTACCCAGTCAAGTATGCTTTCTTTTTGGTTGGGTTTACCTATCCTGGTAGGGGAGGATATAATTTGTGTAAATGCATGCAGGTTAATATGGGTGGTTGGGGATTCTGAGGAACAGGTGCTCCAGTCTATGTTAAAGTCTCCAAGTAGTAGGGTTTCTTGGGGGTAGTGACATGATAGCCAGTGCAGGACATCTTCAAGTGTAGATATATTGTTACCTGGGGGAATGTACATACAGATGATATTAATGCATTTATTTTTGTTAAGTTGCAATTTTAGTTGCTCCTTGTGAAAAGTCTTTTTTATCTCTGTAATTTGTTGACACTTTTGCAAGTTTCTTTCAGAAAATGTGTAGTACATAAATAGGAACAACATTTGTAAAACTCAGCACATACCAGTCAATGACACATGAGCTGCAATCATACTTGGCATTTTATTTCAGGTGGTCCATTCTAAGTGAATGGAAGTCTAGTCTGACAACAAATGGTAGGGCTATTTGTTCTCACAGTCTGCATTGAGACAGATTTAGCTTTCCAAATAATCACAATGTCTGCTCCTATGAGGGCAGACAAGAGTAAAAAAAAAATAATAAAATTAGGAATGAGTACTTGTTTTGCTGAAGACAGCTTTAGGAGGTGCAGTAAATCCTGGCAAGATAAACCATATGTTTTTTCATTGTTTGCCTGTAGTAGTCCTTTAAATTCCTCAACTTCAGAGATGGTCAGAAAAATAAGGCCAGAAAGCTTCAACTTGCATTGTGGTGCACCACAAATGTTGGGTGAAGGACAGATCAAAAGTAAATTAAAGACAGAGTACAATACTACATACTGTAAAATTCAAAGTGTAATAGTCAGCAAATGTAGAAGCATTTTGCCAAGATTAGTAGCACTCCTATAATACAGATTATATACAAGATAAACTAGGATATGCCTGACTTTTTCACGTGTGTTTTATCTCGGGTGTAATTTTTTACTTAAGTTGTTAAGAAGAGTAGCCCTATGTTAGGACACCACTACCAGATTAACTGATTTAAGCAGCTCTGTTCTCTCTTTTCTTTATCCATTTGTCTTTTATTGCCAGAGGCAGTTCCGCATCATCCATTGGAGGTTTACATGGATTTTATGTAGAGTTCAGCTTTTAAAGACAGATTTACATATTGCCTTTTTCACATAAGTGAATGAGGCAAATTCTAAATGCATGTCCACTTGTCTGATGTATTACCTTTTTTCCATGCAACTTTCAGTTTTCTTCTGGTGTTTCAAGAATGCTCTGGGGGTGTCATCTGTCAGATGATGGAGACCCTTCCCCCCCCCAAAAAAAATTACTTTCCATTTATTTTTCTCTTTCTTTCCAATGCAGGCAAAACCCTAATCTCTTCTTTGCGTAACTGGCTTGTTCCTTCCTCCTTGTGTGACAGCTGGCTCATGGGAGACCACTATACAGACAGCTACCAGGGTTTTTTCTTGCATGCACAGTCACTGTATATCCACACAACTGCTAGATGACATTCCACCATGCAAACCACAGGAGTATGTGTCAGCTTCTGTACGTACACCAACTTCCAACTATACAGTGTCACCATAGTGCTCAGAGGTCCTCCACGCTGTTGCATTGCTGTGACATCACTCAATGGTAACAGTAATTCAGTAGTTAAACATCCATCCCACCTCCTCTGACTAGGTGAGACAACATGAGATGCTGACTTCACCATCCCCTGCTGGCTCCATCTCACAAATGCCCTCACTGACTGCCCCCCCCCCCAATATTCGTTTCTTCCTGCCAGTTCCTCCTTCTCTTGGCTCACTAGGCAATCATTGGTCATACAAGGCCCAGGACTTTGCCATTAAATTTATCCAGATAACATTCCAGCCTGCATTGTCATCAGTACTAAGTATGGTCTGTGTATGGACTCAGAACCTCCACTTGCACTAGAGAATTTTTGTTGAACAGTTTGTTTGTACCCAGTGCCTCCAGAACCACCACAGTGACTCTCCTTCACAAAAGTGGCCTTCTACTGACCCAGGTAATTTTAAGCCTAGCTACCTCACCAGCCTTATATGCAGAGTCATGGAGCATGTCAAAGCAGGACTCATTTATGCATTCACAGACAGCTTAACCTATCTAGACCACACTGAGTTTGGTTTTGTGACTGTCAGGTCCTGTCTACTGAACCTATTACAAAGGCTAATGAACAGTATTTATTCCATGCATATGACTTATCTTCACTTGTTTAAGCCTTTTGACATATCTCCCATTACTGAAAAATTAGACAACGCCTACATTGTCAGCATACATTGCCTGATGGATTGTAAATTGACTATCCAACAGATCCTAAGTTGTGAAAGTTGCTGGCTCCCTCCCTGAAACATGGGGGTTTCACAGGGGTTCAGTGATGGGTGGCCCTCTCCTGCTTAACATTTATGTTACAGATATCCAAGCCGATATCACAGAAGTGTGATTGACAGGTTTGTTGATGACTGCAAGCTGGGCACTGTTTACTTACTCATCCATGGATATTGAACTTCATCAATGACTAGGATATGCACGTACATGGTGTACTAAAATGGTAATACAACATTGTAGTGTTTGACAAAGAAGGTGCTCCCACCTCATACAAGTGTTACTTCTTTTCAGATGGATACAGCAATAAAAGACCTGGCACTTGGTGGACAACTCTCTCACTCAAAGCACAGTCAGGAAATACTTCTATCAGACCAACTTAATTTATCAGGGAATATCTTCAAGATCCAAAGACATCATCTTAACATTGTATTCTTTCCTTATCAGACCCATCATAGAACACCATGTTCTCCTTGAGCATATATAAAGTCACCTTCAAACAGGACCTGGAAAATTGGATGGATATTTATAAAGTCACCCCAGGCTTGACTGGGCTAGACCTCCTTGAGATGGAAGGTAGAGTCTAGGTATGAACTCTCCTGGAACAATGGACTTCCTGTGATACAAATCCAAGTATAAATCACTCAGCAATTTTCAACCTCAAAAACTAAAAATCTTTAAAACCTTCAACTATCCAAATGCAGTAGAGAGTTAATTATCCGAATTAATTGAAACCTTGGGTAGTTTGGATAAACTGTTCGGATAATCAAACATACATTGAACTGGATAAAAAAACTTCTAAAATCTTATTTCTGCATGCAGGGAATACACTTTTCAACCATTCAGTGATTTCAATGTACAATAAAGAATATTTTTCACACGAGTGGGCTACAAGCTCAAAAACACACACAAGTGAATACATATAACATTTACATATTCACTTTGATTTTTCCTACCTGAAAACTTTGGAAGGCTGTATTTGGATATTTGACGTTTCTGATAATTGACTCTACTGTAGATCAGAAAAGCTCTCGGTAATCTACTGGTTTCTCCAAGATGACCTGCAGCTCATTTTTCATACCACAACAGACCCATTTCTATTTGATCATCTATCTCTTTACAAAACTACTGGCTTTACAAACACTAGGGACCTAAATGTACAATAAAAAATATTCACTGGAGGGATAGCTCAGAGACTAAGTCATAAAATATCAAGATCTCCAGGCAGAAACGAAAGTAATGTGGAAGAAAGATACCCAGACAGTTCCAATAGTATTAGGAGCAATGAGTCTTATAAAAAAGAATCCACAGTCGTACTTGGATACGTTACCAATACATGTAACCCCATACGAATTGCAGAAGGTGTCCTTACTGGACACATTGCGGGTGCTGCAAAGAGCACTTTTGGCGGACATCAAAGATTAAAACAAATTAACTTTAATCTTACTTTGACTTAGGAATGGGGTGCATTCCTTTCATGGTAGTAGAAACCCAAAAGACTCGGAGAAATTAAAAAAAAAAAAAAAAAAAAGAGGGATAGCTTCCCAACTCGGTGTATGGGTGAGTCACTAGTACAGGTCAAGCAAAGTACTATTTTGTCTACGTTTAAAGCTCGTCTTGACAATTAGGTGGTTAGACAAAAACTTACATCACTGTTATGTACAACCCTACTTGATTTGGGAAGTGAGTACTATTAAGTACTTGAAAAGGGTGGCATGAACTTAAGTGTATCTCTTTAAATATGTATATGACTTGGCATATTACAGCTCCTGTGACCACATGTCTGGCATTGTTTCTATATTCCTGTAAGTGTTAGGGTTGGTGGACTTGCCTGTTTAATACGTGTTTATCTTGGTCCCTCATTTATAAGTGTTACTCTTTTGTCATCCATTACTTGCCGATAAACCTTTTAGAACAAGAAATCTGGACAAAGTCTAAAATAATGGTGCGGGGTGGGGGGGGGGGTAAAGGCCTCAAACTAGGGACTGATTTTTAATATTGCCCTTATAAAATTAGAAAGTTAGTATGATAACAGGATTTGTGTTGCCATGCATTTTCTGGAGGATGTGAAGTCTGAAACTGAAATGTATGTCATTTAGTGACTTCAATCCTCGGTGAATTACCAAAAAATCACAAATTTTATGAGGAACAGACCAAAAATATGGGCAAATCTCTGGACATTTGAGAGGTATACTGACTGATTATAAGCAGTCTCTGCTCACTTTTCTCAGTCTCTGTTCAGTATAAAAGTGTTGAGATTATGAATGCACTTTGACATAAGGCAGTACTGAATACATAGCATGTGTTTTCTACTCATGCTTGGTAATGATGCCTCTGAATATTCATAACAGCCACATCACTTACAGATGACTGGCAGTAAAATATCACTGAGAGCAGGCAGTCATTTCACAAGTGAAAAGTATTTCCCCTATAATGGTATACGACTTGAATGCGACAGCAGTGAAGAGCAAAATATACACAGATTATGTAGGACTCTAGATGTCACAAACGAGTGAATAACCTAAATTAATAGTACAATTCATGGATAAATACAAAATGATCACTTGGTCTAAAATGGCTAACTTTAGTCCACATCAGTATCAGCATTAGTTAGTACACACAGGGGTCAAATACTTGAGCAGTGAGGTAAGCAAGTAGTAAAATAACCAAATCCTGCAGCACTGATTTATGTAACTCGACAAGTAAAAATATGCAGCTTGGTCAGCTGAAATAATGTTCCAAATAATTTCAGAAAGACACCACTTTCCCAAAGTTACCACTGAAAGAAAAAGTAGCATATTGAAAGGACATTTGCAGCTAAGAACATTGCCTCTGAAGGAAAAATTAGGCATGCTTATCAGGAGAGGGCTAGTATTGTTGGCCAGAGACCAGATAGAAAATATTGAATTAAATGGGTTCTCTAGCAAGATATTACATGTTTCTCTGCAAAATGGTAGTCAGTGTCATAGTTGATGCATGCATGCACATGCACACGTGCACACACACACACAAGTATGTATATATTTATTATATAGCTTATATATTTCAGTCAAAAAAAAAACAGAACCACAAAGGCCATAAAAGCCAAAAATGAGTAAACAAAATTGTACCACAATGTTTTTATAAAGGTGTTCGGTGTCAAAGCACTAGGCCTAAGGTATAGCCAAGTTCTGCACAGACTAGATCTGCAGCATGATAGGTGCTGTTGTAAGTGATATCATTAATGAACACCAGTGGGAGTTTAAAGCGCAGCTAAACTACTGACTATGGATATCACCATCGCAGCCCTTTTCTGCTGAGCATGACTGTGTTTTAAAATGACAACCTCCAGAACTATGCATAGTTCTCTAGCTGTGGCTTTGCAATCATTACACAAGGCATACATTTGATGCTATGTACTGGCAAAGCTCTTTCCTACATACCCTAATGTTCTACCAAACCTCCCTACTGCTCTTACTTGCTACTTTACATTTACTTCATTTATGAGAACTCAAAGCCCCTTTCACTTTCCTTGATCTGAGCCCTTTCCTCATGTTTTGCACCCAAGAAGCATTATTTTGATTTTTTTTTATTTTTTGGAATGCATTTAAGCAGTCACATTTTACATTCTCCCACCAGCCTTCAAGTCTCTTCAGATTTTAATACATCTTTTAGAATAATCCTGTTACATAATTGTGTTATCAATAAAAATAAGCTTTACTTACAAGTGTTAACAAGGTCACTCATAACATAATGAAAAGGACTGGCTCCAGGATTTTCCATAAAAGACATTCATCTAGGCATGGAATCTGGAAGACTTGGTTAAAATGTGTAAATATGTACAAAGACTAACATTCCTCTACTGCACTGTAAGAGGTAAAGGTAGTCGGCAGCCTGAATCCTCGAGAGACCCTTCCCAACCTCCACTACTTCTTCATCTCTGTGGTATCATAATCAGTAGTTTAATCATTCAAATTTAGACATAACCTGAGCCACAATTAACTGTCAAGGATGCCTTAATAGAGTGGTCTCTAATTTCCCCAAACCCCTTCTTAAGCCCAATAGAAATGAACTATGCGATAACCAATTATACATGCCAAGCACCTGCACTACTATCAACCAACAAGCTCTTGAGTACCTTTACTTAGTTAATCCACTGCAATGCTAGGGTATAAATAAAGCTATCAGCCTGCATGAAAAACTAGATATGAGAAATCTCATCTTTTCAGTGATAGTGGTTATTCTGAACAGTGAGCTTTACCATCTAGTCTTTACAAATAAAGACAATACCTGGAGCTAACAAAAGAAGCCATCAGGTCTTACTGGATGAGAAGGTTACGGAAATAGCCATTGCTCGCTGTTAGAAGTCCTTAAAAAGAATGAGCATCAACCTTCCTTGATAACCCACTGGTTACCTTAACTTCGTCTGTGGAAATACCATTAACTACAGCCCTCCCTGTCCAACTATTTAGCCACTATATTGCCCATGTAATCACTGAAAGGCTTGCTCCAAGTATTATTAACTTGCATGATAACCATAAATTTAACAGTCTCTGATGCCTTGCTAATAACAACCCTATGCACTAGTTACTCAGTCTAAGTAATTAGACCTCTCTGCCACAGCCTACCTATTGGGAATCTATCCTGCCACAGTCCTGAGGCATGTTGTATGATTACAGTCCTAAGTATTTTGTTTCTGTATAGCATTGATTCAATAAAGGTACCTGCAGCCAAGATTTAGCAAATAATCATTTTCAGTGGCTCCCTAATCTTGTCAAAATGACTCAACTTCAAGACTTCCAAGATGGCTACACACTGATCAACAGCACAGCTTTATCTCTCCCAGTGCAAAAACTAGAACTGAGAAAAAGAATTGCCATTGAAAATATTTTTTTGGTAAAACTCCGCTACTGGCTAGTAAATTCACTGCCTGGATGCAAGCAAAGAAAAAAAAAATTGGAAAACCTGAAAGAAAATCAACCAGAAAATGTAAAGAGAAAACATTGTCTGGGAAGGATTCTGCAGCTGTTCAGCAAAAAGCAGTTCAAGCTTTAGGTTTGGTTCAAGGGATGGCTTCTAATAATTTAGAGGAAAAATAAATTGAATGTGCTCAGAGGTGATTTAAAATAAATTATACCATGATCCCCCCAAAACGTGCACGCTGATTGGCCAGCGTGCCCGTTGTAAATCGAGTTATACTAATGGAAAAAGGTCCGGTCGCCCAGACTTTTTTCCATTGGTATAACTCGGTTTTTTAAAACACTGTCTCGCTATGTTAAATGGGTTTAACATAGCGAGACAGCTTTAAAATAAGCAACGGAGATCTCCGTTGCTTATTTTAAAGCTGCCTCGCTATGTTAAACCCATTTAACGTAGCGAGGCAGTGTTTTAAAAAAAAGCAACGGAGAAAGCAAGATCTCAGTTGCTTTTTTTTTAGTGTTTCGCTATGTTAAATGAGTTTAACATAGCGAGACAGTTTTAAAATAAGCAACGGAGATGTCCGTTGCTTATTTTAAAACTGTCTCGCTATGTTAAACTCATGTAACATAGCCAAACACTAAAAGAAAAGCAACGGAGATCTTGCTTTCTCCATTGCTTGCCACAGCTCTGATGTACTGCGCAGGCGCGCAGTACATCAGAACTGCCGCGGATGCCAGACATCTGCGGAAGGGCAGTAAACAGGCATTATACTATGCCATTATTTAAGAAAAGTAATAGTTTCTTTTCTTAAATAATGTCATGGTATAATAGCAATAACCCACTTCTGGGTGTGGGTAATGCTAAATTTACCCACGGTTGGCTGTTTGGTCCCTCGGGCTTCGCCCTCGGGACCAAACCACGCCAACCGTGGGTAAATTTAGCATTACCCACACCCAGGCATGGGTTATTGCTATATGAAACACTGAAGGAATATATCAATTCAAACAAAAGCTAGGAATAAAAGAAGCTTTAACTATCCATTCAGATGAATGATACAACTGCAAAAATCAGAGGGCGACATGAAGAAAAAGCTGGCTGAATATGAGGTTTGATGACAGAGAGAGCAAATAAAACAGGAGATTTTCTGCTGAACCAGAGAAACTGGATGAAACCGATTGCATTAATTTTATGAAAGAACAAATCATCTGGACTGGTATTCTGCAGCAGAATTTAACTGAATGTGCACATCAAGTGTATGCTCCAAACCTGGCCATGAGAAAGCAGCCAAGACTATGTAATCGTACCAGGAGAAAAAGTTGATCCAGACAAAATCATGGCAGAAGGACAAAGTATTAAAAACTGGAGACAGAAGGGTGTTTGTAGAAAATGATTAATCACTGTACAATAGGCAGAAACAAAGCAAATTTATCCCAGCAATCAGGGAATGTGGAGGGGCAGGTGAGAGATTCAAGCTACTGTATCCAGCTGTCTTAAGTGTTCTTTTTTTCCTGGAGGATTGAAGTCCTTCTTTGAAGCAAAATAGGCTAAAGAGGAAGTAAAAAAGTTTATCTAACAAAAAGGGAGTCAGCAGAGAAAAGGGGCCCCTGCTTCCCATTCTTCTGATGGTAAGGTTCATAGAGAGACTTTGCCAGTGAAACCTTTTCCAATGTTCAAAAGGAAAATGCTTGAGAGACTGAAAAAAGCACAGGAGTTGACCAGAAGAATCAGCAGTACATTTGACTTAAGCCAGAGTCTTTTGTGTTGAGAAACTGAGATGAACAAGATGATGACCACCGACTCTGAAATTAGTGAATAAATTGAAGACTATAAACTTAAAGCATCTTATCACATTTGTGAAATGTGGTTTTGCAAGAAAAAGTGTCTGAAAACACTGGGCTTTTTATGACTTCATTAAACTTGTGGATAGACTGTAAAGCATATACTGTGCTTTGTCATTAATGTTTATAAGGACAATAAAAAGGGGAACTAAGTAAAACAATTTTTGTTCTTCTTAGTATTTGTACAAAACATTTTGTGATATAAGCTGCATGTTTTATTCAGTAAAACTGTTTTGTGTAATGTGTAGTCAGGGGTATTTTAAATTGCGTGTGTGTGTGTGGGGGGGGGTCTTTTTAGTGACTGCTGTATGTGTTATGATATTAAAGAAGCAAGCAGTGGGATTCAATAAACTCGGTGTAGGCTTCATGCAAAGCCTACATGGAGTTTGTGTTTGTGCGCTGAACAGCAGTGGTGATTGCACATTCATGCCTAGCACTGCATTTAAACAAACGTGGTTTCGCCGGCCAGAAAACTGTATAAAGCAACATAAATAGCAAACCTGTTTACCTTAGAGCAAACTAGGTTGGCAGGATTGTGCAGAATGCCACAGTGATGGGTTTATCATATTAGTAATGTGTGTGGTCCAAACACACTACGGGACAGTATATATGTACAGAGTATTGTGGAATCCCATTCTAGGCATTCTGTACAAAAGCTATGTAAATGATCTGTAAGGGTACATGGACTGCCATTTAAAATAAACAGTCAAGGGAAGTGTGTGTATTAAAAAGGGACACAGTTGAATTGTAGGAATGAACACAGGGAAAGAGGACCGGTGAAACATCATAATGTACTCCAGATGAGGGCATGCAAATGGAAGACAGTTGTAGCAGGAACACTAATAACATATCGACATGGAACAATATGGACTGCACAGGGAATGTGTATACAGTATGACTGTCATACAAGGTGACATAACATTGGAGAAGATGTCTTTGTGATATAAGCAACTGGCATGAACAGTGGAGAGGGCATCTATCAGGGATGGGATATAAAATTAGGGTTGGGTGCGTATTTTGAAGCTAAATAAACTGATTTGCCTGAATCAACTCCTTTTATGACAAAATACTGAAGAACAAAGTTAGTGTTCACATTTTAATTATCAATTTTTATCCACATATTGTTCTGGTAGGCATTATATATTTATATTTACATTTATATTTATATATCCATGTATTATATATGTATTTTTTCTATCACATTTTGATTTTTATATGCTTACCTGTTTTTAACAGTTATTTATGTATAGATCAGTTATATTTAAATATTTAAATATTATTCATATTTTTTATATTTATCCCTGGTACATCTAGTGTAGAGATTTGGTATCCATACGGATGTCATTTTGTTGTGGGTAGATGCGTTATCTTTCCATTAGTTTGCGCTAAATGTATATAGCACTTTAAGAAGATCAAAAAGTTGGCGCCAAAAAGTTTTTAAATTACAAAGTATGTGTGTGTCTAACTGGTTCTAAGGAAGTCTGCCTGTTGCAGATGAAAGCGCTAAACCAGTTTTGTTTCGTGGAGCTCTGTGATTTTTGGAAAATAAATCATTTTTATACATTCTATTCCTATTCCTGTTCAAGCTGTGGTTCTCTTTGTGATTTGCCTGAATGACTGCAATGTCAGCAGAGGTCTTCAACAAGTGGGACATAGTTACAGGCTCATGGACAACAGTAAAATAAGCTGGAACAGTCATGGACAATATCAGAATACTACTGCCAGTAATCCCATGTCTCTGACACAACATATGTGATTCTGAGTGCTCAGAGATGGTTCTGCATGAACACACTTGTATGACGTATGACATGTCAGCATTGTATGAGGGTAATCAAGCACACCATCCTGACACTATAACGTCTGCTGGAGGTATTAGGAGGGACATTGCTATACCTGTATGTGACATTATGATCAATACAGACTAGTTGAGTGGTGTGCATTGTAGCTATATAACACACACACACACACACACACACACACACACACACACACACACACCATCATGAATGTAACCCATGCCATCAATGTTGTCAGAAAAGAAAAGCTGTGTGCATCACCTGAACAGGTATCACACCTTGATGGCGGATCCACTCCATCAGAGAGCAGCATTAATGAAACAAAAAATACTTTGGTATGGCCAATAAGGTGTGACAGCTCACTTTGGCAAAGGTGGTACACTTCAGTTACGCATCACTGGAATATGTGTAGGGAGGTACATGAAGAAGGGTGCATTGTACTCTGTTATTGGTGTGGTGAACGCTATGATATCTAATATAATATGAAATTGAACAACAGTAAAATGTCTAGAATTTCCTGTATTAGAACCTAGGACCATGTGTATAGCAGTCCTACACTTACACCTGTTGCCATAGGAATATTTAAATAACAGTTGCATATTTTCCTGTTCATTACTTTAAACTGGACTGTCAACAGTAAAAATATGTTGTACTTTCTGTATTAGAACCCAGGACGTCTGTATTACAGCCCTACACTTACACCTGCCACAGAAATGCCTACTTAACAGTTGCATAATTCCCTATTCATTCTTAAGTTCTGTGTGTTAACAGGTGCGCAATACCACTTAGCGTGTTTATCAAAGGTATCCATTTTGAAATGGACTGTCTGCTTCCTGTGTGATCTACTAGTCCAGGTTTGCACACAAGGGCGCCCGCAGGCAGGTGCAAGGGGGTGCACTTGCACCCCCCTGGATTTTCTTAGCGCTATACACACTTTTTTTTTCTTTTTTCGCTGTACTGACTTTTTTTTCCCCCACTTACTTTGTTTTTTCCCCGTAGCCTGAACTGTTACTGGAGATGGCGTGCCAGGCAGTCACATGACTGACGCGAGTCTGACATGACGACAACTCGACAAGCCTCAAACTCCTCCTTAAGTAATCGCGCGTTATTCGCGTTCGTGTAGTTGCAACTGGACATTGCTGGAAGTGGAATTTGATGATTTCATGCTCAGGAGCAAACCAAACCATCGTGTTTCGTGTGGTGAGTGGTGGAAGGACTGGACTGGTGGTGGTGCGTATGGTGTTGGTATTATTACAAGAAGAGAAGGTAGGTTGTTTTTTTTGTACTTTTGAAGGTGACTGAACACTTGGCGCCAAAACGCAAAACTGGCGTGGCACACTTCACTTGATTGTGTGAGAGCGAGTGGTGCTCTAGACAGTGTTTAGTTTTAATATGGTTAGTAGGATATCTGATATAAAGAAAGTTGGCAGGGTATGCTGCAAAAGGAAGATATGTAGAGTGATTTTATATTAATAGTGACAATGACAACTTTTTTCTCTGTTTAATCTAATAATGTTAGAACATGAAAGGACACTTTTTTGTGGTAACTAAGCTATCTAGATTATTTAGGGCTATCCATGCATGCACTTAAGGCAGTCTGTTAGAAATATTTTGTAAGTTAGAATGGTATATATGAAGACCAGGCTGGGACTGTGGGTAAGGTGGCAGCAATATGGAAGCTGCTGGGATATGCTGTCTGGTGTCTGAATATGTTGAGTTGTGTCTGGGTTTGGGTGGCTGTCACTTCTAAGGTTTATGGTTATGGATGTGTAAGGGTACAGGCAGAGGAATATTTGTTTGATTTTATGTTTAATACCCAATTTTGAATAAATAGCTGTTGCTTTGAATAATTATACTTAAACAGTAGGATATATGCGTGCTGATATAGATAAGGTGTTGTATATGGGGTGTGATTGAGAGATGAGGTCCAGAAGTAGAAGTTTTACTGGAAATGTGAGAGTAATGGGTGTTGGTAGAACACTAGGTGTACAAGTAAGAGAAGAGGTATTAGTATGAGGAATTGAAGGAGAAACATTTCTGAAATATAAGAAACAGATGGAATGAGGAATACAGGGTAAGGATTTAATTAAGATAGGAAGTTGGGAGGGTTTATTAGAGGAAGGTAGAAATTGAAATGTAGAATAATATATTTTGTTGAATCTGTAGGATTATAGGTAATTTTGAGATGTGTGGGTGTTTAACAGTATAGGCTTGAGGAATATTGACATGGATGAGCAGTATAGTGAGATGACAAGAAAGCTGAAATATATTTAAAGAGGAAAAGATGAGAGATAAATATTAATGCGATTGTAGTTTATGACAGAAGATTGCAGACATGGATGGAAGAGGAGATTTGCTAATGAATTTATTAGAAGTACTGTATTAAAAGGGTCTAAGTAGGAGTCAATCTAGTACAAAGCAATATTAGGGACAGAGGCTGTTTTGGAATTATACTAAATTCTAGACAGAAGATGGGAATAGGTGAATGAAAAACAAGAGTAATTCTATGATAATAGTAAATTTGCTTCAGGAGGTGTAGAGACTGGGTGTCACTGGTAATAAGTATACATTAAAAGCAAAATAGTAGATTAAGGTGAGGTGGGCAGGAAGAAGAGGTAAGGTAGGAGAGTGGAGTGTCGCTTAGCATAGCAAGGGTGAGCTTAGGTTGCTTTTCACCCTTAGGCTCTTTATTACAGAAAGCAATAGGCTTATACCTGGCACTCAGCATGAAGGCAAAGTAAAGCAGATTTTATTAAGTAACTTAGCCCTCTTTTGCTCATTATTTTGATCCACAGGTGGGTTATAATATTAGTATCTCTTATTTTCTACCTTCAACGTCACACAGCATTAATTATTTCCTCTTATTTCCTCTCTATACTCTGTCTGGACAATAACAGGCTAGCATTCCCTAATCTTGCTTTCATTTTTCCTCACCTGTCTCACATGTGTTTTGTGATCTGTAAACAGTTTACTTTAACTCTGAAAGGAACATGGATAGAATTTATTCTTAATCTGTACCTCACATTTGAAGAAGTTACCTGCTACCCATCTTCTGGTTTTGTTTATATATATATATACATATAAAATACAAGTAAAGGTATGCATATATAGCACTTGAATAAAACCACCAATAAATCTTATAGTTTATAAAAACATTCAAAACAATATACTTATAAAACACATTCTCTACAAATGTATGTATGTAGTTATGAAAAAATATATTAATATTGTTTTAAAGTCTTTCAAGTACATTTAAAATTAAGTATATCTTTTGATTGTGGATAACCTCAGGCATTATACATTTTATACTAAAAATGCACTTAGTTTGAAAGGATTAAAATGGCAAATGTTGGGTAGTATTTTTATCAATTAAACATGGGAGCAGCATGAACTTATGCAAGACGCAGACATACACATGAAGAGGGATTCGTTACGTACATATGCTGGATATACATGCTACCCTTGAAAAGTTCCATGCAAACTGAAGAGATGGATGTAATTGTTATACCAGTGGTATAGTAGTGACAGAGCACATTTTCCACCTTTTGAAATTCAAAGTTGTATTCTGCTATGAAAGTGCATGTTGAGCACATAAGTTATAAAAAGGCAAGCACTGACATTTCTATTCACTTTGCAATCAGAAAAGATGCATTGTTTGTCTGTGAATATCTTTGGTTCACACCTTGAGAGGATTAATTTTGTGGTTCTGCAAGTTGATGCAAAGAATGTCATTCAGATCCAAAACAGATACAGGGAACACGTTACAGATTGGATGAGTGAATGTTCTTGAGCACATTAAAAAAGGCATGGGCATTAAGAGGTCTTTGTTGAACCTATGTCTCACAAACTGGAATGGAGAAATGCATGAATATCCTGTACCTGGACTGCACCTCCGTGTCTGAAACTGAAACCCCATTTCCCTACTTTAAAAAGCAAACTTTATTTTGATTCCTGCTGCAGGGATCCTGCACCAATTCAACGTCCGACCGACCGTCCCTCCAGGCATCATCACGATGTGATGAGCTGTCATCTTGCTTTCCTTTTCCTCGTGTGCTTTCCTGGCAGTGGCTGGCTAAAGATGGCCATGAGGATGAGGTGGCCTATAATTTATAAAAGCTGAGTTGAAGAAAGTGACTGTGATATAACTATTTATTTTTCCACTTATTGTTTTAGATCGTTTATTAAAATGTCAGTGTTAATATTTTATTTCTTTGATAATTCATGTCTTTTGAACATTGTTACACGTTTTATATTTATATGATAAACAAGAAAGCCCTCCGTTTATATTTGTGACTTTTCCTATTTTGCACATTGTAGAATATCATTGTAAATTTAGAACAGATGTATGATTGCTATTGTTTTGTTTTTAAACTGTTGTGTTTCGGTTTAGCTTTTAGTGTTGTTTATCTTTTAGCTTACTGTGATTGGTTAATTTGCTGCTGCCTTGATGTACTGGGTTCATCCATATGCTTTTAGTCTTTAGCACTGAAACCATGATTTTATTTATCCCTTTGTTTTGTAGCAGTAAGACTGCTTTATACATTTTTCAGTCACTGTTTCTCTCTCCCTTTTGGCAAGGTTTTGTTATTGGACACACCGTGTGTTTGTGTCATTTAGAGGAAGAGTTCTTAAGGGAGTCCTACTACATTTTTAATTTTAATGTTTCACTGACTATATCTTTTCAGAAAAGGTTAAGTTGTGAACTTTACTGTAATTAATTTGTTAATTTAATGTGTTTGGATAATTGTGGGCAAGTAAGTTAACATTTAGGTATCAGGTAGACTGCCAGAGGTAGTGGTGTGTGTTGTTCTTGTTAGTATTAAATCTAAGACTGAATATTGCAGCCAGAGAGGAGTATTTATTTATCTGCTACATTTTGTTAACCAGATTTCTGTAATGATGATTATGTCAGGGAGAGTATAGGGATATGGTCCATATGGATGCATGTGTATCTTGAATTTTACTGATGAGGCTCCTTACATTTGCATTTAAGAAAATGAACCAGAGTATCTTTTGGGAAGAGTGGACAGATGTAGTGGAGCTGGCAAATGGGAAGCTGAATTTGGTGTGGTGGTCCTGGATTGTGATTTGGGATGTATATCTCCACACTCCACAGGTAGATAATGAGTTGAAATGGAAGTAGGTATGAAGGACACTGTATACTGACAAGAATAATAATGTGGCAAGACTGTTGTACTGGGCATTGTGCAAACATTATGGTACTGAAGTGGCTTAAAAACACTGGAAACATAAGCTGCAATTTAAGCATCATAGAAAATGCTAATGCCTACATCACATGGGATCATCCTCAATTACCAACAGCTCAAAAGACAGATGCTAGAAAACCAGATATTAGTGGTCCAAGAGAAGAAGACAAAAGTAGCATTGATTGAGTTCTACACACCCACTGACTACAGTGTGTTATGTACAGAGAGACACAAAGTCAAACTCCTACTATATCAGGATTTGCAGGCAGAAATGAGAGCAGTGTGGAAGAAAGATACCCAGGCAGTTCCAGTAGTAGTA
Source organism: Protopterus annectens (assembly GCF_019279795.1). Lineage (NCBI taxonomy): Eukaryota > Metazoa > Chordata > Ceratodontiformes > Protopteridae > Protopterus > Protopterus annectens. Next base: position 415,622,802 of record NC_056743.1, on the reverse strand, counting down.
GGAGCAATTGGGTCTTATTAAAAAAGAATATACATTCATATTTAGACATGTTACCAATGAATGTAACTCCATACCAATTGCAGGAGGACTGAGGAGTCATTACTGGGCAGTGCACATTCATTGCAGGTACTCTGAAGAGCACTTTGGCAGACATCAAAGATTGATGACACCGTACTGATTTTGTGAACTTTTAATCATACTTTGATGCAGTACATTCCTGTCACGATGATAGAAACCCAAAAGATTTGCTCTATCCACTTTCTAAGGTAGGGAGATTTATGTGTGTCATACCTGTCAAATGTACAGATTTTCAGTGCCCAGATTTCTGCTTTATATTTCTAGTCTGTGTGTGTGTGTGTGTGTCTGAAATGACCTACTTAGAGTTAGCAGGTGGAATTTATTTTCAAGGAATTGAGAGCTTCAAGGGAAGATAAGTTTACTGCTGCTCATCATGCTAGGTTTGTACAAATGTGCAACTCTTTTGTTTAGCAAATGGTATCATTGTAGTATAGAATTTTAAAGCAGTGTTAGTAGCACAGCAGGTAGCATACTTGCATCTTGCTACAGAGGGCTGTAGCTTCTACTCCCACAGCATGTAAATGTGTATTTTAAGGGGATGGGGTGCTGCAGTCCTGTCCTGAGTATGTCCCTTTGGTGCCTAGTAACTATGAACCTAGTTTTCAGCTTGTTACATATTCCCTGTTGCAATATACCAGCATACCATTTCTTTTAATGTAACATAGGCAATTTATTCTTCTAGGGCAATGGGCACTACATTTATAGATGACACACTGAAATGTATGTTTTATAGCAACAATCTCTTCATTAGTTTCAGATCTTTGTAATGTGGAATTCAGATGACTTCTGCAGACTGCAGAGATTGTGCATATGGAGTAATATTGGTGGATTATAATGATAGAAGTTTGAGTGGCCTTTTATGTTTGAAATGTTCTGAACTAGGCAGTTTGTCATTACTGGTTCATATGTTTTGAATTGTTTCACTGCTTACTGGAAAATGTTCAAAACTGTAAATTTAAAATACACTCTAACAGGTGGTGCAGGTGCTGTACAAGGGATATAATTCAATTATAGTTTCATAGGTAGGTACTAGGCTATTGGGCCTATATAAGCCTAACCAAAGGTACTCTGGCTTTCGCCACCCAAGAAAATTATTTTTCTGTGCCACTGTCAAGCATAGCCACAGAAGTGATTCCCGGGGTGAATTTCCTATCTCCCATCAGGAACATGAATCACCATACTTTTGCATGGGCCTAAAAATGTGTGCATTTGATATGCTTTGAAAACGGCCCAAAGGTAAACGTAACCTGCCACTGCCCAGATGCATTCTCTTTGAATGTGGGTTTCAATGCTGTTTCCATCAATGTGAGTATCAAAAGCAGAGAAGTTTTAATGCTAAGTCTGTTTTCATTGCAAGACTGTTGCTTTGTTTAGTAAATGTGAAATGCGTGCTGCAGTGTTTCTGCTATAAAATTTGAAATAAAAGTTGTGAATTAAATCCAAATATCTGTAATCATTGTAGAAGTAAAGCATAAGACAGTATGCATACTGATAGATTTAAACAGTGTCTGTGGCAAATGGTGAGAAATAACCAAGTAATGGGACACTGCTGGAATGGCTGTGTGTGTGTGTATGTGAGGGACTGTGTGGGGGCGGGGCTGTGTGGGGTAGGGGAGGGGCAGTGGGGGTAGGGGTGGGGCTACGTGGGCGGGGCTGCATGGGCGGGGCTCTGGGTTTTGCACCCCCCTGGAAAAAATCCTGCGGGCTCCCTTGTTTGCACACTAAGCATCATGCAAATAAGATAAGCACATCTAAACCTGGAATTCATTATGTTTCTCCATTTCCCCTGTTTGCACTAAGCTGCGCAATTACTGGCATAAAAAAGGGGGAAATTAGGTGAAAAGAAGAAAAGATCTATTAAATAAACAACACTACAGAATTTATGTTGATACACATGAAATATTTTTACACAGGTCTGGATTTGAATTCTCACTCAAATGAACCTTCAAAACACAGGGTGTCTCATCCCTCTACCACACAAACAGCTTTGTAGCAGAGAACTAAAATCATTGTGCATACAACTTACTGCAACATCATCCACAGTACTAACAAAACGTATAAGACAGTTGTTTGTACGTGTATTAATTTCAGATATAGTGCACTGAGTGATCATGCAACCATTTCTGACTATTGTTTGCATAAATGTAGCTCTGTCTTCTCTCTCTGTTTGTTGCTCATTCTTGTCTTATCTGACCTGTAATCTGAGACATGCAGCCTGTAAGGCATTATCTATCACTGTTCTTAAAATGTGTGAGGATATTAAATGGCAATATATAGTTGTCAAGAAATGAAGAGGAGGTTGGATGTTACTGAACAGAAACTATGAAATGTATGTTGTGTGTACAATTAATAATATGTTACAATCACACACGTTTTTTTTTTTTTATATTTGAATAGAGTGACTGTTTTATGTTTCTCCGGTGGGTAATAGTGAAATACTACCTTTTGTGTGTTTATATCGAAGCAGGACGTTTCTGTAATACTTACATGTATTATCCTTTTGTATTTTATGTCATCTAGGACTATGGCACCCGGGCATCTCCTTCCCACAACGGCCCCTTCATTGACCCTGAGAATGAAGTAATTGTGGAAGAACTTAGGTGAGATGGTACATTTCTGCTTAAGAGGGGATGTGGGGATATGTCTAGCAAAATGCAAATTTTGAATGCAGTAAGTGGCCAGAACAGGACATGTGATTTCTTTTGGGGGGGGAATAGTTTTTGATTACACATGGGCTTTGGGTGGATGTGTCATCCAAGGTCTTGTTAAAATGTTTAGTTAATGGACATATAAAGGGCAAAAAGTTTTAAGCCCCTGTGTTACTGTTCATTGTGGTGATGGTATCCGTACCTTTTGCTTAACTTCTTCCAGACCATCCAGCATAGGGAGCATACAATCATCTGCACATGGTAAGCCAAACATTTTGTCAGTACTGATGATCAGTTCAAAAAAATAGTTTGTTATATGGGTGTCAGGATTGTTGTGTGTATTGCTGTACAGTCTGTAATACTGGCACTAGTTTGTTAGCATATATTGGACTATAGTAGAATAGGTATTATTTTTTTCCTGTGTTTGTTGCTTAGTATTACAAGTGATCCTGACAGTGAAGTGTGGGACTCCTACCACCTGATGTCAATAATAGTAAGACTCTCCCACTGCTGCGGTGAACTGTCTAAGAAATGAAGGCAAAAAAACAATGACAGTAAGTTCACCTAGGCTGGCGTCCTTAAAAAGTACAGATACGATGTGAATAAAATCCAAGTACAAGGAATGTACTAAAATCTGAATGTCCGTTTAATATAAATAAAACAAAAACAACAAAATGAGATAAAAGTCCCTGGAAACGCACACGATAAGCGCTTTTGATAAAATCTTCCTCAGATAATTAATCATCCAATTCATAAACGAAAAAAATAAATAAATAAAGAACGGAAGCCTTTGACTTCGTATATGCAAATTAAGTGAAACAGCTCTATCACTGATTGGTTCAAATCACTTTTTTTTTTATTTGTGGATTGGATGATTAATTATTTAAAATGAACACTAGTCCCATATCCTTATCCAGATCTGAGGAAGATTTTATTGAAAGCGCTTATCGTGTGTGTTTCCAGGGACTTGTATCTCATTTTGTTGTTTTTGTTTTATTTATATTAAATGGACATTCAGATTTTAGTACATTCCTTGTACCTGGATTTTATTCACATCGTATCTGTACTTTTTAAGGACGCCAGCCTAGGTGAACTTACTGTCGTTCTTTTTTTACCACCTGATGTCAGAGTATCAGCAGACTTAGATGATGGTGGTCAAGTGGAGGCACAGTCAAATGGTGCAGAGGTTGAATTTAACACTGAGGTTAACATTCAGCCATCCCCTGTAATTCCATTAGACATATCCAGTAGGCCTACACTGACCCATTCCAGTGAGCCCTCAGATATTGGACAGGTGGAGGATAAGAATCTTGATCAAGGCAGTGTGGTTACTGCAGCTTCAGTGCTTGTTGACTTTGGCTGTAGCCAAAGTTTGGGCAAAGTGCCATGCAGGACGGTTGTTAGGGGTGTTCGAAGGAGATCTACTGTCCTTCATCCACCTGATCCAGGTGTCTCTTCCTGTGTCACTCAACATACGATTAAGGCCGTCATGGAGGCAGAGGAGAAGACACATTCCAGTAGGTCCTCCAGAGAAATGCTTTAGGGTTGTAGATGTGGCACAGGCTGACATGCATGACTGCCTCCACCGTATTGCCAATTCAATGGATTGGATGAATGACGCATTGGAACCAGTGGTGTCTTTTGTGAAAGTCTGCTGGGAGGGGGATGGCATCCACATGGGCATGGGTCAGCCATAGTATCTGATGTTAGCCGACATGGCTGTGCCTGATCATGCTCATAGTGGCAACTTCCAGTGCTCAGTCAGTGGTTGAGGTGTCCACATCCAGACATGACAGGCCATGGGGTTGTGGTCCTCGGTGTCCTCATGAGGGGAGCTCATCCAGCAGACATCAGTCATATTCAGTCAGCATCAGTGCTTCTGACCGTGGATGTGCCAGTGCAATTCCTGGCAGAGCCAGTTCTCATGGTCAGGTACAACGATGAACTGCCACCTCTACCATGCATGGGTCACACCTGTCTGACATACCAAGACACAGAGCAAGCACAGAGCTTGGCTATGTTCTTGCAGACACTAACACACCAATTTTACCTGGACGGCCAATACAGACACAATTACATGGCTCAACCACAAAGCTTAAAGCTCATTCTGTCTCACTGACCATTTGTTACTTTATCAAAATGTCTGCCTGTTTTTCTTTCTTTCTCACACACACACACACACACACACACACACACACACACACACACTTGCCTTTCATCAGCCTAGACTTCCTGCTCCCCCCACAAACCCTGTGTAAGAGGTGATAACTGTGCCATATCCTTGTTTTCTATCTTTTGGATTCAGGGATACTCTAGTTTTGTGCCTGATACTGTGTGTGTATAGCTGACTTGGTGCTTAGTATATCTGTGTTTGTGATGTTGTTTTGCTAATTGTACTTTTCTAATTTTTTGGTATTTGAAAGTTATACAGTTGATAGAATCAAAACTTTTTTGCATAAATATGTTTAAGAATCTTCTGAGGGTTCATAGGTAGGTACTAGGCTATTGGCCCAAGGGCCTAAGTAAGCCTGGCCAACAAGGTTCCCTGGCTTATGCCACCCAAGAAAGTTAATTTCTTGTGCCCCTGTCAAGCAGAGCCACTGAAGTGATCCCCGGGTTGTATTTCCTATTTCCCATCCACTCCTCAAGATTTTTCTTGAAGAGTGCTAATGAGGAACTTTGCCTGACCTAGATGGGTAGCTTGTTCCAAAATATAGGAAATCTCTGGGACAGGAATCTATCCCTCTAGCATGTCCTGTTTATTGTGGTGACAAGGTTTAGGTCCCTAGAGCATGTAGCTCAGAGGGATTGGGATTTCTTTAGGTGTAGCATGTCCAACAGCTCTGGGTTTAACATAGCTTTATATGTTATGCAGAGATCTCCTCAGAGTAGGCAATATGCTACAGAGTAAAGCTGAAGTTTTTTGAGATGGTCAGTGTAGGGCATCCATTTGAGGCTAGTAATCCTCTTTGTGAGGTACTTCTGTGGCCTTTCCAGCTGCTGCAGTTGTCTTGTGAGGTACAGTCCAAAACGGGAGTTGTACTCTATGATGGGTCTAATGAGTGCCGAGTAGAGGGGAACAGTGACCTCTTTTTTCCTGGATGAGAACACTTTTCTGATGAGGTATGCCACATAGAAGAATTTCCTGACTACTGTGGCGATGTGATTATCAAAGGAGAGACTACTGTGGTGATGTGATTATCAAAGGAGAGACTACTGTCCACCTGGGTCCCAAGGTCTATTATCACACATTCGGCTTTTAAGTAGACTGCTGTTTATGTGGTAGTTCATGGGTACAGAGTTTTTACCAAAGGGGATGACAGTGCACCTTTTTGGCATTGAACTTGAGGCCATGCCTCTGACACTAGGCATCTGTCTCAATGAGGCCATTTTGTAGGATGACCACATCATTTGGAGACTCTACTATGGCTCCTAGTTTGCAATCATTTGCAAACTTCATTAGCCAGAGACCTTCTGTGTTAGCCTGTACTTCAGAGAAGTAGATACCAAACAGGAGTGGTCCCAGGACGGAACCCTGTGGTACTCCACCTGTCACTGCTTTGAGATCAGATTTGGAGTCTGCAACTTTTACAGTGTGGGTTCTGTCAGTGAGCCAGTTGGTAAACCATCTTGTGATGTAGGGATTTGTACCTAGTTTAGTGAGTTTAGCTATAATTCCAGAATAGGGGATGGTGTTGAAAGCCTTGGCGAGGTCAAGATAGGCTGTGTGAGCCACCTTACCCTCGTCTAAGGCTTTGGTGACTGCCTTAAAGAAGTCGATCAGGTTCAGAAGGCATGATCTGCCTTTCAGAAACCCAAACTGGGTGGGATTCAGAATTTGGAGGTTACCAATGTCTTTGTTTATGAATTCCATGATGATACATTCATGGCCTTGCAGACCAGGCTCGTCAGACTAATAGGGCGATAGTTCCCAGGAACAGTGGTGGCCTCCCCTTTGTGGAGTGGGATAACTGTTGCTGTGCGACATTCAGTGGGCACAAAGCCTGATGTGAGACTATGATTGAACATGGTGCTTAGGTGGGGAGCCAGTTCATTCTGAAGTTCGTGTAAAACGCAGCCTGGGATGTTGCTGGTCCCACGGATGCTGTGTTTTTGGTTTTAGAGAGTGCAGCTTTTACCTGCATAGATGTGATTACAGGGATTCTGCATTTTTCCTGTATAGATATGGGCCCTTTAGGGGGTGAGAGGGGAACCTATCTGCCAGGATGTTGGCAATATCAGTTAGTTCTGTAATTTTCGTGCCGTTGTGCTGTAACTCAGAGTAGATCTGGGCATTGCCATTGAGATTCTTGACATAGCTATAGAATGCTTTGTGGCTGCCCTTAGAATCACTGACAATTTTGTTTTCATAGCTAGCTTTGGAGGATCTTATAAGGGATCTCAGCTTCTTACTGAGGCTGACCAGGGAGCTCTTCTACACATGGGATTTTACTCTTTTGCAACAGTTTCTTCCCTCTGTTGTAGAGTTTGTGTATGGCAGGGGACCACCAGATTGGCTTCCTTTTTTTTGGAGGATAGCATCTTGGTTCTGTTTGGGATAGCACGATCCATGCACTCGTGTAAGTGCTTATGGAGTGCATTTATGTAGGATTCAGCAGTTGTAACTGTATTGTCCATCTGCATGGGTGTCATGAAGTTCGCCACTTCTGTCTTAAGAAGCATGAAGTTGGCTTTGGAGAATTTTTTTTACCGTGGTTTCCTTAATGGTGGGTGGGGGCTGCAGATATCTAGGGTGATTAGCTTATGGTCGGATCTGACCAACGAGGAGTTGACTTCAGGTGAGGAACACTGGTCACTCATGGTTGTGAAGGCTGAAACTGAAATGTGTATCATTGCTTTCTAACCTCTCTCTCTTTAATGGTTTTCCAGTACAATCAAACTGAGGACATACCATCAGGACTTTTGAGAGGTATAAATGTGTGAATATTTGATGCCTGAGGCCTATTATTTGATAAGGGACATATGTATTCACGTACGTTTTTGCTGTCACATGTTAGTCATTGCTGTACAAATCCCCCACATTTTACTTACTTACATTACCAAGTAACAACATACAAATGAATGGCATATCCTTGCATTATTATGCAATTCTGTTTTAACACCCCAGGTTCAGCACTTACCTTGCAAGTCCAGCAGTTGCTACAGTTTTAGTTCAGGTCCGAGTCTGTCTGATGCTAGGATTAGAGAGTCATTACATTGGTAGGCAAAGGTTGTAAGTGTTGCCTGGCATCAATGCTACTTTATGTATGTGCATAGGATGAAGGTTTGAGCCCCTTAGGTGGTGAGGGAGTGTGCTGTCCATTGCATATTAGCTAATGTAAAGGCATATTGATCATGCCAATATCTGCCTACCCACAGCAGTTGCTGGTCCCCCCTCCGACTCCTCACCTGTGTGTGGCTGTGCTGACCTTGCCATTGGTGGTGAGATGTGTGCCCCTTCCTCTTGTTGATCCAGCTAAAGCTGTTTTCTCAGGATGATTCTGTGAAGCATGGCATAGACACAGTAAAGATTTCAGTACATGTACATGGATTGTACTGCAGGTTGCCCCAGATGTAGCTAGGCACAGGAACCTCAACTTAAAACAGCCCAAATACATGTTCTATGATATTTCTGGTTTAAGCATGTGCCTCATTATGGCATTTTTCAGCATGTGCCTCATTATGGCATTTTTCAGCATGTGTGTGCATTTCTGATGGCTATGGCTCTAGTGCATAACCTGCATCCCCCCACTAAATGACCCCTAGTAAACATCTGATGCAGTTTGGAGATGTGCCAGATATGAAAGTCATGGTAACTGCCTGTGTTGCCAGCATAAACATTCAAGATGATTCCTTTAGCATTGCACATGACTTGCCAGTTATTGGAGTGGAAGTCCTCTATTTATGTACACCCTTCCCTTTTCCCTGGGTGGTGCCTTTATTTCTGTGTGTGTACAATCTATGGCATGTCAGGGTAGTGTGCTACAGGGTAAGACTCCTGCATATTTGTGCCCCTGTTCTCCAGAGTACAAGGAAAATGTATGCAATCACTGGCATGTCGAAGCATAGCATTCAGGAATTGATGGGGATCCTGGATGCTGATGCCTGTGACACCCCCAACATGTCCCCTGTTGGTCTCTGAAAGGCTTCAGTAGTTAAAATTTTAAGTGCCACACATACCTTTGTCTCCAGTGGTATTGGTTCCCCTTGGTCTGCCCTGGGTCTGAGTTGAGGATGACAGAGGTTGCAGAGTTCCTGTAGTGTGGCTGTATCTACCCTATAGTGCTCTACAATTTCTACCTCATACAGACTGTGATCAGTTAACCGGGGTCTGAAAACACTCGTGTTTCTTGGCCATGGTCTATCAGCAGCAGCATCATATAGACTTCAGCATATTGCACATACACATGAATTAAAGCAACAGCAGCCCCTAACATTCATTCTTTGTAGATTCCTTTCAGTGGCTGTATTCTAGCAGGTTTTGGAATTTGCAGGGAAAACCATCACCAAGTCTACACAGTTGCTTTATAGCCTGTTGCTCCTCCGTCTTGGATTGGTTGATTAGCATATAATTCAGCTGCTTATGGTGCCATGATAGCATGCCATGATATTTACCGTATAGAGCTGCTTACTAAATACAAAACAGTGCGGTGTTAGCAGAGTATGTAAGGTTTATTGAATCTGCCTCAAGTACTTTTTTAGTTATAAGAAATATAGGTTTTACACTATAACAAGAGAAAAAAGGCTGGACAAAAGCAAGTTTAATGTTCATATGCTGATATCTTGGGCTGCTGGGGTGGTGTGTAAAAGTGCATAGGATATTTTCTTTTTTATATTACAAGGGTGAATGTCTAAATTACTACCTTTGGTTTATAAATAAAATAAACCAGATGTTCCAAGGGACCAGAACTCGTATCCACAAAGCGTTTATTATTTTACAGCTTAAAAAAGTTAACTGCTGTTGTAAAAAAATCAAACCAGTTTAGCGCTTTCATCTTTCAAATGAATGACATCAGAACCATTGCATTTAGAGCAGCTAGGCTTTTATATCAAACAACACAACCTTAATTGAAAGCAAATGATGAAGCCAAGTCCTGCTAGCATTCCCATTAATAAGTGTATGTTATACATGGTTTCAAAATAATACATCATGAATAAAATAAGTAAAAATAATATACATGTGTACAAACTGTGATTGCAGAAGCCATACTACAAAAACAACAAACAATCACATGGCTCTTATGTACATTGCATTGTGTTTTGCCAGCCTACATTTGCACAACTTATATTTTTATTGATCTTTCTTTTAACTCACTGGCAATAGAAACTGTTTCGTTTAAGCTTGGTGGCACAGTGGCATTAAATCTCAACTGCCAAAGCATTTCTTTATATAACAACTTATTCTTCCAGTCCCCACAGTATGTTGCCAAATCAGTTTGTTCTACAGCAAAAAACATTAAATTTATGTTGTTTTTTGTAGTATGGTTATGGATAGGATGTTATGACATAAAAACAGTGATATATAATCAATCTTCAGGAACAGATGGTATTGGAAAATTTTGTTTAACAGTATTTTAAAAGGAGGGCACCAATAAAACTTGGAAGAAAGCTGTGGTGACTTTTTTAACTAAATGTGACAAAAAACCTTCAGACTCTGCTTCATATAGCCCAATTTTTATTTTGAACTGTGATTATAAAGTGTTTTTAACTATTCTAGCTAAAAGACATTGTCTCCCTCCCACAACATCACATTGCTCCATACCTGTCAATTCTGTCAAACATTTGACAACATTAATAGAACTATGATCCAAACGGAAGCAGAATGTAAGAAAATACCTGTGTTGTTGGTGGGTCTTGATACAACGGAAGCATTTGACAGAGTAAGATTGGATTTTGAGTAGGGCAAAGGAAGCTTTTGCATTCATTGATATTAAGGTTAATTATAAGGATATATGAAGGATTGGAGGGAAGGATTAAAGTGCGTGGGTTCCTGTCTAAAAAGCGGTGTTTGAACAGAGAAACCAAGCAGGGGTGTCATTTATTTCCTTTCTTATTTGCTTTTATATTGGCAAAAGAAATAAGGGACTCGGAAATACAAGGATATAATTAGTATGGTGATTAAGAAAAGTTGGCTTTATTTGCAAATGATATTATTCTGTACCTGATAAATCCAAAAAAGGACATCTTCGTGTTGTGGAACATTGTGAAGCAGTTTCAAGTAATTTTGGGATATAAAATTAATGAAGTCAGAACAAAGGCTATGACTGTAAATTATGTACCCATGCATGGTCTGATTCAGCAATACCCGTATTTACGGGGACATAAGATGAGGTATTTAGGAGTAAGAATTGAAGAGGCTTCATTATGGCAGCTAAGGATTTGTGGGAAGAGACTAAACAAGCAAATACAAAAATGGAAAAACTGGAACTCTTATTTATGCATATGGATAGTAAGATATAAACAGTGAAAATGTTTAGTCCCTTTAGTCTTTTATACAGGTCAGGCATACTTTTACTTTTATCAACCAAGAAGACATTGTGGACAATAATTAAGAATTGAAAGAATTTATCTGGTAGGAAAAGATGGCAAGGGTTAAGTGGGATACATTGATCCTACTAATAGAACAAGGTGGTTTAGGTTTACCTGATTTGAAGGGATATTTTAGAGCTATACATTTAAGGCTCATATACATAACACAAGCAGAAGGTTATAATTCAAAGTGGAAAGGGATGATGATGATGAAGCAAGGGGGGAAGATCAAGAAAGAGGGGGGGATTTGAGATACTGATCCTTAAGGAGAACAATAATGCAGAATATTATGTTCATAAAGTAACAAAGTATTCTAAGAACTAACCCAATATGGAGAATGGAGAAAGGAGATATTGCCAACAGGGATGACTGTATAGGCACATAAAATAGGTAAGAGGAGGCTGGAATGTATTGGATAAACCTGGCAAAGGCACCAAAATATTGGGAGCAAATAACTCCAGCAGTAAAGGTAATAGAAAAACCTGCTCTGGTAGAGTTTTTAATTGAATCTAAAAACAGCAGCAGTTGTTAAAAAGGGATAAAACACTGCACAATAACTATAGAAATCAATTAGAGGATGTTAGAAAAGATTGGGAAGAGAGACTATAAAAGCAATTTAGAAGAAAACAATGGAAATACATATGCATGGCTCCCAAGTATGCAACCAAATCCAGAAGGTTTAGGATCTTTGCTTGGACGTGTTTGCATAGTTTTTTTATACCCCAAGTAGAGTTCAAATACATTTTCCTTATATAGATGGCAAATGTTGGAGGTGTGATGGAGAAGAGGCAACAGGGATCATATGTTTAGGAGTGTAATGAGTTGGCAGATTTTAAAATTCCTTACAAAGTACTCAACTGGAAATATTGGGTGAGCAAATGGTAAATAAAAAAAAAGATTATTTTGAGCTGAGTTACAGGATCTGAATTTCCTAGACATAAGTAAGGCCTTGTTAAGTTTATTTTTACTGGCTGTCAAAAAAACAATTACTAGAAAATGGAACTCTGTCTAAACCAACTGTATTTGTAATGGTGAATATTATAAAATAATGGGAAAAGGGATCTTTAGAAAAAGGAAGGAGCAAATTACATAGAAGTAAATGGAAATTGTGAAAATAATCCATGCATAATAATGTTCAGGAGGAGGAGTGAGGTTTAAGGGAGGGCAGGAATTCCGCAATTTATGTAGTGTTATACTGATGATATTAACAAAGAAAAGATGTATGATGTATAATGTATGTAAATGGAATAATATTAACATGCTTTTTTTCTGTTAATATACATTTGCCTATGCCCTAATTGATAATTTAATTAAGATGTTTACAAAAAAAAGACTCAACTGCCCTTTTCCAGACATCAGGACTAGTCTGTGCAGTCTTCTCAATTTTTTTAAACCATGCCAAAATGAATCCTGTCAGGGCTCTGTGCCTTGTGCAGCTTTCACTTTTGCAGTTTTTTTACAGTACTTTTTTCCTGAAAGTACAGGGATCAACTCTTTTCCATGGCCCCCCCCCCCCAACTGATTAGCATGAAACAACTTTCCTATTCCTTTTTGAATGACTTGCAAACTTACTTAATGACACCTTCCTTTCATGTATTTTTCTATGCACAACTCCATTTTATTCAAATTCCACTATCATTCGCATTGTCTTTCTTTGCTTCATTACTGTTAACAGGTTCATAAGTTCTGTTGTCAAAGTTGCAGCCTACTGGCCTTTGAGAGGAGAGACTGACATATCCCCTTTTGGACTTTTCTGTTGCTATTGTGCTTACCATTACTAATTACATTCCCTAATACCATTATGAACATTCACATAAACAAGCAAGGAATCAGTTTTGTTTCTTCTGTTTGTTCATTTTCAGCAAAATATTAGTAGACCTTGTGCCGATTCTGCTTAGTGTTGCAAGCATAATTATTCAAAAGTAATCTGGGCAGAATCAGTTAAGTGCAAAGCACAAGCCCAAGTCTTTAAGATGCACTGAATGGAGACCATAACAGAAAACTGACAGCTTGTGTGGTTTATCCTGTGCATTTTAAGTATCCTTACACTATCTCAAACTGTATCAGGTGGCTTGTTTTTAGGCCATAGAATACTTCTAGCAGCCTAACTGTCATAAGTTTCAAGTTTGAGGTATACTGCTCCAGTTTCAATGCACTCCTCAAAGCTTATGTTACTATCTACAAGTGATTTTCTAGAGTTTTATTTCATGGCCTACGTTTACTATCTGCACGAATAAACTAGCACTGAGGTGGAGACGGTAAGTGCTGCACCGGATAAGGATATTGTTTTGGTGTGATTCACATATTTTACTAACCATAATTTACTACTGGGGACAAAAGAAAATGATAGTGATCTCCACCAATCCTTGAGGATCTCCACTAGGCAGCTTTGTAGGTTTAGACAGGCAACTTGTATTTTGTGTTCACTCCATTTTTAAACCCACTGAGTTACATAACTATCAATATTGAGGAATATATTTATAATGTCCTTATGGGAGACTCTGCCTAATACCTTTGCAGGTATTAAGTCTGTCACAGCATGGTCAGTCCCTCATCAAGCATTAGTGTTATGTCCACAAAATGCCAGCAGGTTAAGCAGGCAGGGTCTTTTATTACTTTTTTAAAGAAACCATGTTGTTCTAAGTCTAGTGGTGGAGCATCAAGCACCAATTTCTTTTTGGACAAGTTTAAATCCTCTACCACGTCATAAAAATGTAGAGAATATAAGTTAGGCTGATGCTACTGGAACTGTGATGGTCTGATATACAACCTCCCATACAGATGTGGAGGCATTAAAATCTGTCTGGAGACTTCCAGAACTAATCGATTTATAACTCCTTTACCATTGTGAACACACAACAGGTTAGTTCAGAATACTGCTGTCAGGTCTCATGGAGCGCTATATATATATATATATATATATATATATATATATAATGTATATGTATACGTATATATATATATATATATATATATATATATATATATATATATATACATACATATATATATATATATATATATATATATATATATATATATATATATATATATATATATATATATATATATATATATATATATATATATATATATATATATATATATATTTTTTTTTTTTGCTGTGGACATTTAATCCATAATATTGGGAAGGGGTTGCCCTTAATGGATGGGCTGCTGTTGCATTTTTTTTTTACGTTATGCAGTAAAAATTTTATAATTTCATTCTAGTGGTTTCTTCTTTAGATTGCCATACTATTCATGTCTCAATAGCACTTATCTTGATATACTGCTTAATATCACCAAACTATAAGCATCCAGACGTGTTAATGTAAATTACTAAACATTAAAACCTATTATGTGCTGGAAAGAGTGCATTTATTTTTCTATAATGATCTTTAGCATAGTTTCAAAAGACTGGATTCTTCCCAATTTGTGGGTACCATGTCTTACATTAAATGTGATAGCCTCATGCTCAGTATTTAGCAGTCATACGAGAACAGTTAGAAGCAGTGTTAGCCATTACAAAACTAATACCTTCCTTAAATGGACAAGGAAAATGTAGTTGTTTAGAGTAATGAAACCCAATAACAGAGCAATTTGAATCATTGTGTTAATTTTCCCATTGCATGACTTGGTGGCTGAAGTCCTGCATTAGAATGCTATTATCTTCCATTTGCAGTTAGCTATTCAGGTTCTTTAGTAGTCAGTGAAGGGAAAATGGGATGTTGTTGAACTTGGGTTCCTGTGCTGAAATTTTTAAATGTAGTGCTGCAGTTCAGTTACAGTTCCAAATAACTACTGGAATAAGGCCATCTGTTCCGTTTGGTCGACAGCGATAAATAAAGGTGAACCCCAGTAAATATGGTACCAAGTTAGTTGCCTTTAAACAGAGTTTCACTTACTGCTATAGAGATCTATATTTGCTTAAAAACTCCTTTTTAACCTTTTTTTATGTAAGCAAGGCTACCTTCAACTGAATTTTTAGTTAGATTAATTTTGCTGCATTTCTTTCATGTGTACTTTTTGTAAATGGTTATTCTAGACACTGAGGGAATAAAGATTTGTATGCAGTTGCTGTACTTTGTATGGTGGCAGATGCAGTCTACCATGGCCATGCAGGCAGGCTGTTCACTCATCTCCTGCCAAACCAAAAGGCACAAACACTCCCACTTATGACAATAACTTAACCAGAAAATGATGCTCCGAGTTTGGGTTCTAAATTAATTTGCCCTGTGGAGAGAACACTTTTTTTTTTTTTGTCAGCTAAAGTACCAGTCAACTACTATTACCATTTTACATATGTATTGCCCCCCAAACTGCTGGCAGCCATGTAACTATGGTCAGGTTCAGTCTACTAGCCCTGTTTATTATTGTGCCTGGTAAACAGAATGCACTCAGTTTCTCCTATGACACATTAGTAACTACCAAACTACCAATCACTAATATATTCACGGGGATGCCTAGTTTTTAGTAAAGACAGATTATTTTGGTAGACCCCCACACATTTTTTGTATTACTGATTCTCTGTAACAACTCAGTATGGTTTTACAACCTATAGGAACTCTGTGAATAAGCCTCTGAACAAATTAACTGAGGTTTTTGAAGTTTGGATATGTCTTATGAACCTCAACAAATGATCTTATAGTAATCGCAACATACTTATGTTTCTTGACTGACTCATTACTTCTAACACACTCACATGTGCATGTCCATTCAAGCTTGTACTCGCACTGACTACACTAAATGGCACTGATCTCGCACATGCTCAGTAACTTGTATGCATGTGCTGTCTAGCTACATTGGCTGACTAGGTTCAGTATACACACTGATCTACAGTACTGACCTGGAATGTGGCTTGCTGAGTCTACTGTTTGCTGCTGCTCAAAAATAGTAAAAAAAATAATCAGAAAATAAAAGTGCATTTCCGAGGCTGTAGAAGGCAGTTCACATAGTGTCCACATACAGCTATCTATTCCTAGTTTAAAAGTGCATTTCAGAGGCTGTAGAAGGCAGTTCACATAGTGTCTACATACAGCTATCTATTCCTAGTTCTGTGAAGAAGGGAACATGAAGCTTCCTCATTACACTTGTGTGTAATACAAGGAGTGGAAGTTATATAACTAGCCCTGAAGTTACTTTAAGGGATTTTATTTTCTGTAGAAAGTTGCCACATTTGCCACCAGAGTGGGGAAATTCTGGATTTTGAGGGAAATGTACCGCTTCCTTTTAATACTTTATAGATACTTTGTTTGGGAGTATTAGCCTGAGAAAGAAAGGTTTAAGTTTCTGTACTATGATGCAAGTAAAGTAATTTAGTTTTATAACAAAGTTCTCTCTGATGGTTTATTAAAGTGAGTTAGGAAGCTGCCTGTTGTAACATAAAATGGGCTAACTCTGTTCTTCATTAATGCCCTTGATATGTAAAAAAACATATATCACTTATGTGCAGAAGCCCTGCTGCCCACCCAGTGAGGGAGAAAGCAATCAGCTGCAGTGTTCCTACATATCAACCAAAAGAGCAACTATAAGGCACAACTAGTAATTTAAAGCAAACAAAAAACGGAATGAATATTAATGGTCTTAAGTTCCCTCCATGTGGTATTAATATTCCATGTTGCCCTTCACTCCCTTCCTCAATGATATACTTTTATAATACCGAGCGCCAGAGCTCAGGCTAGCTTGTATCCACATACAAGTAGTTAGCTTCAATGGAGCATTTTCTGTGGCTTCTTGTATGCCAGTTTTTTCAATCTGGCTATGAGCACTGCCTCCTTCCCTTGCTGCTCTCTGCAAAACTTCCTCGCAACACAGTGGAGTGGCTTACACAGCCAAGAAAGGCCCATCTATAAAATGCTTTGTCTCCCTCCTTTTTAGAGCTGTCCATAATTTATTCTGTTTGGGCTTTTATGACAGCCCTGCCCAGTTTCTTTTGCTTTAAATAATAAACTGTACTAGCATTCTCTATGGTACATCTGTTGCACAACAAAATGATTATGCCCAGTATCTCCCAGTTACCCTGTTCCTCTTAACATTTACTGCAGCTATTTGATTTTTCTTATCTTACTGCACTGTTAAACTAGGGCCAAGGTTCAGACAACGCTTTAGGAGAAGAACTTCACAAATACTCTAAATAGTATAGAGCATATGTAGGGGATGCACAAACCAGTATATTTCTTTGTGCCGGTCCCAAGTCCGGATAAATGGGGAGGGTTGCGTCAGGAAGGGCATCCGGCGTAAAACTTCGCCAAATCATTTCATGCAGTCACCAGTAAATATTTCCATACCGGATTGGTCGAGGTCTGGCTTAACAATGACCGCCACCAGTGCTGTTAGCCAACAGGGTGCTGGCGGAAATTGGGACACTGTTGGCCGAAGGAGGAGAAGAGGCGGAAGGCATGGCCGAAGGCAGGAAGAGAGGAGAAAGGCTAGGACTGTGGTAGTGAGGTTCAGAACTTTGAATGTTGGCAGTATGATTGGTATAGGGAGAGAGCTAGCTGATATTATGGACAGAAGGAAGGGTGGTTTATTGTGTGTGCAAGAAACCAGATGGAAGGGGAGTAAGGCTAGGTGTATCGGAGGTGGGTTCAAATTGTTTTATCATGGTGTGGATGGTAGGAGAAATGGCATAGGAGTTATTCTGAAGGAACAGTATGCGAAGAGTGTTTTGGAGGTGAAAAGAGTGTTGGATAGAGTGATGTTTATGAAGCTGGAAATTTATGGTGTATTGATGAGTGTTAGTGCATATGCTCCACAAGTTGGGTGTGCAATGGATGAGAAAGAAAAAATTTGGAGTGAATTGGATGAAGTGGTGATGACTGTACCCAAGGGTGAGAGAGTGGTGATTGGGGCAGATTTCAATGGGCATGTTGGTGAAGGGAACAGAGGAGATGAGGAAGTGATGGGTAGGTATGGTGTTAAACAAAGGAATGCAGAAGGTCAGATGGTAGTGGATTTTGCGAAAAGGATGGACATGGCTGTGATGAATACATATTTTAACAAGAGGGAGGAGCATAGGGTGACATACAAGAGTGGAGGAAGATGCACACAGGTGGATTATATCTTATGTAGGAGGGCCAGTTTGAAGGAGATTGGAGACTGTAAAGTGGTGACCGGAGAAAGTGTAGTTAGGCAGCATAGGATGGTGGTTTGTAGGATGATGGTGATCAAGAAGAAGAGGAGGAGTGTGAGGGCAGCACCAAGGTTCAAATGGTGGAAATTGAAAAAGGGTAATTGTGAGGTGGAGTTCAGGGATTAGTTAAGACAGGCACTGGGTGGCAGTGAAGAGTTACCAAATAGCTGGGTAACTACAGCAGAGCTAGTAAGGGAGACTCCTAGAAAGGTGCTTGGTATCACATCGGGACAAAGGAAGGACAACAAGGAGACATGGTGGTGGAATGAGGAAGTACAGAAGAGTATACAGGCAAAGAGGTTGGCAAAGAAGAAGTGGGATTGTCAGAGAGATGAAGAAAGTAGACAGGAGTATAAGGAGATGAGGTGCATGGCAAAGAGAGAGGTGGCGAAGGCTAAGGATAAGGCATATGAAGAGTTGTATGAAAGGTTGGACACTAAGGAGGGAGAAAAGGACCTGTACCGATTGGCTAGACAGTGGGACCGAGCTAGGAAAGATGTGCAGCAGGTAAAGGTGATAAAGGATAATGAGGGAAACATACAAGCGAGGATTGTGTGTTGAGGAGATGGAAAGAGTACTTTGAGGGGTTGATGAATGAAGAGAATGAGAGGGAGAGAAGGTTGGATGATGTAAGGATAGTGAATCATGAAGTACAATGGATTAGCAAGGAGGAAGTAAGGATAGCTATGAAGAGAATGAAGAATGGAAAGGCTGTTGGCCCAGATGACATACCTGTGGAAGCATGGAGGTGTTTAGGTGAAATGGCAGTGGAGTTTTTAACCAGATTGTTTAATGAAATCTTAGTAAGTGAGAGGATGACTGAGGAATGGAGAAAGTGTTTTGGTACCGATTTTTAAGAAGAAAGGTGATGTGTAGAGCTGTAGTAACTACAGAGGGATTAAATTGATCAATCACAGCATGAAGTTATGGGAAAGAGTAGTGGAAGCTAGGTTACGAAAGGACGTGATGATTAGTGATCAGCAGTATGGTTTCATGCTGGGAAAGAGCACTACAGATGCGATGTTTGCTCTGAGAGTGTTGATGGAGAAGTATTGAGAAGGTCAGAAGGAGTTGCATTATGTTTTTGTAGACTTGGAGAAAGCATATGACAGGTTGCCTAGAGAGGAGTTGTGGTATTGTATGAGGATGTCGCGAGTGTCAGAGAAGTATGTAAGAGTGGTACAGGATATGTTCGAGGGTAGTGTGACAGCGGTGAGGTCTGCGGAGGGAGTGATGGATGCGTTTAAGGTGGAGGTGGGGTCACATCAAGGATCAGCTGTGAGCCCTTTCTTATTTGCAGTGGTGATGGACAGGTTGACAGACGAGATCACACAGGAATCCCCATGGACTATGATGTTTGCAGATGACATTGTGATCTGTAGTGAGAGTAGGGAACAGGTGGAGGAGACCCTGGAGAGATGGAGATATGCTCTAGAGAGAAGAGGAATGAAGGTCAGCAGGACTAAGACAGAATATATGTGTGTGAATGAGAGGGAGGATAGAAGAATGGTGAGGATGCAAGGAGTAGAGGTGGCGAAGGTGGATGAGTTTAAATGCTTGGGGTCAGTAGTTCAGAGTAATGGTGAGTGTGGAAGGGAGATGAAGAAGAGAGTACAGGCAGGATGGAGTGGGTGGAGAAGAGTGTCAGGAGTGATTTGTGACAGACGAGTACCTGTAAGAGTGAAAGGGAAGGTCTACAAGAGGGTAGTGAGACCAGCTATGTTATATGGGTTGGAGACAGTGGCATTGACAAAAAGGCAGGAATTTGCGCTGGATGTGGCAGAGTTAAAGATGTGAATATTTGCACTGGGTGTGATGAGGGTGGACAGGATTAGGAATAAGTATATTAGAGGGTCAAGCCCAGGTTGGAAGGTTTGGAGACAAAGCCAGAGAGGCAAGATTACATTGGTTTGGACATGTGCTGAGGAGGGATGCTGAGTATATTGGGAAAAATATGCTAAGGATGAAGCTACCAGGTAACAGGAAAAGAGGAAGGCCTAAGACCAGGTTTATGGATGTGGTGAGAGAGGACATGCAGGTGGTTGGTGTGACAGAGCAAGATGCAGAGGACAGGAAGAAATGGAAACAGGTGATCTGCTGTGGCAACCCCTAACTGGAACAGCCTAAAGAAGATGATGATGATGTAATGGACTCCCTCTCCACATCCAGAGTTCCTCTTTACCCCCTCTTTAAGCACAACCTGGATAACTGGATGGGATACAGAAAATCTACCCCTGGGATTCCACCCATGTCCCTGCTGGACAGGGGCATTGGGTGCTGATTTGTCTATACATGGGCTAAACTCTTGGCTAGGCTTATAACAGCCTCAGGGACAATAGCCTAGTAACCTCCTATGATGAGATTAATAAAAGGGATTTAAATTAACAAACACGGACCCGTTTCAGACAAAACCCAGTTAACAATAACATAAGAATTTCAAACAAACAGATGAATCAATACAATATAATTATACATTATACTAATACTTTTATTAGTTATGCTACGTGAATGTCTGGGTAAAGATAGCCTGGTTATGAATATTTTATTACAGTAAATGTCTTTCAGGTGTGTTAAGATAGAAATCAACTAGGGATTTACAGAACATTGAAGTACTCATGTAATAAAAGTATGGGAGTTTCAGTTCTCAGAAACAATCATTCATGGCAGTTAAAGATTTTTAAAAACAAAGGAGACAAGAGAAAAAGACTAAAGAATAGTTAAGCCTATCGCACAGTGACAGGTATTGGAAGTATGTCAAGTTAATGCAATCTCTGCAGAGAAAACAAATAATATGAGCAAAACATACTTTGAAGAGTTGCACAAGAGACTCAAAGACTTGACTTTTCAAATGTTTTGATACATAAATATATTTCAGATGTTGCTGGTTGAGTCTTTTCTGAAACTCTAATAGCAGAATAAAACAGTGATCTGTGAGATATTGGTAGGCTGTTCAGTGAGACAAAACATATTTATCCTCTTACCAGTTCTCATCTTTCTTAAGAGTTACAGGAAGTGGGCAGCAGATGCCCTAGAAATCAACACTTCCTTTACAAAGTGTGCTGCCCTTTCTATAGGATCATCCCGACCACTACACAATATCCGATCCTTTGTAAGACAAAGCATAAGTGTTAGAGTAAGAGAAACCTGACATTTACTACCATTAGGTGGTTGACAAATACATTTTTATAAGACTGATGAAAAAGATTCCAAAGGGTTTGGGAGAAAAAATTCAAATAGCCAAAGGCTGGAAAATCTCCATTAAACCAGCAGTCGTACAACTTTATTTCAGAAAGCAAAGGTCTTGGGATGAATTTTAAAACATCAGACAAAGAAAAGAAAAAAAAGAGAGAGAATGGAAAAACTAGAGGAAATAAAATTTTGAAAAAATGTCATCTATTAAAGATCTGCTATCTATTCTTTAAAGCAGCAGACTGCTTCCTTCTTTGAAGGGTATCCAGTAAAGCCTTGCAGTGGCAAGATAATTTAGTTTCTGGTTTCTGTTTAAAACCCAGGTTTGAAACAGGACCAACCTGAATATTTGTGTTTAGGTTTTTCTATTTATTCAGAATTTGGCTGAATGTCTACTTACCTCTGATTTTTTTTTTCATTTCTAGACATCACTTTAAGAATTAAAGGAGGACTGACCTCACAGCCTATTCCTGCTGGAACATTAGAGATTCATTTACTTTATTCCGGCCCGGGTTCATGTAATTTACAAAAATGTTTTATAATGTTAATCAACTGAAGAATCCAGTAGAGAAATCTATGCAATATGCCTAAAATAAAATTAAAATCAACTATATTTACTTTTGTTTACAGTATGCTAAGCCAGTTAAGGATGGGTTTTATTTTCTTCTTGTCTAGTTGATAAGTATTAGGGAGTTACTTTTTTATTAGCATTAAGGTCTCCTTTGAGTGCTGATGTTATTGGGGAGGATAGATGTAACTGGTTTGTCTTGGAGCTTGTTTCAGTTTGTCATCTTACTCTTATTCGCCTCCAGGTATTTCACAAGCTAAGCTGTAGCACATGGGAGTTACTGGCCACACCTCTCAACCTCTAAGAACAAGAAATCTGTACAAAGCCATGAATAATGGGGGGAAAATACCCCATAAATGGGGACAATTTGTATATACCGCTCTTAAAAAGTTAGAAAGTTGATACAATAACAGGTTTTACATAAACATGGATTTTCTGAAGGATACGAAGTTTGAAACTAAAATTTCTATTATTTTCTGACTTCAGGCATCAATGATTTGCCAGAGAACTAGAATTTTATGAGAAACAGACCAAAAATATGAGGCAAAAATCTGGACAGCTGAGAGGTATGCTCCTGGCTAAGAGGGAGAAGAATACATTCTTACTGGGTGATCACAGTACCACTTTGGGTACAGCATAGATTTAGGGGATCCATCCATGTCAATCATGAGTACCAGAAACTGGCAAATACTATACCACTTACTGAAAGGTTTATAGGTATTATAGGAAAACAGACCAAAAACACGGGTTATTTACCAAATTCTCACTCCTTTTCCAGAAAAGAAGATCTTGTTATTAGGAAGCACTTTTACATGGTTTAGCCTATTTAGAAGCTTTCAGTGATTTTTTTTTTTCAAACATTGCAGCACAAATGATATGTATGGAGAGAAGGATACCCAATTTCGATAGGCAAGGATGATTTAATGTGCAGTAAGTACTGCTAGTACCAAGCAATTTTATATAGATCACAGCTAGGGATGAGGTTTTGGAACCATGCCAGGATGGACTTTTCTACATCTTCAGGCAGATAGGTGGATATAATTGCTCATTTAATCTGGAATTTTTAAGGCCTCACTTAGAGACAACTTAAAATGTACAAAGAAGCATAATGGCTTTGTAGACCTGACAGGACTGTCTCCCAATCATTCACTCTCAGTTTGAGAAAATGACCAGGGGCTTCTTCCTTTTACAGAAAATGGACATTTGTTGCACACACACACACACACACACACACACACACACACACACACACACACACACACACACACACACACACACACACACACACATATATATATGAAAAATAAAAGGCAGCTGTTGCAAGACAAAAGCAAGGCTTGGTAAGTGGTAAATCCTTTATAAGCAGAAAACTCCAAATCCAGAAAAATACAGACAATATTCATCCAAGATAAAACAGTGCAAGCAAACACAGCAGTATTAAGCGCTTTCGTCTGGTAGATGACTTCCTCAGAATACAAAATACTGAAATTAGCACCTGTTTAAATACATTGCTTACCCAATCACAAATAAGCTGTCATCATTTCCCTCATTAACAAGGCTGCAAATACTTAATGCAAGCCAAATATAAAACAATAATACATATAAAAAGTTTAAAACATCCCTAAACAATATATATATATATATAACTAAATAAAAAACATAGATTTTAATTTCAACAGAGAAGATAAAGAAATTCTATCATTTAACCCAGGAGCATAAGCA
The DNA here is from genome assembly GCF_019279795.1 of Protopterus annectens. NCBI lineage: Eukaryota > Metazoa > Chordata > Ceratodontiformes > Protopteridae > Protopterus > Protopterus annectens. The sequence continues at coordinate 415,598,936 of NC_056743.1, read as the reverse complement.
TCAAGCCTAATTTACCATTTGAGTTCTACAAATTCCAAATACTCATTCAAGGGTCCCCCACGAGGTCCCAGATCTACCTGTTCCAAAATAAAGAACAGGAAGGAATGGGTAGGTTCACTAACCAAATGTTTATATAATGCATTCTTTTCATTTTTGTTTCTGATATCATATAAATGTTGATAAATCCTTAACCTTAGGGCATTCTTAGTTTTACCTACATAGAAACTTGCACAGAATCTACACAAGGCCAAATACACAACCCCTTTAGTGTAACAGTACATCCTTTTTGAACTGGAAATATATCCAAAGTTTTTGAGCTTGATTTTTTTCTCTGTCCATAACATAAGGGCATTGGGCACACCTCCCACACTTAAAGGTACCACCATTGTGGATGTCAAATTGTTGCCTTTCAAACAGTGCTTTAAGGGAAGTGTCTCTTTTGTAAACCACTTGCGGTTTGGAGTTTTTTGTTTATAAAGGGTTTACCACCTACCAAGCTTCACTTTTGTCTTGAAACAGCTGCCTTTTATTTTTCATTGTTTGTAAGACTCTACCTGTTCTCCATATATATATATATATATATATATATATATATATATATATATATATATATATATATAAGCCATTTATAATCTCGAAATACTGAAATGTTGAATTTCAGTATCTCGAGACTATAAACCCGAATGTTGAATATAGCGAAAGTTCATAATCGTGAATTCGAATACCTCGAATTCGCAGTTATGGCCTTACGCTACGTGATGTCCAGGATTGTGTGTTTATGGTGCGCAGTGTTTTGTCAGGTAAGTGAGTGTTTTGTAAGGGATTTGAGTGGGGGTTAGAGTGTGTTTGAGTGTGCTGATATGTTTGATTTGTGTGTGTGAGGGACTGGAGAATGTGTGTGTGTGAGTTTACTTTTGTTTCCTGTTTGTGCAATCTCGGAGTTAGTATATATAAGAAGGGGGTGTGGGGGGGTGCAGTTGTATGTGTGTAGTTTTTGTTTGTTTATGTTGTGATGTGGGTGTTGTGGTGTGTGTATGTGGTTTGTTCGGTGTTATGAATTTTGCGGTTTTGGGCTCGGGGTTTTGTAGTTTCGGTGTTTTGTGGATTCTGTTTCATAGTTTCAAAACACTGAAATTCGATGTTTCAGTATTTCGAGATTATGAAGTGAATCCATATATATAATGTGTACACACACACACACATACACATGTTATAGCTATGTATATATATAAGAGCTGTATGGGATCCCAAGTACTGCACAACTGTCAGTCATTCAAATGGTTTTACTCCCTAAGATTTTATTATCCAGCCTAGACCTTGTCATCCGGTGCCTCAAATACATGTTTTCAACAGAAGAAAAAGAGCTATTTTGTCTTTTTTTAGACAGGAAACAATCCCATAATCTCTTGTCAAAAAAAGACTACCCTTCCCATTAACAAGGACAGAGTTCTGAAATTCAAGTGTTCATTTAAAACTAGACAGGTTATATGGCTTTACCATTACCCAATAGATTCTTAATTTTTTGAAAAATCTTTGCAGAAGCATTTATATTTTGACATGAGGCCTACTAGAGGTAGCATTGTAGATTTGAGAGAGGCAAAGTAGATAAGCCTTACTTTGATTCTCTCAATAAATGATTAAGTCAGAATGGTGTTTCAGTTGCTGGCACTGTAGGAGTTGCTTTATGATCTTTTGCTACCAGTCTGTGTGGGAAAGTTCAGTATGATGACCTCCGTCAGCTTTGTGATGTCCCTACATTATGTTGCCAACAGCAATCAGTTGTAGGGTAGTAGGTGGTTCCATGACCTCAGTTATGAGGGAGTACTAGCTTATCTCACCTTGTCATACATGCATTTTTCAACTATATGGACCCTAATTAGGTCAAAATACCATACTGAATTAAGTGGTTTCTGCAGTCTAAGATGATTCATTGTAAAAAGCAGACTGGACCAATATAATAATTTTTTTAAGTTATTGATAGCAGACTTTAGTGAAATTCATGGCTGCTTCCCATGCCTACAATGACGTCTAGAATGTCCTGTATTTTTGGTCAGATACATTACATTTTAAGTACTCTTATGTGACAGCTAAACTTGCTTATATGTAGTCATAGTCTTCATTATATAAGAGGTGTCTGATTCATTCACTGGCAACTGGATGCATCCTTTTTGAGGTTTTGATGCTGGTACTGAAAAATAAAACTATTATTAAAGTTTGAAAAAGAGAGTGTAAAGGATTACACCAGATAAAAATCACTTCAGCGAGCAGATCTAGGAGACTTTTTTTGATGCCCTACCTGCGGGTGGAATAAAGACACCTTGTTGGAGTTTCAAGTAGACTTGGAGAGCTTTAATCAAGTCAGCCACTAGGTGGCGAAATACTCTGCTAATTGTATAAGAACCCTGCAAACAGGTGAGCTCCAGAGTCTATTGTCTTTCTTATATTTCCTGGCTCCTGATTGTTTTTTTTTTTTGGACTCCCTCCTGCAGGAGAATCTTATGTCGTATATGGAACTCCCTTCCTAATTCCATTCTCTTAATCTCGTCCACTGACCACTTTAAACCATCTCTTAAAGCTCATCTAAAAAATAAGTGGCTATGGACCCCTCTTGAATGCTCTGATACAATACATTCAACTTCTACCCTGGTGTTTAATCTTTTATTCCTACTGCCCTGTCTTAACCTTATATCTTGACATAAGTTATGCTTTACAAATAGTACTAGCTATGTTTAAAGCCTAGGTTTTGTTGTCATGATGTAACAAATTTGTATTTTCCTACATATACTACATGTTGTTTACTTTATACTTTGATTATTGTAATTTGTGCATTAAAATTTACTGTTACTCATGGAGTTTGTCTCCCCGGACCTCTGATGAAAAAGGACCTGTGTCCAGTCAGACATTCCTAGTAAACAAATGTTAAATAAAGTAGTTTATTCAGGTAAGCAGGTAGATGACGTGTTCTTGTTCTAATACATTAAATTCAACAGGTCAGTTATTTAAATGCAGTTACAGACAATGGTGGAGGGTGGGAGATGGAAAAAACAAGGAGGCATTCTCATAGCCCAGATGTTAGTCCTTCATTTGAATATACCCAAAGGACCCACATGGGTTTGCCAGCTCAGTAACCTGTGGAACCTCATTCTTAGAGAGATTATTTCCATTTTTAAGCACCTATACAAAAAGGAGACTTCAAGACTGACAACACACCATGAAGGTGAGCTAGTGAACCTGTTTACTTAAGAGATATTCAGAGCCAGCAGTTTGGGTCAAGTTGAATCAGAGGGCCATGTATTACTGAAATTGGTAGAAAGAGTTGTTCCTTTATAACATTCGGCACTGACTAGGCCTCACCTCCCTGTTCTGCAGTCACATAAAGCTACTGAATGTAGTGTGGTCTTCACTTATGCCATGGCATGACTACATGTAAATCTTGGGTAATCACAACTAATTAATTATTCACTCAGAAAACTTGAAAAAAGACTTTATTTTCAGTGGTGTGATATGCAGGTGCTGCGGTAGCATTCTTGCCTCACAGTAAAACGTTGTCCTGTTCGATTCTCAGCTAAAGCGTCTTCTGTGTGGAGACATGCGTGAATGGGCGTACCTTCATTGAAGGTTGTGCGTCAGGGCTGGCAACTCGGCACATAAAAATCTACTGCCAATCATTAGCGGACCAGAGTTCCGCTGTGGCGACCCCTATCCGGGAAAAGCCAAAAGACGCAACATATATCGAATGCATTATAATTAATGTAGGACATCTAATTAGCAAGTCAGAACATTGCAATGAGAACAATTCATTAATGGCCTTGCGGGACAAGTTAATTACGGTACATCAAACTTATTTGTCTTTGAACCTTCATCTGGATATCATATGATTTCATAAAATCTAGTTATGGGATTTCAAATTTACTGCACAAGGCAGTTTTCCAAAGTCAATGCAATTCTTTCCTTGATCTGGTGAAACACTAAAGGCGAGTATATTGAAATGGAAAGGCTGGGGTTTTCCCCTTTATGGATATAGAGGGGTGCTCTGCCTCAACAAGGGGAAAAAAGATTAAGAATCTCTGTATAATAAGATATCCTTTTGGTCAAGTCTCCCTACAGTGTAGGGAATCTCACTTAGTCTTGACAGCCTCTTCATCTTCTTATTTTATAAGAGGAAAACAGTTACTATGTACCAGTAAAAATGCTAGAATAACCTTTGAAGCATTACAGGTCCTTAGAATTTTAAGTCATCATAAAGTACATCGTCTGATTACTGCTCTCCAATAGCAGGGCTAAAGGTAATGTTGCAGTGGTTCAGCTTTGTGTAATGAAATGGAAAGGTCTTTAATGGTACGTATCTAGGCCCAGCAAAATGTTAAGTGATTTAAGACTTCAGCTATTTCAAAGCACAATAAAATATGAAGACGCTGACTAAATATTTTAATAAGTGCCAGAACATTGATTTGATGAGCACAGTAGCTCAACGCTTAACATTCTGCCTTCAGAGCTCCAAGGGCAGGGTTTCTCTAAGGACAACAGTTCAAGCCACTCTCCTAGTAGTATACTGGTTGACTGGTCATTCTAAAAAAAAATGGTAGTGTTCACACAGCTGTGTTTGACCTTACCATTGTCACACAGACTATAATGAAAAAGGATAAGTTGTCTTAGTTGGCAACACAACTAAATACAGATCTTTGTGTTATGTATTTTCAATCTGTCTAGGCTAGATGAAAGTCAGAGAGGTGCTTGGGACTGACTTTTGGATGTCAGTAAAGGGAGTAAGGCAAGAGGAATTCTTTGTTTTCTGGGAATGTTCTCATTATGCTACAACATTTAAAGTGAGCTCTCATGCTCAGCTTAAGTCAAGTCGAGAGTCCTTGGTGTGGTCTGATAACAGCAGCATGTAAAATTCAAAGCCTGAATTATTCTATAGTAAGGTTCCACCTTCCTGCCCTTAACTTTTTTATGTTTGTCTAACAGCTACCTAGTCCCTGACACATGGCATGCCTTTTACCCTGTTTTACGCTCTCAGCAATTACAAGACAAGTAAATTATGAGACTACATGCTCCTTTCTGATATCCATCCTTTTTTTTATACTTTCCATTTCCAGAATGGCAAGGCAGGTGTGCTCATGGATAAACTTCCAGATGCCCATTCTGTAGTCAAGTCCATCATGAATATTGGGATGATGTCACTCAACACACTAGGCAACGTATTCCAAAGATGGAGTGAATGCTGTGTAATAAACCTGCCCCTCCAGCATGTTTTCTTTCACAGTAGTGGAGATTGGGATCCTTGGTTTGAGTTGATATTGAGCTGCTTGTCTCATTGATATGATGCAAGAGATCAAGGAAGCCTAGGTCCTTAATAGCATGGAATGGTCTCATGGATATGATGCAAGCGATGAAGGAAGCCTAGGTCCTTAATCCTTGGTTTGAGTTGATATTGAGTTGCTTGTCTCATGGATATGATGCAAGCGATGAAGGAAGCCTAGGTCCTTAATAGCATGGAATGCAAAACATAGATATCCAGATAAGGATGTATAGATAAAGAATACAAAGATGACCTTTCTTGGTAGCCAGGGGCTTTCAGACCAGCCTATTTAGCTTTGTGATGTGCCTGGATAGGTACATACCAAAATGGGGAATTGTGTTCTATAACTGGTCTAATTAAAGGAGAGTACAGAAGAATGGTCACTTGGAGCACTAATAATGAATTCTATATTACTAGTTCAGTGTTAAACATCTGCTTTCTTGAATACATACTGCCAAGATTAAATGCATGGATGAATTTCAACAAAAAATCCTTTTGAGGAAATAAAAGATTAATGATAAAAGCTTTCAAATGATAGCCCATTCATAAGTCTAGAATATACAGACCACTTTATCTATCAAATCTTAAAGATCCAGCTATGAACTCGACTTGGTCTTGAAAAAAAAATATTGCTTTCTGTCTTTATGTGCATCAGAAACTGAAAGGGAAAACTGTTAATGTAACAGGTTATCAATAAACAACGGAGTGATTGACCAGTCACAGGACACAGTAGATGTGCTTATAAAAAAATGTGCAGACCTCACAATGAAGGGTGCTAGAGAGACCAAGAGGGAGATCCCTTATGTAGTTCATACAGAACAAATGTTACCACTGGTACCACACAGGGCTCTGTACTGAGGCCCCTTCTTTTGGAATGATGCTTTTAGGATGTAAAATTGGGAAATAGGTCAGGGATAACCAAAAATATATAGACAACTGCAAAATGGGTAACCAAAACAGTATCAACAAAAAGATGTTGAACTTCACCAGCTTCAGTTATATTGAGGTGATCATCTCAAATCATCATCAACATGTAGGCAGAAAGCCAATAATACAATTATTAGTGGCAGATATAAATAATAGATTGGTGGTAAATCTGGTAACTTTGTTGAAACAGCTTTCTAGTTTCATTTTTTTGATGCTATGAAAGTTAGGGAGGGGGGAGGCACAAAGGAGAGATGGAAGCATGTATATTGATGATGATTTTTGTAGTGTTATTACTGAGATAGTGTTTACCTCTATATAATAAACAGAGTTTGCATTTTTTAAAGCTTGGAGAATATATAGATCATATTTTAGGTGTTCATCTATTACGACTTCCAGTAGCTTTGATTAGTTTTGGTCTGAGAAATGCTTTGTAGAAAAGCGCATTAGTTTTTTTTTTATTCTCTTTCAAGATTTAGAAAATGGCGAGATTTCCTTAGCCATGTTTCAATGGGTGAGAAGGAATCCTGGGTGACGTCATTAAGTTATGAGAAGGTTTGAGCAGAGCAGATGTGGCTGGCATCATCTGCATATGCTATTATGGTTGGCTGAATAAGAGTGAGCCAAGAAATGAACATTTTGGGACTCCAAGGGAAATGGGTAGGAAGGGTGAAACAATTGTGTGTTAGTTTGTGATTGATTATGCAGTTACCTCACTAGAAAGGCAGCACAGCAGAAGAAAACAAAATTGAGTAAACCAGTACCGGAAAATGCAGCTCAGTCAAACAAGTTGAATCAAGATAAACCCCCTTACATGTTAAGCGGGGTGTAGTTAAGGGACAGATGGTGAGGGCAGCACATATGGTATCTGAACGACTGTGTGTGCTTATACTGCCAACCTGTTTTTGAATGGGGGTACCCTCACAATCTTGTGTCCAGAGTGCAGGAAGAAGATATTAATAAAGAGGAGAGCAGTGTATATGTTCCATTATTGTCCAGTAACATCACTGTGTCTGTCTGATACAGGTATGGTCTCCGATTACAGCCAGTATTTTATTGCAAAATGTCATTGAATTTGGAGATGGTAACTAACAAGGTGAAAAGGTTAGTAGCAGTCCGCGGAATGTCAACAATTCCAAGAGTATGGTTTTTCCTTTTGTTACCACCTATAGTAGTAACAGCTGTATCATTTCTGACAGACCAAATAAAAATTGGAACATCATTAAAAATGTATGTTGATATGGTGGACATATTGGGACAACAACCTAATATTGTATATGAGGAGTCCCAATATAAAAAAAAACTTTCTGGAAAGAGAGAAACAGCTTAGTGAAAGTGGTAAAGTGACCCCATGTATTATGTGTAATCAGTGTTGTCATGTATTCTCTGGTTCACAAATTAAAGTAGCTAACAAGACAATTTCTATAAGGGGAAGGTACAGCTGCTACACACAGCCTGTGGTTTACATTGCATTTTGCTTGCAATGTCCTGCTTTCTATGTGGGTAAAACACAGCACAACTCTAAGAATTTATGAGCATTTTTATGAGGTTTCAACCAAGAAAGAATCCACTGCACTATTTAGACATCTTAAGATATTTTCAGATCATGTTTTTAAATTTGTAGTGGTGCATCAGGTTAAAATGGACTCTGGGGGGGGGGGGGTCCCTGGAAAGTATTTTTAGAGCAAAAGGAAACCTGGTGGAAGTGTTTTTAAATGCAAACCCCCCCCCCCCCCGGTTTAAATGATGCAATTTCCATTTCTAGTTTACTACAGTTAAAGGTTTGACCGGTAATCCTGTCAGTTTAGGTAAAGGTTGCAACAGCAGAGATACATGTGCATGTATATACATATATTTTCCAGCATAAAAATGGTTAAAATGCTTAGGGCATTATTATAGTGTTTCATATGTCTAAACATTTTGAATTTGCTGATGTCATGTATAAACTGAATATGTTTTTTAAAACACTTTTGTCTGAGGAAGTTTGGAGATTGTTCTAAACGAAAGCGCTTACAATGGTTTTATCTTGATTCAACTTGTTTGACTGAGCTGCATTTTCCAGTACTGGTTTATTCCATTTTGTTTTCTTCTGCTGTGCTGCCTTTTTAGTGAGGTTGCTGGTTTGTTGGTGTTTGTTTTTACACTGATTATGCAGTTAACTGCTAAGAGAAGATTTATTTTGATTTATATTTTGTTTTTACTACTGTTTTTCACTGTTTTGTAGGAATAAAGGGATAGCTTGTAGATGAGATTTACCTTGATTCGTATTTTGTTGTTTTACCTCCTAATTTTCACTCTTTGTAGTTAGAAAGGAATAGGTTTTAGACAGACAAACTCTAACCATCCCAAGCAGTCTAGGCAGCAATAAATTCAGACTGCAGCAAGGACAATCCAGAGCTTATCTAAATAATTCTTTGTTGGTTTGTGATTGATTGTGAAGTTGTCTGGTAAGAGATTTGTTTTGATTTTTTTTTCCTACCACTTTTCACTGTTTGTAGGAAGAAATGGCTTGTAGACAAGAAGATTTACTAAGGTGTTCGTTTGTAATTTATTGATCTTTACTGTGAGCCACTGTGAGTGATAGCGAGAAAGGAACTCCAGCTTTTGTGTGACTTTCACATGTGGTACAGTCAAGAGCAACAACCTTATTCTACTTAATTTAATATTTCGTTGCATACTGCTTGTGTGATTTTTCTCCTAGAAGTTGATTTAAAATCTCTGTAAATTCTGATAATGGATTTTGATTATCCTTTAGTTTTTAGAATTCTTTATTAATTTGCAGCTGAAAATGGATTCCTTAAATAAGCACTTCATTAAATGATTTGGTAAAGTACAAGCATCCTGTACATCATACTAAATGCTATCTCTGTTTAAAGGTAACACCTGATAACACCGTTTTTTCCTGATGTCAAAAGTTGGATGATTTGCTTACAGTTAGTAGTAGTAAGTCTAGACTTGGTGATGATGATTGCACTTGTGCAATTGACACAACTTGCAGAACCGTTACATATAATTACTGGACTAGTGAGATAAATAATGTTAGACAACGACCAAATGGAACACATTTAGGAAATGATGCATCTATTCTCTGTAAAGATCACTCAACCCTTGCGAAACAAGATAATACTGCTGACAGCAATCTGAGGATTCAGAGCATATAGAAGGAAATAAAAAAAACAGAAAGGAAGAAGGTCAAAACAAATACAGAAGGTCAAAACAAATACAGAAGAAAAAGAAAGTGATAAATGTCAGTAAAGCAAAGAGAACGCATAGTAAAAATGGCACTGCTTTGTTGTGTAACACAGTACAGGGAATTATAACATTTTGCTAACAGAAAACCTTCAGTTTACAGAAAAAAGGCATATCCAAAAGACTAGGTAGAAAAAAAGTGGCAAGGGGCAGATGAAAAGGAATAAATCAAAACTGAAAGTGGAGGGATTGAAAACATTACTGCAAGAAAGGAGAGGTGAAAGACAGAAGCTGACAACATGGTACAAGCTGTGGCTGTACAATGCCAGCTGGATGAGAATTGTATGCTTGCAGATATAACCAATGAAAACAGTGGGATTATTAAGACTAATGGTGATGAAGATCATTCCTTTGTAACAGTTAATGGTCATGAAGATCATCCCATTGTAACCATTAATAGAGCAGATATCATTGAATTAGAAGGTGCATATTCTTCAGATCTCGTCAGAAAGGATATTCTTGTAATTGGAGATTTAATTATTAGAGGAACTGACAATTATCTTCTCTGCAAATATAAGTAACATTAAATAGAGTTACACTTGCCAGGAGCAAATAGGATACGAGAAAGGCTTTAGAACACTTTAATGTAGGAAAGTATGGAATCTGTTTTTATTTGTGTTGGTACAAATGGTCTCATACTGAAGGACTGTCAGTAGGGAACTTGCAGCCCTCTTAGATGGTAGCGCTTCTACAAGTGATATGACATTTTTCACAAATCACATATGGAAAGGAGAAGTCAGGTCATGGTGAATGAAAAGATGTTTAGGGTAAATACCTATATGAAAAAAATGTCCTATTTTAAAAATGGAAATATGTGGGCACACATTTAGACAGGATAGTATGCATTTGTCAAGATCAGGGAAGAGAATTTTTGCAGCAGATATTTTTTTAATATTTGACAAACTCAAGCCAGTATTTTTGCCAGGCTGAAAATTTAACAGTTCACAAATAGCAACATTTAATGCAGCTCTGATGGTTGTTAATGCTAGGAGCATTAATAAACTATTTTTATAGGAAAATTTGCTACATTTCCACAAGATTGATGTTGTTATTAACATTTCTGAATATATGGGGAGGGTGATAACTATTAAATTCAATATAGTCATTTGAAAAAGTTTCCTTCCTATAAATTTGTGAAATAAATCCCTTATCAGAATGGCTAATATATGTGTCCAAATATGCTATGTCACTCTCACTGATGTTATGAGTAAACTTTAAAAAATTTGTTGTGCCATTAATAAATTCCATAAAAGAATTAATCTCATCTTTTGAACCCTTCCATAAGATGAATAAATCATCCAAATATCGTGTATAATATGCTATATTGGAATAAAATTGGCTCTTGAACACATATTCTGTTTTCCATTCCAACATGACTAGAGTGGCGGAAACGGGGGCACAAGAGGCCCCCATAGCCACACCTTTGCATTGCCTAAAATATTCACCTTGAAAATGTATATAATTATGGTCCAAAACTAGTCCCATAATATCTACCATATACGGTCCCAGTCCATGTTTGAAAACTTTCTCAGACTGTTACTGAAATACTCTAAACCTATATCCTTAGGGATACATGAAAAAAGATCCACTACGTCTATGGTGATGAAAATGAGATCCTTATTCCATATGTCTGATGTAAGCTGACTAAGAAACGTCCAATAATTTGATTTTTTCATAAATAGGCTTTACCCATCTATCAGTGGCGACTCCTAAAGGATATGTTTTGGATCTTGAACCAGAAACTATAGGCCTAAAAGGAGGCTGGCTGATACACTTGTGTACTTTGGGAATTCCTATAATAGTAGCCAGAGTCTGATATTCAACTTTTAAATATTGGTAGATCTCACTGGTAATTCTATGATCAATAAAATATTCTTCTAATGTTAGATCAATTCTTTTGTAACCAATATTAATCTCATTTAACAACACTACTTCATAATTATTTGATGAATACAAAATATTATGCATTTCATTAACATAATCAAATGTATTATATATCACAATTCCGCCCCCTTTGTCGGGTTTCATTAATCTAATATTCTTATTGCTGATAAATTGATTTAAACATTGTCGTTCTACTTCATTCAAATTGTCCTCGATATCTAGCTTATAACAACTGTTGGTCTTAAGATTTTTCTTAAATTTATAAATGTCATGACACACCATCTTCTCATAATTACCCACTTGATTATTTGATATGGGTATATACGTACTTTTCTTTTTTAATCCAAGATGTTCAGTCGATCCTTGTTGCATGTTATGTTCTCTAAACTGCATAGCTAAATTGAGTCTTCGACAAAATAATTTGACTTCTTTAATAATATCCACAAGTTGGAAACCCGTAGATGGAATAAATTTCATACCTTTACTGAATAATGTAAAATATTCTGTAGTAATGTTCATATCAGTATAATTAAACACCTTAAACCCATTGTAAGTATGAATAATGTTTTCCACTTGGGTTTTATTCCTATCATTATGTTCTGGACACTGTTTGCTATCTTGACTATCAAACTCAGCCGTGTGCGTACTATGAGATATGTTACATACTGAAAATTGTTTAGGAAACTTATCTGCTTTAACTATTTTATTTGATTTTTTTGCCGCGGGGTAAAATCTGCCCCCCTGAAAATTAGTTTCCTTATTGAAATATTTACCTCTATTTCTATTATATACTGTGTTATCAATGGAAGTTCTATCTTGTGGCCATATGTAAGCTCTATTTTGGTAATATAACTCTACATCTCTCTGTATTTTCTTATTCTTCCTGTTGAATATTCCTTTGGCCTTTTGTTCAGCATAGTAGAACTGTTTGTCATATAAATCTTTCCACTGTGTAAACGATATATCATTTACTATATCTTGGTTCAATTTCTCAACCTCTCAAATCAGGGTAGGTAATTTCTCATCATTGAATTTGATAAGCATATTCATATATTCTATACCAAAATTATCAAACATTTTATTAAATACATTAATAGTACCTTTGTTGTATTCCAGGCCCATAGGTGTGGCTATGGGGGCATCTTGTGCCCCTGTTTTCGCCACATGGTCCACAGTAGAGGCCTACCTGCATATCAGAGTTCTAGAACTGAGAGCAGTGCTGTTACCATTGCAGGCTTTTCATCCGGTTCTCCCTTCTGGGACAATTGCAGTTCAGTCAACATGTCAGTGGTCTGGTATATCAGCAAGCAAGGAGGAACCAAGTCCTACCCCCTGTGTCGACAGACCATGAGAATTTGGCAGTGGGCAATAGTTTCCAACCACTTTCTGATAGCAACGCATATCCCGGGGAACTGCAACGTAATTGCAGACAAACTGAGCAGATGCATCCCCCTACCTCATGAGTGGTCCTTCAACCCTGAGGTGGTGACAGAAAATTTCAGCCACTGGGGCCAACCTTGCTGCAATCTTTTCGCCTCCCCATCGAACAACAAGTGCAGCAGCTATTTTGCCCTGTTTCCTCCAGAGGGGAAGACCCCGAAGGATGCTCTGATCCACGATTGCCCTACAGGACTTCTTTACACTTATCCTCCCATTCCCCTAATTCCACAATTCCTAAGGAAAGCTCTTTGGTTGAGATGCAAGGTGATCCTCGTAGCCCTGTTCTGGCCTCCACAAGTTTGGTTCCCTCGGAACTGAACCCCATCAGTGATGAATGAAAGAAGATGAACAACACAGATGGAATATTATGGTAAGACATAACTTCTTCTTCTTTTTTTTTGCTTCTATAACCACCACTGGTTACCTCTACTGTGCAGTGCTGAGCGAAGGTGTGCTACTTGCAGACAGATGCCTTAGATTGCTCACATGAAGATAGCAGAGCAGTGGCTGGTCACCAAACTCTGTGGAACTGTGTTAAAACAGGTGTAAACAAAGGGCTTCTGTAGCGACTGTGAGAATCCTTTTTTAATGCAAGTTAAGCAATTTTCAAACAAGCTGGCCAATGGAAATGCTCAATACTGAGCCTTATTCCAACAATCTCCAACTCAGATGGGTCTTTTGCTACACTCTTTTGTCACAAGGGTGCAGGGGGTCCTCTTAATGTAAGATGGCTGGTTTTAGTGCTCAGATAATGCAAAACAGTCTAAAATTAGCAAATCTGAACCTAGGCTATACTAAAAAATACACAAGTCCTAGAAAATACAAGGTGCAAGAAAAACAATCTCGAACAGCAAACCGTTGAAACAGTGAAACTGCAAAACAATTAAACAGCTAAAAAAACAGTTAAAAGTAGGCAGCAGTTCAGTACGGTTTAAAAGTGCAGTACAGTGAATAAAATTTTTATTTTTTTGTAGATTTCAAAGGATGCCCTGGATTTCATTTGGATTTACTCCAGAGATTAGAGAGAGCACACCAATCCTACAGCAGCTCCTGTAAATGGAGCACAGGCCCTTGCAAATGTGCCACCTGAATACAAGCTAAGTTAAGCAATTTTTAAACAAGCTGGCCAATGGAAATGCTCAATACTGAGCATTATTCCAATCTTGTAAATTTCACTTTGTGAATGTTTGTTCTGTTTCAATGCTGTCATCTCATTCTTTTCAGTTTCAGTCTTGTGTTAATTCGATAAAGTGACATAGATCCATCTGCGTAATTGCAGTTGGGAAAAGGGCTATTCAGAATGAAGCATCATAGGAAGTAACACACTGCAAAAAAAGTATTCAGTGTTATGATAAAAGCATAGGAGCGAAATAATCTGGTGTAACAGTATTAATGGAATATTAAAGAATTTACCATAAATATGCATGGTTATCTATATTAAACATACCAATCAAGGCACTAAATCAAATATTGGAAAGGCAGTGTGATACTGCTTAATGGATAATTAAGCTCTGGTCCCTGCATTTAATAGTAAAAAAAATAAATAAATGCCAGCTATTTAAAGATTCCACCACTGGGTGGCAGCATTCACTTAAACAATGAAGCTAAAGTAATTGCTTCAGAAAAAATCATTTAATTATATACTATTGTACAAGTACACACTGCACTTGAGACAGATTAAGGTGTTGTGTATGACCATATATACACTTCAGTAACATGAATAGCATCATAGTTGCTATGCCGGAGTTGTCTGACTACTCTAACTGGCTTACCTCAAAACTCTGAAGTCATCTGTTGTAGTCATTTTTTTTTAATTTGGATATTCCTACTGCTATATCACTAGTTTCAGTGTCCTTTGTCCTGCACCAATTTTACCAGCATAACAGTTGGGATTTTGTATTGTGCCAAGGATTTCTTAACAGATAGTAAACATTTTCAAGCCATTTCTGCATTTGCCAGTCTCCGAGACCCACATGTGAAATGCTCCATAATGCCAACTGCATGCTGCTAGCAGGACGTTATACATATATAACGAAACTAGACCTCTAATAGCCTTTGAAAGTTGAGCACTTCACCAAGAGACCATTATCTGAGCGTAAGGCATGAGTCCATAAAAGTGTAAAAACCACTTAGTGGCATGACAGACTGTATTATAAAAGACCTACAAAAATCTTGTCAAAACTGTTCAGTATTCACTTCCATTCACTGGGACATGAGTAATTGCAGTTGGGAAAAGGGCTATTCAGAAAGAAGCATCATTAACAAACAATAGGAAGTTACACACTGCAAAAAAGTATTCAGTGTTATAATAAAAGCATAGCAGCGAAATAATCTAGTGATAACATGACAAGACTGATTTTGACTAACTCAACTCCTGATTTTGACTAACTCAACTCCTGAAGAGAAACTTTTCTTTTTCCTCAGTGGAGTAGCAATATAACAACTGGCTAATCCATTTTCTATAGCCATCCCAGGGAATAATATTAGTTCTCTTCCTAATACATTTGTTTTCATTGTCTCAAAGCAGCTAGTATGCCAGTTTAATGGTCTTTCTTTGTAACAAAACTAGAGTCCATTCCCCCCATGCACACTCGGAATAAAACAAGTTAACTGCTACAGCTTAGTACCTTTTGCCTTTTTATACTGTTTAAAACTGTAATTGCTCTAACATGTTATATGGATATTATATTGGATATTATACCATGACCCCCCCAAAACGTGCACGCTGATTGGCCAGCGTGCCCGTTGTAAATCGAGTTATACTAATGGAAAAAGGTCCAGTCGCCCGGACTTTTTTCCATTAGTATAACTCGTTTTTTTAAAACACTGTCTCGCTATGTTAAATGGGTTTAACATAGCGAGACAGCTTTAAAATAAGCAACGGAGATCTCCGTTGCTTATTTTAAAGCTGTCTCGCCATGTTAAACCCATTTAACATAGCGAGATGTTAAAAGCAACGGAGAAAGCAAGATCTCCGTTGCTTTTAGAGTCTCGCTATGTTAAATGAGTTTAACATGGCGAGACAGTTTTAAAATAAGCAACGGAGATGTCCGTTGCTTATTTTAAAACTGTCTCGCTATGTTAAACTCATTTAACATAGCGAGACACTAAAAAGAAGCAACGGAGATCTTGCTTTCTCCATTGCTTTTGCCCACAGCTCTGATGTACTGCTGCGGATGCCAGACATCTGCGGAAGGGCAGTAAACAGGCATTATACTATGCCATTATTTAAGAAAAGTAATAGTTTCTTTTCTTAAATAATGTCATGGTATAATAGCAATAACCCACTTCTGGGTGTGGGTAATGCTAAATTTACCCACGGTTGGCTTTGTTTGGTCCCTCGGGCTTCGCCCTCCGGACCAGACCACGCCAACCGTGGGTAAATTTAGCATTACCCACACCCAGGCGTGGGTTATTGCTATATTGATATAATGTATGCATACTAATGTCTCTGTGAACACATTATAAAATTACAAAGCTATTCCTAGAGGAGGTTTTAAATTTTATATTAAAGATGTTTTGTACTAGTTTAGAGAGTATGCAAATGTATTTATTTATTTGACATTCATTTAATGAGAAACTCCAACTGGGTGGGTGCCCATTTTCAGTGGAGGTCCATGGAAAAAAACTCCACAGACAATCAGCATATTACATTAGCTTATTACAGAGCGACAATGAACATTTTCACATACAAGAATGAATGTACAATGCACATTATGCGAATGTACAAATGCACATCATTTTTACATATAGTAGATGAAACATACTTAAACTATAATTACACACATTAGATATTTCTAAGGAGACTATATACTTGAGAAAAGTGGCCTTCACAATTGTATGATTCAGATCAGTATGATTCTGCTTGATAGTTAAATAATTTTTGTTTATTACAATGTACTTGTTATGCATATTTTATAGTACAGTGTTGAGAGAGGAGGGGAATTACAGGAGAGGGAAATAGGTGATGGAAACTAGTGTGTTTATTAGTAAAGTGTGGGGTATGGATAGCAAAGAAGCAAAAGTGGGAAAGAAAAGTTAAGGGACTGTATAGTGATAGTAGTGTAAGGTATAGGCAAAAATTATCATTTGTATAAAATATAATAGCAAGATGGAGTGTAATGTTGTTCCAGTTAGAAACTAAGGAGCTATTTGATTAACCTGGTGTAGAACATGAGCAGAGCCATGTATTTTTAGATAGTTTTTAGAGTGTGTGAGAGGGATTTGAGAGGTAGTTGAGGATGTGTGTCTGTCCTTGTAGATGTGGGCATAGTGTTCCATATTTTAGCTAAGGAGTGAGAATACAGAAAATACCTTACTTATTTAGTTGGCTTGTGAACAGTGAGTTGAACTTGGCTACTTGATCACAGGGACTGTTTAGGGGAGTGTTTTTGTACTACAGAATTTAAGGCTGGCCAGGTGGCTGCGTAATGAATGATTTTATGCGTGGTGATTAGCTGAATATATTTTAGGTAGCTGGGTAGTTCTAGCCAGTTAAGTGTTTTCAACGCAGTGCAATGCTGGGTACGGCAGTAACAGCTCGATACAAATCTGGCTGTTTTATTGTAACATTGTTCAAGTTTTTGACTTGGTGAGATCTGAAGATTAGTAAAGATGGGGGCTCTGTAAAGAAGAGAAGGCAGAAGATAACTGTTTGCAAGGGTGTATCTGGATGTGGAGGGGAGGAAGTTTCTAGCTCTGTGGAGTAAGTCCAGCCTATTTTACATAGAGAAAAATACCCATTAAAAACTGAATTTTCTCCAAGAGGGGAAACCTAGGTGGCTGAAACTCTACAGGCACTCGGAGTACTATCCACCCTACAAAAGGGTACTGCAGTCCTGGCTCTGGCATAACTTCTTTTATTATGACCGTTTATTGTGTTTAGCTTTGTCTATGCATTTCCAGCCAATTTTACATAGAGAAAAATACCCCTGAAAACTTGATTTTCTCCAAGAGGGGAAAAGCTAGGAGGCTGAAACTCTACAGTTGCACAGAGTGCTATCCAGCCTACAAAAGGGTACTGCAAGCCTGGCTCTGGCATAACTTACTCTTTCAGTATGACTATTTATTGTTTTTATCTTTCTCTATGCATTTTCAGCCTATTTTACTTAAAGAAAAATATCCCTGAAAACTTGATTTTCTCCAAGGGGGAAAAGCTAGGAGGCTGAAACTCTACAGGTACACAGCGTACTGTCCACCCTGCAAAAGAGTACTGCAATCCTGGCTCTGGAATAACTTCTTCTTTTAGTATAACTGTTGTATTTAATCTGTCCTCTAAACTGAAGACTCTTTCCCCTTTCACTGTATGTGTGCACACCCATGGTCCTCCTACCCATTTTTCTCTTCCTGTTGTACTCCTAGGTCAATTACTTAAAACTACTTTCTCTTGGAGAAAGTTTACGTATGTAGCTGCAGCCCATACTTCAATTGTTTTTCCCTCCAGAAGTGGTGGTCCTTTTCACCACACTGTACTAGATTAGTAGCATAAGACTTTATTTATTAGGAAGATACTGCACTACACTGACCTGGAATTGACATAGCTTGGTTTTCCTGTTTTTGTTTTAGCAGTACTCCAGTTGATCTGACTCACAACCTTGTATTACTTTGTGTCTACCCCCTCTACCACCTTGCATCTGCACACCTCCCTCCCATTCCTGCTTAATTACAGAAGTACCCATGTAGAAAGGCACCATGTTTTGGCTTAGCTTTTCTGCCTTGCTTCGTAGGAATCCCGGTAGTGTGCTCGCATGTAAGTACTACTGGGTATTGTCTTTGTGATTCTTATTGCTATTTTTGTGAAGGTTCACACATGGTATGTATTTTTTGTCATGTATATTTTTAGTTGGTAACAGCTCTTTTTGGTCACTTGTTTTCTGAACTTGCTTTTCAGGAGCGTTTTTGTTTTTTTCTTTACTCTATTTGCCCTGCATACGAGTGTTTTGTCATGCCAGTATAGAATTGTATTTATAGCATATTGTGACTTTAAATAACAGGTAAAATGCTGCTTTATTCACTAATGTGAATATTGTCACTTGCTTTGTGTAGTTTTAGATCAGTAACCTGTTTAGCAATTAGAGTAGAACTTATTGTAACCTCCGAGGGATACAGCTGACTCTGTGTATCTGCATAACATCGCTGTTATTTCTGACTTGTTAGTTGGAGAATTCTAAATTGTGTGTAGCACCTTAGTAGTTACTTGTTTCTGTAGCATACCACTGTTATTCCTGACTTTTAGTAGAAAATGCTAAAGTTGCGTGTAGCATCTTAGTAGTTACTATTTTCTCTTCATAACCTTTATAACAATCCAGAATAGTGTAGTGTATGTTATAATAGCTTGGTATCAACTGCAGTTACCTTTTTGTTTTCTCTGCTATCCTTGCATTTTGTGTTGCTCATAGAATTGTGCTGTTTCTTACAAGGCATGCTGCTCCTCCCCTGCATCCTGTATCTTATTATGTTAAATAGAGAAAAATACCCCTGAAAACTTGATTTTCTCCAAGAGGGAAAAGGCTAGGAGGCTGAGACTCTGCAGGTACACAGAGTACTATCCACCATACAAAAGGATACTGCAATCCTGCCTCTGGCATAAATTTCTCTTTCAGTATGACCTTTTATTTTTTTAGCTTTGTCTTTGCATTTCTAGCCTATTTTACATAGAGAAAAATACCCCTGATAACTGGATTTTCTCCAAGAGGGGAAGAGCTAAGAGGCTGAAACTCTGCTGGGTACACAAGTACTATCCATCCCACAAAAGGGTACTGCAATCCTGGCTCTGGCATAACTTCTTTCTGTATGACTGTTGTTTTTAGCTTTCTCTATGCATTTCCACCCTATTTTACATAGAGAATAATACCCCATGAAAACTGGATTTTCTCCAAGACGAGAATAGCTAGAGAGGCTGAAACACTACAGGTGCACAAAGTACTATCCATCCTACAAAAAGGTACTGCAATCCTGGCTCTGGCATAACTTTCTCTTTCAGTATGATTGTTTATTGTTTGTCGCTTTCTCTATGTATTTCTAGCTTATTTTCTGTAGAGAAAAATACTCCTGATAACTGGATTTTCTCCAAGAGGGGAAAAGCTAGGATGCTGAAACTCTACAGGTACACAGAGTACTATCCACCCTACAAAAGGGTACTGCAGTCCTGGCTCTGGTATAACTACTTCTTTCTGTATGACCATTTATTGTTTTTAGCTTTCTCTGTGCATTTCCGGTCTATTTTACAGAGAGAAAAATGCCCCTGAAAACTGGATTTTTTTCCAAGATGAGAAAAGCTAGGAGGCTGAAACCCTCCAGGTACTCAGAATACTACCCAACCTGCAAAAGAGTACTACAATCCTAGCTCTGGCATACATTCCTCTTTCAGTATGACCATTTATTGTTTTTAACTTTTTCTATGCATTTCCAGCCTATATTACATAGAAAAAAATACCCCTGAAAACTAGATTTTCTCCAAGAGGGGAAAAGCTAGGAGGCTGAAACTCTACAGGTACACAGAGTGATGTGTGATATCCATCTTACAAAAGGTACTGCAATCCTGGCTGTGGCATAACTTCTTTCAATATGACCGTTTATTGTTTTTTTGCTTTCTCTATGCATTTCCGGCCTGTTTTAAATAGTGAAAAATACCCCTGAAAACTTGATTTTCTCCAAGAGGGGAAAAGCTAGGAGGCTGAAAGCCTACAGGTACAGAGTACTATCCACCCTATAAACGGGTACTGCAATCTTGGCTCTGGCTTAACTTCCTCTTTCAGTATGACTGTTTATTGTTTTTAGCTTTCTCTATGCATTTCCAGCCTATCTTACATAATGGAAAGAAGGTAGCCGAGAGGAGGTGAGGTATAAATCTCTCACACACCCCACTATTTAAAAGAAAACTAAAGACTCATTTACTCAATTCCAGAATTTGCCCCTGCTATGACCCTACATAATTCTCTCCTCCCCCCACATTGGAATCACTCCATCTATCCTTGTCATACTTCTGAACTCTATCCCCACTAGTACAGTTACATAGCTACATAGCATCAAAAAAACAAACAAAAAAAAAAAACCTTGTGCTGTCATTTAACTATTGTTAATGTTGTTTTGTTTATTGTTTTACTACTGTAATGACTAGTTTTATTTCTATTGTTTGCTGTGCTTGTATACTACTGTAGTGTTTTTTTATTGTACTATCTGGAGCTTTTCTCCTCGGGTCTCCACTGAAAATGGGACAAAATCCCAGTTGGACAAACCCGGTCAACAAATGTCAATAAATAAATAGGTCTCCTATAGGAACGGAGGAAAAATGCCAAAAGTAATACCCCTTAAAGAAGCAGCTATAAACGTGCACCTGTTCTGCTCTGTCCTAACGATCCTTTTGTTGCCCTACAGCTGAGCTGAAGGACCAGGCTAAAACACCAGTGGAAACAGGCCTTTGCTCGATGGGTGGAGGGAGACCGCCTTACTGGTGGCAATGCCTGAAGTGTTAGGGGGACCTGGTCGTGTGTTACACCAAACCTGTCCCTGAAACACATACTTTGAATCTCAGTCCCTAAACCAAATTTTAGACCAGACAGACTCAGTGGGAAGGGCCGGGCTCATATGGGTGGGTGCCGGGCCAGCAGCTGTAACAGAGTAGAACAGACAAAGTAGACAAACACAGACTTGTATTCTTCAGAAGTTCATGAAGTTTATTGTAGCCATCTAAGCGTAGTTCCAAGAAATGAGACTGAGTGGTGAAAAGCTCTTCTTTTTATACACTAAGCTGGGGCGTGTCAGTGGGGTCCATCTCTAAGTGGGCATGTCCTTTATTGAGGATTGTGTCCCCCAGTCTGCCAGCAACACCTTACAATCTCATTGGATGGTACACTTAGGCTTTGTAACCCTGAGTTAAATAAAATGCTGTATAGAAATAATGAATGACTAACATGCTCCTTGAAATCATAAGTGTAAGGTGGGATTCAAAAATCATATTTGACAAGGAGCAAACTGTTAGGCTACACCTTTCGTTTAAACACTTCATCAGGGTGGCTAGAGAAACACATTTAAATACAAAGTGAACTTCTATATGAGTCCTTAAAATAGTCTGTGACCTAATAAAACTAAGAACAAAACCACATAAATAATATATGTAAACATATGAAGAAATATACTGTGAGACTATAAGAAAAAGGGAACATATGAGACAATATGATCACTACCAATAAATAGGTGAAAGCTACAGTGTGTTGTGCCAAAACAGAGACAAGGAACAAATGAGGGAGCTAATGTAGGGCATAAGAGCCGGGCGGGTAAAGTGGTGTAAAACCGAGAAGAAAAAGAAAAAAAAATGAGAAGACAAAGTGGTGTAACACAGCAGCAAGTGTTGAACGGGGGGATAGGTGGGGACCGCTGTGCTCAGCGGCCACAGAGAAGGAAGCCAGGAGGGTCTAGGGCAGCTAAGAATCTGCCACGTGGCTGGGATCAAGAACTGAGAGGTTCTGGAGGAAAAAGACGCTAGCTGAGCAAAGCTGTGTGCCGTAATGGCAAGAAAGTAGTGCTGGTGCTACCACATGTAGCCACAGGAGCTAGCAGCCACGTGGGAAATGAGCTTGGGGAGCTAGGGTAGCTGGTGGCCACAAAACGCTGCCGGGGCTGGGGGAATGGGGCTGGGAAGGAGCAGGCTGCCTGAGGTAGTGTAGCAACGAGGTGGGCCCAGCTACGTCAGCGGACTGGCATAGTGGGTAGTCTAGTGTCAAAGTGAGGGTGGAAACCAAATAACTAAATTACTAGATAACTAGCTGAAAAACTAACGCTTGGCCACCCGAATGAAAACAGACACAGAAAAAGAAGAAAAAGAACTAGGGAGGTAGCGGTGAGGGCCAAGGGGAAGTGGCAAGACTACAGGTGGAGCCGTAGGTGTGTGCAGCCACGTGGGAGGTAAAAAACGGGGGGGGGGGGCAGACAGCCGCTGACAACAGTAGGGGCTAGGGGAATGGGAAAACAAGAGCCACAAGTCAAGAAAACGTGGGAACAAGGGAACAGACCACAAAAGATAACTGGGACAGAGAGGCAGAGAATGTAGCTGGGGGAACAGGCCACCTGTGTCTGCGAGGATGGCTGGCAGGGAGAAGGGCAGAACTACATGTTGTCCAGGGAAGCAGGTGGCCATGTGGTGAGTAAAAGTAAGCCGGGAAATGAATGGACCCCTTAGGAAGTGGAAAGGAGAGGGGAGAAGGTGGAGTGGAGGGGGTACAGAAAAGTATTGGTCAAGAAATAAATGTAAAGTAACATGGCACATGGTTGCATATCTAAACGGCCTTGAAAAGCAACAAATATCAATAGCCCAACATAAAAAAACTGCATAAAAAAACAGAAAAAAAAAACACAATGCAAAACAGAAAAACACAAGAACAGGGGGCTCTACAATGTGTAAAATCATATGTTGAGATTTTGTGAGAAAGATTATATTTTTGTCAGGAGTTTTACTCAAATTGTGTATACTTGTGTATTGTTGACAGGATGCTGTACATGTAAAAAACAAGACACAAAGTTCACCTGAAGAACCCAAACCACATGAAGTGGACCATGAAAATACTTAAGGGATTTCAGCAGAATGAAAAAACAGAGCCAATACATAGGATAGTGTACATGTGCGTGGTTTACTTACCTCAGAAGTATTTCTCTACTGTGTACTTCACCATTCATCAAGGCTCTGCTATCTGCTTTTATGGTCTCTTTCTCAACTTGGCGATGGAGCAATCCCCGGTCTCCATGAATTGACCTTCCCCTGTTTGGAAGAAGAAAGGTGTCAGTCTTTGGGTATTACACAGGATCCTGCTGAGCCTCACCTACTGGGTAGATGACTCTGCTCTTGTTTCTCAGACTGCTCATCTCTAACCCCACCCCACCCCCACTATCCTCTTGGTGTGGCATTTGCAGCCACTAAAGTCTGGAAGATAGCCACATCTTCTGTAGCTGAAGGATGACCTTTACAGGTATGAGAGAACCATTCGTCTCAGAGGAAGGGACTGGTGAATATTCTTCACTTAGCCAGAATAGGGAAACTTTTGTTGGGACTAATTTGCCTGCAGAGAGTCCCTCCTTTTTTAGAGAATAGCCCAGGAAAGGGGAACATAGTGAGAGAACTTTCCAGTCTCCTGTTATACTATTCCTTTGCACAGAAAGGAGTTACTGAGATTTGTTTAGGAACTTATTGGTGCTTTTTCTTTCTTTTTGTTTTATTAAGCAAGGGAAAAAATAGTTTTCTGTCTTTCTGGCATGGATTTTCAGGTAGATGAGTAGAAATTACAGGCGGGGAGGGGGTGCATATCAGGAATTTAATCAGAATCAGAATGCTCACATTGGGAAGAAAGTTATGGTTTCAGTTTTCCCCCTAAGATTTATCCATTTCACGGACTTTATGTAAGATGTAAGAGATTTTTCATTGGGAGCAGGATAAAATTCCTGTAGCACAAAAATGTATTATGATTTGCTACAGTTGGGAATGTCAAATTCTGCAGCTATTCCTTGTGTGTTGCTTTAAGAATGTTTTTCTCGCATGTTTTAGCTTACCTGATAGCTTCCTGCTTCTAGGAAGTCTGACAGGTTATACAGGGTACCTCAGCCCCATAAACATTTGTTTTCAAATCCTAAAGTTGTGGTTTCTTTGTCCAAAACTGCAAATCAGTTCACTGTTGCTAATTTCATTCCCTCTGGCAGGAATGGGAAGGCAACGGATAAACTGAATTAGAGAATATACTTCTCTAGTACTTTCACTTTCAGGGTTTTAAACAATCAAGCTCATAATACTGACGTTTTTGCATTTGTCTTTTGAGAACATGTAGAAGTCAGTGGTGAATCTTTCCTCTTCTGAGGTAAAAATTCCTTGAATGCCTGTATCTCCTCTGCTTCTCAGGTTACTGAGCACATTTTAAAGCACGACTATGATGCTACCAATTCCCCTCTTCTAGAGCTGCTGCTGCTTCTGGGTCCATATTCAGAAGACTGGCTTGGCTTCATTCCCAGAATCTTCCTGGAGATGTCAAAACTGAAATTTTATATTCTCTCTTACATTAGGAGTTCTGTTTGTCCCTTCTGCAGCTGAGGTGTTAAGTGTGATGAAAAAGGAGAGTTAATATAAGGAATGACTCAGATTTTGCAACCATTTTTGCAAAGAAAAAATTATCTTCTGCCGTAGCTCCGTCTTTCAGTAAGACATTTAAGCAGAAAGGAGCTGACAAACAGTTTTTTTAATAAAGCAGTGTGACTCCTAAAGAAAGGAAAAGCCTCAAAAGCTCAAGGACAATTTTCTCAGTCAGCATGACTGCTTGTGTGCTCACGCTGCCCTCCTTCCCACCTTGACAACCTCTCCATCTCTCTGAGGCGTCATCTGCCTGTGTAGAACCAGATTGTTTCATGCAGCTTGATTTTGAAGGTAATTCATCAGGGTTACACGTAGAAATGGTAATCCTTTCAACTTTCACAGGAAAATGCCTCTTTACCCAGAAAACTACGTTTCTCTCCTTCGTCCCATTCTGCACCAGGTACTGCCCTGAGGAGTTATAGAACCTGTACCTCTGCCACTTGAGCAAAGGCTTTTATTCAAGGATTTTTCTGGTACCGAAGAAGGAAGGATCAATGAGGGCCTGTACTGAAACTTCCCTTTCACAATTTTTTGTCAAGATTCCCAAGTTCAAAATGTCATCCCTTCACTCTTTTCTTACTCCAGTCACCTTCTAGCCTTTCGAAAAAACTAGATTTGAAGTATGCCTCATCATCACATTCCCATTGTCGAGCAGTTAAGGATTTTTTATACATTTTGCTGTGTCTGAGTTATGTTATTATTTCTCTGTCTTACCTTTTGGGCTTTCCGCAGCACTGAAGGTATTTTAAAAAGGTATTTGTAAACGTATACAAAAGTGCCTTCCCCAGTAATTGCTTATTGCAGTCTTCAAGGCATTCACATCTTTCCATATCTGGATTACTGTGTTATCTTTACAGACTATTTTTCCAGGTGTCAAGAGTCTTTACAAACTGTCCAGAATCTTCTACCATGACTAGGTTTTCAAATCAGCCTTTATAAATCTTTTCTCATCCCACAGAATTGTATTCATATGACAGCAAATTGGATTCTGCATCAGAACTGCCTTTCTTCCTCTAAAGAAGGGATGTTCTAGAAGTTCTTCCTGTGTTTTTTCGAATCAAAACCATACATCAGCAAGTGACTTTCTCAAACTTTTGGGTACATAGCATATATGATTTTCATGCTTTCCCTCACCAGATTTCGCACGAAGAAAACCTATTAGTACCTCAAATCAGTCTGGATTCGGCATCTACACCCTCTCTCCTTTCTGATCCTAGTTCTGGAATTTGTTAGAGAGCTTATTTGTTGAACAGATCAGATCTCTTCCAACCCAGGTAGTTCACTCTCCCTTCCGACTCCTATACAGTCTATAACTATAGATGCATCAAACTTAGCATCAGGTGCAGTTTCCAAATGAGCAAAAGTGCAAGCAACGTGGAACCCTTCAGACAGACATTCATAAATGTCAGACAGATTTTGGAATTGATCAATACTTTGAAAGCCTTAAATCATCTCTGGTCCTTAGGACCTCTGCAAGTATGCAGAACACACACAGTGATATGGTACATAAACTAGGAAGGACCAGATGTACCCTCTCTGCAGAGAGGTTATGACAGCCTGGGATACAGGAACTCAACTTAGTTTGACTCTGCAGTTTTCATACATTCTGTCAGAGAAAAAACATCATTGCAGCCAAACTCAGTAGGACCAGGACTGAATCCCATGAATGGAAACATCATTGTGGTATTTTCCAAGATCTGATTCAACTGAGGAGAATGACTTAAGTAGACCTTTTTGCACCCAGTAAGAACAGCAAGCTCAAGGAATTCTGCTCCTGGACTCCTTGCAAATGGACTTAGAAGACTGTTGTCTTCTTATTTCCATGTACAGGAATGTTCCTGTATGCTTTTCATTGATATTTAGGATTCTTCTGAAGATTCAGAAGGAAAACCCAAAAATTCTAGTGGTGACTCTCATTTGGCCCAGGCAACAGTAGTGTCCCCTTTTCAATCTGGCCAAGAGCAATTACCACAAGCTTTCCAACAGAGTGGATTTGCTCACACAAGACCAGGAGTTGTTTGATTCAACTAACTGCTTGGATGATATAATTTTAAAACTTTTGAGACACCTGTTCTGAGGACATGCAGGATGTACTAAAGGAGCTGAAAAAAAACTGCTGTTAGCAAATCATGCAGGTGTAAGTGGAAAAGCTCTTCTGGTTGGTGTCAGTGCAAGAAATGGGATTCTGTCAGGCTAAGCTGCCTCTGGATCTTGATTGATTTTGAGAGTTACTGTCCAATAGCCTTTCATACTCCTCCATCAAAGTACATTTGTCTGCCATGTCTGCTCATCTTCCCTTTGATCCCCTCTTTCTAGCCATGCTCAAGTTTGACAGTTTTTGAAGGTGGGGGAATTGTATATCTGTCCACATAGGAAATAGATGGCTCCTCCTTGGATTCCAAAGCGAATTTGAAAATCTTTATCTCCATTTGAACCGGCTTATCAGGCTGATTTTGAGGGTCTTATCATGGAAATCTGTTTTACTCATTATCCTAACTCTCTTTTAGGAGAGTATCTGAGATAATAGGCACTGGAACCATAGGCAAGGGGGAGGGAACACCCCACACACACTTTTACAGCTGCAGGACCTGTAACAACATGGAGTTTTTCTTTAAGAAGGACCCAACGGAGGGAGTTTTTTTTTAAGAAGGACCCAATGGAGGACTCTTGCGTGCATCGCACACTAACATAATTTAAACACAGAAGTGCGCAGAAAAACTGTTCACATCATTGCTGCTAGCACACCTGTTGGCAGAGTCAACACCCACTGTGAGCTGGTTTTATTCATTAAGTGATGAAAGCTCCATTTTCTTTGCTGCTATATTTATACAGTAAGGAAGGTGTGTGTGTGGTTTTTGTGGCAAATCCGTGAGAACAGAATTCTCTAAATAATGGTAGCCTTTTACGTTTCAGTCTTCTCTCTGTTTTGGTAACACAAAACACTATTTCAGCAACTTTCTAAGATTATACAAGCAATATTTAAAATGTGTCCCTGGTTTTGGGTCTTTGCCCCCCCCCCCCCCAAATAAATTTTGGCTTTTTGCACATTTCTTCTGCTGTGAAATTGAGAGATTTAGTGGTGTTAAGTGTATGGTGCAGTGGTATTGTTTGATTTTTGGCTGGGGTGCCTTTTTTATGGAGTATGTATGTCCTCCCTATGTTTGTGTGAGTTTCCTCTGGGTGTTCTGGTTTCCTCCCATGTTACAAATACATGCATCTGGAGCACTTTTCCCCAGGCCTCTGCTGAAGTTGTCTTTGTTCCAAGTCGGGCTTTCCCAGTAAACAAATGTTAAATAAATAAAAAAAAATTACAAGGAGCCGAGAGCTTCAGAGGAAGAGAAGTTTAGTGCTGCTTATTCCAAGTCTGTTCACATTGTTAGTAGTACAGCAGGTAGTAGCCTTAATTTTGATGCAGAAGGCTGTGGGTTCTACTCCCACAGTATGCAGATGGATCACTGATACTGTTCTGTGTTGTAATTTAAAGAGAGTGGATGGTGCAGTCCTGTGAATGTCCTCCTTTGGAGGAGTTATCCAGTAACTATGAAATTGTTATTAGTTTGCCATCCATTATCTATTGCAATATTACTAGCTTATCATTTTTAATATAACATAGAGAATGTATTCTTCAAGGGCAGCACCCACTTTATCTGTAGATGAAATAATGACATATAAAGTTGTTTCTTCGCACCAACCTCTTCATTAGTTAGAGACCCCTTAAATGTGGAATTATTTAGATGACTGACTTCTGCAGACATTTTGCATATTTACTGATATTGGTGGATTGTAATGACAGATGTTTGAGTGGCCTTTTATGGTTGAAATTTTCTGAAATGGGTAGTTTTGTCATTATTGGTTCATAGATTTTATTTCATTGCTTACTAGAAGACTGTTCAAAACTATGAACTTAAAACACATTCTGACAACTGGGGCTGTATTATACAAGGAATATAATTTAATACAATCAGGAAGGTGAATCAAAGAATGCATACATGTATGCATGGCCCTAAAAAATGTGTTTGAAAACAGCCCAGAGGAAAGTGTGAAAGGCTCAAAATCATGGGCAAATTGTAAGCTTTACTCTTGTTACTAAAGCAATGGATGAAGGTAAAACAGTTCACACCACATTACCTTGACCTGCCCAAGCCTTTTGACACACTCCCCTACTCAGGTGTAGTACAAAAGATGAAATGTAGGAGCAAACACTTGCATCACTAGCTGGATTGCCAACTTGCTCACAGGATGCAGGAGATCAAAATAGGAGAAAAGACCAGTCACCAATGGTGTCCCCCAGGGTTTGGTGCTGATACTTTTTCTGTTTGGCATATACATCTCAAAAGTAAAAGGAAATACCAAAGGACTTTGGCCAGCTAAGTTTGAGATGACTGCAAGCTAGGAGCAGTTATTGAATCCCCAAATGACTTAACCATCACGCAGGAAGGTTTGTCCCAAATAATAATTGGTCTCAAAATCATGACAATGCCCTCTGAGAACTGACCCAGTTGTTTGGCATTTGGGAATTTGTGTGTACAGTGACCTAACTTTTGACCAACATTTGCCTAGAGTTATAAGAACGCCTTTCTATATTGCACAGCTTATAAACAAATTGATTGTGATTAGATCTAGAGATGTTGTTGTCACCAATTACAAAGCTCTTATTAGGTCACTCATTTTGTATGATGCCCACTTTGGCATCTATCTGTCCAGACCCATGCAACAATTGGAATACTTTCAGAGATACCTCACGTAAAAGGATACAAGTCCTAAACAATAGTTCTTGCATGGACCACCTCAAAGATTTATTACTATACTCAGTATCCTACAGAATGCTTAGAGGTGCCATGTCTGGCATACAAGGCATCCTCCCACCTAATACAGATGGACCTATTGAACATCAGCAAGTCAAATGGCATCGGAAACACTCAGTCCAGGTATCTAAACTGAATGTTGTGGAGAGATGGATATATATCACAGAGAGTACTACTGTTCCAGAACAGACTATCCGTAAAAATAAAACAAAGTTCATCCGTCCATATTCAAATGCAACTTGGATCTAAGGATTGGTAATAGAAAATGAACTACAGGATTGCCCTTCATGCCACTAATGGATAGAGGCAGTTCCTAAATGCTGCATCACTTATATGGCTCCCCTCAAATTATCTATGGTATGATCACAGTTATTCTCACTAGGGCTAATATACAATTATCAGCCATGGGATAGGTAAGACCAATCAGAAAATGGTAATTCAAGCACCAAAAGGGAATTGGCTAATGTCCTCCAGGTGAACCTATGTTGTGGTAGTAAATAGTTATAAAAAAATTGCCCTTTTTAGATCACTAAGAGCCCCTCTCACCCTCTGCCCCCCCCCCCCCTTCTTCAGCTTCTGGTGTCTATGTGGATACAACTTGTACAAACTCAACGTTCAAGAAATCTCATCAGCTGTTTGTCTCCTACAAGGGTAAGAGGAAAGGACAATTAGTGCTAAAGCTGACAATGAACAGATAGTTGTCTCATGCTATTGCTTTTTTTTAGTCATAATAAGCCACGTCCAGACATGGTTAGGGTGCATTCCACAAGTGCTTTTGGCTTCTTTGGTGGCTTTCTGGAAAATGGTGAACTCTAAGTATTCTAGAGTCAGCAAAAGAGTGTTCTGTATACATTTCTGCAATGCTGTACAAACTAGATTCCATTTGCTGTACAAACTAGATTCCATTTCCAGGTCCAGAACAGTCTTTGCTAATGACCATTTTCCAGTGGCTGCTCAAGTTGTAGTTTATTGGCCTCCTCCCTTTCTTGGTTTTCTAAGTTATGGTGATTTACCCCTTTTGTTTTTACCACTGCAGCAGTGAGCTTTGCATGCACATAGTACAGTTGTGTAAGTAAACTCACCATAACAGTAGATGCTCTCTTAGCACCACTGTTGGAGTAACCTCCTCTCCCTCCAGCCCCTTCTTTGCTTGATTATTTTCTTATTGCTTTATTAGGATGTGGATGTTTTATCCTTTCTACATAACTTTTTTTTTTCCTAGCATTGCTCTGTCAGGGCTCTTGCTTCCATCCTAGACAAAGAATGCTCTGATATTTTTGTGCTTCAACTGTCTAGATATGGAGCTCTGCTCAATCTCCAGATAGTTGAAGCAAATGGAGGGCACCCTATAGCTTTGAAAATTGGCTGGATTCAGAGGTGGGACCCATTTAGCTTAGGCTACTGCAACTCTCAAGTTATTTGCTCGTAATATCTTGGTCCCTTTGCGAGTTTTCTCCAGTAAATGCAAGTCCCATCATCCCTACTGGCAAAATATCCTTTCTCCATTCCTGTATTGTTTTAGTTGTTAGAGTACATTCTGCAGCTTTATGAATAATTTTTCCAAGTGTTTTGGGTTTCTAATACTGTGCTGGAAATGGACCCCATGCCTAAGTGAAGGTACAATTAAAGTTAATGAAATTAGTATTGTTTTGATGTTAACAAATAGTGCCCTTCTCAGCACCCACAATGTGCCCTGACTTGCCTTCTTATGGCTATTCTTATTCTTCTTAAGAATCTGCATCCACAAACCTACTCTTCTTATTTCTGGAAACACCTGCTTCATCATTATCCCTTTCTACATTGATTTATAATCCTCTGTTTTATGTATATGAGCCTTAACTGCATAGCTCTAAAATATCCATACAAATTGGGTAATCCTAAATCACCTTGTTCTGTATGGACAACAAACTTATTCCATTTAACTTTCACCCTCTTCCCCTCCCAAGTAAATTCCTTAAACTCTTTATAAATTATTGTCCACAACTCTTCTGGTTGATAAAAACATACGTGACCTGCATATAAAACTAAAGGGACTAAAAGCGTTTCCACTGCTGTTATCCTACTATCCATATCCATAAACAAGGGCTTCCATTTCCTCAGTGTATATATTATCTTTTGTTTAGTGTCTTCCCACATATTTTAGCTGCCATGACAGAATCCTTGTTAATCCATGCAGCTAAATACTCTATTTTGTCATAGCTCCATATACATGGGTATTACTGAACCCATTAATGTGTGGGTAAGGCCCTTGATTTTTTTTGTGAGAAAGCAATGTGATCATTCAAGTTATGTTGAGTGTTTGGACAGGTACAGACCAAAGGGAGTATTATACTCAATGATCGACCTAATAATAGAGCAGAAGCTGCTGTTATAAAAAAAGGGAGAATTAGTATGGCATATAAAATATTGCATGATAGCTATATGAATCCATCAGAGGAGGTTAGAAAGGATTGGGAAGAGAAATTGGGTAAGCAATTTACAAATAGTGGGAGGACATATGTACGGCTCCGAAATATGCAACAAAGTCTAGAAGATTTAGAATCTTTGTTGGAGATATTTGCATAGGTATTTTTATACCTCAAGGAGACTCCAAAAAAATTTTCCTCTGGTAGATTGCAAATGTTGGAGATGTGTTGGGGAAGAAAGAGGTAATTTGGATCATATTTTTGGGGATTTTAATGAATTGTCAGACTTTAAAAATTCTCTGAAGAGTACTCTGTCAGAGATATTGGGTGAGCAAATGGGTTTAACTAAGGAAATGATTCTTTTGAGCTGGGACACAGTATCTGAACTGCCTAGACAATTAAGTAAGGCATTAAGATTAATTCTGGTGGCTACCATCTGTCTTTTTAACAGGTAGATAGGAAAGCATCAGTGTTTCATTTTTACTTCCTTCCCTTGCATTTTTATCTTAGTTTCCATTGGCATTTGATCTCAAATACTTATTGGATGCTTGTCAAAGCTTTCAATTAAATTAACATGTTCTTGTGAAATATAATTTGTCTAGTTAATAAGAGAAAAAAATGACATTCCTCCTTAAGAGTGAACCTGCAAGCTATCCTAAAAACTATTGACAAAGAACTTGCCTTTTTGTCGATTTACTGGGATTGATGCTGACAGAGTTAATAGTCATTTAGAAGAAAACTCACTCATGGCAATAGAACAAAAGAAAGTGATATAGAATAAAGTATCATTTATTGTTAAATAAAGTCATAATGGAGAATTGTAAAAAAGGGGAAGAATCTAAGTATGGCATGTATCGATTACAAAAAAAAGCATTTGACATATGACATCGATAATTACATTACAGTGACCATGAAACGGAGGCAGACCACTTTGCAACTAAACCATGATAAAGGACAAATTATTATCCCAAGGATAGAAATTCAAAGGAGGATAGTCCAGGGTGACTCTCTGTCACCACTGCTCTTTTGTCTTGCCTTTAACCCATTAAGCTGCCTGCTTAACAGGTTTGGTCAAGATTACAATTTGGCTCTCAGAAAACAACAAAATGCAAAAACTTCTCATCTTTTTGTGGATGATTTCAAACTATATAGTTCATCAGATGAGCTGAAAGCACAACTGAAAGTAGTCAAAACTTTTTCAGATGATATAAGAATGTCATTTGGTCTTGATAAATGTGCAAAAGCAACATTTAAAGCAGGAAAGCTGCAGCACCAAGAAAATATCAGTCTGGCATAGAAATGTGATATAAAGGAACTTGAGCAAGGTGTGTATAAATATTTGGGAAATGATGAATGCAAACAAAACTCAGTAAAGAATATTTTAGAAGACTAAAATTAATACTGAAAATAGCCTGATATCAAGGAGCAAACTCCAAGCTATAAACCAGTTTGCTCTTTCTGTTTTCACTTATAGTTTTGGGGGTGATTGACTGGCCCCAAAAAGTATTGGATCAGTTGGACAGGAAAACAAGAAAAATGCTTCACCCTTATCATATGATATGTAATAATCAGTATATACCAAGATTATATATTCCTTATTTGGAAGGAGGTATGGTCCTCCTCTAACATGTGTGTATAGATTTATAATCATAGGACTGCATACATATCTGTTGATCTCACAAGAACCAAACATAGTGAAAGTTTTGAAACATGAATAGAACAAATATAAGATGATGTCCCTGCTTAGTTTAGCAGAAATATTTCTGTGTCAATCAGGAATGGAAACCAAACCAGGAGTAGAAAAAATCAGGCAGCAACTGAATATGCCAAAATAAAAAACAAACAAAAAAAAAACAGAATATATGGAGAAGGATCAGATGAGAAGGCAACAAATGTGGAAAAGGTATAAATGTAGTTAAGTACAATAAAACTCCTGGAACAACCTCATGTCCATCAGGATTTGATGCTGAATGGTTAAAGAGAGGTGAATTTAAACCAGAAGATGAAAGGTTAATATTAGTGGCCCAAGATAGTGGACTACATACACACTGGTTTACAAAGTCGCTTGAACATGTGGGAGAAACACAAATGAAGGTTCTGTAAAACAGAACTGGAAACAGTTGCACATCTTGTTGATTGGTGTGATACACTAATGGCGGAAGTATTGTATACTGAAAGGCATAATAATGTGGAAAGACTGTTGCATTAGGGATTGTGCAAACATTACAACACAGAAGTAGCTAATAAGCATTGGAAACATAAGCCACAAAGAAATAATGAAGTTAAACTCACATAGGATTACCCATTACCATTAGTTCAAAAAATAGATGCGAGAAAAAACGATATAGTAGTCCATGAAAAGAAGATAAAAATAGCATTTATCACTGAAACCTCTACACACAGTGAATACAGTGTTTTATGTACAGAGTGACACAAAGTCATAAAATACCAGGCTTTGCAGGCAGAAATGAGAGCATTGTGGAAGAAGGATACCCAGACAGTTCCAATAGTAGCAGGAGGAATGGTTCTTATAAAAAAGAATTTACAATCTTATTTAGATACGCTACCAATACATTTAACTCCATATGAATTGCAGGAGGCAGTTCTGGGCACATTGCGGGTGCTGCAAAGAGCACTTTTGGCTAACATCAGAGATTGAAACAATACTAATTTCATGAACTTTAATAATACTTTGATTTAGGAATAGGGTTTATGCCTGTTATGGTATTAGAAACCCAAAAGACTTGGAGAAATTAAATGCAAATTCTGGTTCAAGTCCACGGTACTCCTGGTTCTTCTCAGATTGACAAAAGTATGCATGTGTGGTATACAAGACTAAAAGGGACTAAAAACATTTTCACTGCTTGTATCTTACTATCCATATTCATAAGTTTCCATTTTCTTAATTTTTGTATTAACCGTTGAGTCTCTTGCCACATATCCTTAGCTGCCATAATAGAAGCATTTTAATACTTACTGCTAAATACTTCACCTTATAATGTCCCCATAAATATGGGT
This sequence comes from Protopterus annectens, assembly GCF_019279795.1. Lineage (NCBI taxonomy): Eukaryota > Metazoa > Chordata > Ceratodontiformes > Protopteridae > Protopterus > Protopterus annectens. The sequence continues at coordinate 415,563,800 of NC_056743.1, read as the reverse complement.
ATTGTTGAACCAATTTGTCTGTGGGTGCATCATTTGTGGCTATAGCCTTTGTTTTATCTTCATTGATTTGTATATCCCAAAAGACTTGAAACTGTTTAAAAATATTCCAGAATACTGAGATGTCCTTTTCTGGATTTATTAGGTACAAAATAATATGCTCTGCAAACAAAGCCAACTTTTCTTGATTACCATACTAATTATATCTTTGTATTCCTGAGTCCCTTGTTCTCTTTGTCAATGGTTCTAAATATAAACCAAATAAAGGTAAAAGAGGCTACCCCTGTCTGGTTCTTCTGTTCAAACACAGCTTATATGAGAGGCAACCTCCCACTTTAATTCCTGCCACTAATCCTTCATATTTCTTTCTAATTAACCTGATTTATTATATCAGGGAATGCAAATTATTTTAATGCCTTACTCATAAAATTCCATCTTATTCAAATGCTTTCTTTGCTTGAAGACCCACTAAAACAGAGATATATTTTTACAGTCTGCTTCCCTCTGGATCATCATTGTTCTATTAAAGTTGGCACATATTTGCCTCCTCTCCACAAAATGACTGATGCATATACATCAATTTTGTCAAATACTTTGCCATTCTTTTAGCAAGTATATAGATTAATACTTTTTAGCCGAAGGAGAAGAGGAGGGCGAAGGCGTGCCCGAAGGCAGGAAGATAGGAGGAAGGTTAGGAGTGTAGCAGTGAGGGTAGGAACTTTGAATGTTGGCAGTATGACTGGTATAGGAAGAGAGCTAGCTGATATGATGGAGAGAAGGAAGGTTGGTATATTGTGTGTGCAAGAGACCAGATGGAAGGGAAGTAAGGCCAGGTGTTTAGGAAATGGGTTCAAATTGTTTTATCATGGTGTGGATGGCAGGAGAAATGGGGTAGGGGTTATACTAAAGGAACAATATGCCAAGAGTGTTTTAGACGTGAAGAGAGTGTCTGTCCGAGTGATGTTTATGAAGCTCGAAATTGATGGTGTAATGATGAATGTTGTTAGTGCATATGCTCCTCAAGTTGGGTGTGCGATGGAAGAGAAAGAGAAATTTTGGAGTGAGTTGGATGAAGTTGTGGTGTGTGTACCCAAGGGTGAGAGACTAGTGATTGGAGCGGACTTTAATGGGCATGTTGGTGAAGTGAACAGAGGGGATGAGGAAGTGATGGGTAGGTATGGTGTTAAGGAGAGGAATGCAGAAGGTCAGATGATTGTGGATTTTGCGAAAAGGATGGACATGGCTGTGGTGAATACGTATTTTAAGAAGAGGGTGGAGCATAGGGTGACGTACAAGAGTGGAGGAAGATGCTCACAAGTTGATTATATACTATGTAGGAGGGCCAGTCTTAAGGAGATTGGAGACTGTAAAGTGGTGGCAGGGGAAAGTGTAGTTAAGCAGCATAGATTGGTGGTATGTAGAATGACGTTGGTGATCAAGAAGAGGAGGAGGAGTGTGAAAGCTGTGCCAAGGATTAAATGGTGGAAGTTAAAAAGGGGTGATTGTGAAGTGTAGTTTAGGGAAGAGTTAAGACAGGCACTGGGAAGCAGTGGAGAGTTACCGAATAGCTGGGTAACTACAGCAGAACTAGTAAGGGTGACTGCTAGAAAGGTGCTTGGTGTGACATCTGGACAGAGGAAGGAGGACAAGGAGACCTGGTGGTGGAATGAGGAAGTACAGGAGAGTATACAGAGGAAGAGGCTGGCGAAGAAGAAGTGGGATTGTCAAAGAGATGAAGAAAGTAGACATGAGTATAAGGAGATGAGGCGTATGGCAAAGAGAGAGGTGGCGAAAGCTAAGGATAGGGCATATGGAGAGTTGTACGAGAGATTGGACACTAAAGAGGGAGAAAAGGACCTGTACCGATTAGCTAGACAGAGCTGGGAAAGATGTGCAGCCTGTAAGGGTGATAAAGGATAGTGAGGGAAAGGTACTCACAAGAGAGGAGAGTGTGTTGAGTAGATGGAAAGAGTATTTTGAGAGGCTGATGAATGAAGAGAATGAGAGAGAGAGAAGGTTGGATGATGTGGGGATAGTGAATCAGGAAGTGAAACAGATTAGCAAGGAGGAAGTAAGGGCAGCTATGAAGAGGATGAAGAATGGAAAGGCTGTTGGCCCAGATGACATACCAATGGAAGCATGGAGGTGCTTAGGAGAAATGGCAGTGGAATTTCTAACTAGATTGTTTAATGAAATTTTGGAAAGTCAGAGGATGCCTGAGGAGTGGAGAAAAAGTGTTTTGGTACCTATCTTTAAGAATAAGGGTGATGTGCAGAGCTGCAGTAACTACAGAGGGATAAAACTGATTAGTCACAGCTTGAAGTTATGGGAAAGAGTAGTGGAAGCAAGGTTAAGAAGGGAGGTGATGATTAGTGATCAGCAGTATGGTTTCATGCCAGGAAAGAGCACTACAGATGCAATGTTTGCTCTGAGAGTGTTGATGGAGAAATACAGAGAAGGTCAGAAGGAGTTGCATTGTGTCTTTGTAGACTTGGAGAAAGCATATGACAGGGTGCCTAGAGAAGAGTTGTGGTATTGTATGAGGAAGTCGGGAGTGGCAGAGAAGTATGTAAGAGTGGTACAGGATATGTACGAGGGTAGTGTGACAGTGGTGAGGACTGCAGTGGGAGTGACAGATCCGTTTAAGGTGGAGGTGGGATTACATCAAGGATCAGCTCTGAGTCCTTTCTTATTTGCAGTGGTGATGGACAGGTTGACAGATGAGATCAGACAGGAGGCCCCGTGGACTATGATGTTTGCAGATGGCATTGTGATCTGTAGTGAGAGTAGGAATCAGGTTGAGGAGACTCTGGAGAGGTGGAGATATGCTCTAGAGAGCAGAGGAATGAGGGTCAGCAGGGCTAAGACAGAATATATGTGTGTAAATGAGAGGGAGGGTAGAGGAATGGTGAGGATGCAGGGAGTAGAGTTGGTAAAGGTGGACGAGTTTAAGTACTTGGGATCAACAATTCAGAGTAATGGTGAATGTGGAAGAGAGGTGAAGAAGAGAGTACAGGCAGGGTGGAATGGGTGGAGAAGAGTGTCAGGAGTGATTTGTGACAGACGGGTATCCGTAAGAGTGAAAGGGAAGGTCTACAAGAGTGTAGTGAGACCAGCTATGTTATATGGGTTGGAGACAGTGGCATTGACAAAAAGGCAGGAGTCAGAGCTGGATGTGACAGAGTTAAAGATGTTAAGATTTGCAATCGGTGTGACTAGGATGGATAGGATTAGGAATCGGTATATTAGAGGGTCAGCTCATGTTGGACAGTTTGGAGACAAAGCAAGAGAGACGAGATTGCGTTGGTTTGGACATGTGCTGAGGAGGGATGATGGGTATATTGGGAAAAAGATGCTAAGGAAGGAGCTGCCAGGTAAGAGGAATAGAGGAAGGCCTAAGATAAGGTTTATGGACGTGGTGAGAGAGGACATGCAGGCGGTTGGTGTGACAGAGCAAGATGCAGAGGATAGGAAGAAATGGAAAGAGATGATCCGCTGTGGCGACCCCTAACGGGAAAAGCCGAAAGAGAATGATGATGATAGATTAATACTTTATAAATGGGGTTTAAACTTGAAATGTGTCTATATGAAGCTGGGCCGTAAGGGTCTTTCCCATCTTTAGGTAACAAAGGTACCACAGCTTTCTTACAAGTTGTTGGTACTTCCCTTACTTTTAAAATACATTTAAATACAAACTTCCAGATCTTTATTACTTTCTTCCCTCCTAATTTCTAAACTTCCACGGGAATAACATGTTCTTGGAGACTTTCCTGAAGATTGATTATGTATCACTGTTTTTATCTCATCATCTCCTATCTTAATTGTTAGTTGTTCAGCCTCATCTACCTCTAACCTTTGCATAATTAAGTCTTCCAAAAATATTTCCATTTGTACTCATTATTTCCACATTTCTCTACCTTATACAAATCTTCCAAACCTTTCCAGAATGTCTCTAAAACCTCTACAGGATCTCTTGCTATTTTTCTTGTTATAATTCCCTAAGTTTGGTTACAACCCTTTCAATGATCTTTGCCTAAGTTGATGGGCTAAAAATTGTTGTGTTCTGGAGTTATCAAAAAATATTTGCTTAACTGCATTCTTTCTGAATGTATACATATTATCCAGATACTCCCTTATTTTCTATTTAGTACTCTGCATTTGCTCCTCATCTTGTTCTGTGAGATTCCTCTTATTCTGTGATTCTGACCTTTGTCAGCCCCTATAAGTAATGTCTATTACTTCTTTGCCATATCTCTTTATCTTTTATTTCTACCCTATTTTTAAACTCTGTTTTCATTTTATCCCAGTCAGTAGCTATAACTTCTGAAGATGTTTCTGTCTTCCCTAATGATGTTGTTGTTGTTGTTGTTGTTGTTGTTGTGTCTTTCGGCTTTTGCCGGTAAGGGGCTGCCACAGCGGAACTCCGGTCTGCTAATGATTGGCAGTTGATTTTTACGTGCTGAGCTGCCAGCCCTAACGCACAACCTTTAACGAAAGTACGCCCATTCACGCATGTCTCCACAGTAGACGCTCTAGCTGTGAATCGAACGGGACAACATCTTGCTGTGTCTTCCCTAATAACTCTCAAATAATTTGCACTACCCATTCCTTAAATTCCTTTCTGTTTAACAGGTAGGTGGGAAAGGGCCAGTGTCTTATTTTTACCTCACTGCCTTGCATTTTTATTGGTGCATGGCCAACAGTATTTATTGGATGTGTGAAAGCTTTCAATTAAATGCAAATGTTCCTGTGAAATATAATTTCTGTCAAGTCTCGCCCAGTTATTGTACCTTGTGGAATAATATGTAAATTATGTTGGAGTTCCTACTAGTGAATTTGTGTTTTCCATACTAAACATTTTTATAAATTTCTTCAGAAATTGACCCTCTTTTCTTATATTGGCCCTTCTAGGTCCCCCTAATTCATCCTCACTATTGTAAATCAAACTCCAGATGTTATGTAGTCCAGTCTCGCCTACATTCTTACCCGTGGGTTCGGAGCCAAATATTGGCTCTGACTCGGCCAAACTTTTCTAGCTCGAAGTCTTCTATTGGCTGGGATAAGCAGGTATCCCATGCTGCACTGCTCCCTATCCCCAGATCTCATTTGCCGCTCGTGTAGCTCGGACGTGGTCTCTCTCTTGGCTGTGGCTAAGTACCCTTTTTTCTTGTTATTCTGAGAAAAGTACTTTTAAACAAAAAGCTGTTTTCATAGCTATTGTCTTTTGGTGTTTTATTGGTTTTTGGAAGTGTTTGTGGTTTGTGGTATCCTGCTAACTGTTCTTTCAGGCTAGGCCCGTTTCAGTTAGAGAACCTAGTCCTCTTGTCCTGTGTTGTTCACGCTAAATCCGTTTAAGTTGGAGGTTTTAGTGTCGAGTTCCTCTCAGTATTCATGGTCAATAAAACCGTTTTAGTTAGAGGTTGTTGGCCTTTTTTATCTCAGTGTGTGTTCCTTCTAGGGTTGTGTGTGTGCTGTGCTGTATAAAAAATTTGTTCCCAGGTTTGTGGTGCTTGCGTGTCTGTGTTCTTTCTTGTCAGACAGTGACTTGCACTGTGTTGGTTTTTGTGATTTACTTGTTGAAAGATGTCCAAGGATTCCAAGGAGCACAAACCTTTGGGTTTTAAAAAGTGCTCTAAGTGTGGTTACAAGATGTCCATCACCGATGGACATTCTGTTTGTGTTTATTGCCTGGGAGCCATCCGTCTGCAGGAGTCCTGCAGCTTCTGCCATGCTTTTAGTCCCAGAGTGCTCCAAGAAAGAAAGAATAAGCTGATTTTAAAGGGACTCTTGAAACCCTCATTCGAAGAGGCCATGGATTCTTCTCCCAGTTCTAAATCTAAGTCCTCTAAGTCAAAAAAGAGATCTCCAGCTCCTTCAGTATCCTCTGAGCCACCGGAGAAAGTCACAAAACTTGCTTCGACCTCTTCGGCTCCACTGTCCTCGGGGCCACAGGAAGTGTCGGTGTTGATGGAACCGGCATCGGCTCCAATTATATTGGAACCTCTTCGGAGCCGATCGCCCAGTCTTAAGCCAGTTTCACCTGAGAGGGGATCTCAATATCCCTCCCTGTCCTCCAAATCCTCCAGGACTCTTTCAGATGTGGATGTTGATAGGGTGGTGCAGAGGCTCCTCCATTCACTAGTTTTGGCAAAATTGTTTTCGGCTCCATCCCAGTCAGCTCCGGAGCCCATCCCGACACCTTCTTCAATTATTCCTCCTCCGAGTGCATCTCTGTCTTCGGAGCCAGAGTGTTCCACTCCGTGTGATGTTCTAGGTCGGTTCCAATGGCCCCTCTGGGCCTGTTGGTACCGACATCGGCTCTGACCCCATCGGCTCCATCCACAGGGTTCGGGACTTGGGATTCTTCGGTCGGGCCCAAGGGGGACATCTCAGGACATATTTAGGTTCCAAGTCTCCTGCTCTTTGCCTCGGCTCGAGGAACCCTGACTCCTGTCATGGTCTCCGAGGCTGGCCAGTCCTCAAACTCGGGGGGCCTGCCTTTGAGGCCATGTGGACTGCGCTGGCCAGATCGTCAACCACATCATGCGGGTCGATCATTCTGTCCCCCACCACTCCGGTGAGAGCCTCTGATCACCACCTATTCATAGACAGCGGAGCACCAAGGCCTAGGGATACCCCCATGAGTGGTCCCCATGTTTCTGAGGGCCCTTCAGAGTTCGTGCCTGAGGAGCCCCCTAGAAAGAAAATGTGCAAGAGGAAGCACATAGACTCCCAGGATGAGTCTCTCACCTCAGATACTGATCTTGAGGAATCGGAGGGGTCCCCCAAGTCATCCTCTGATTATGTTTTCTTCTCCGACATCCTGGAGATATTGAAACAAAGAGGTGACTGGGCATCCAAAGCCCCCTCCGAGGAGGAGTCGGTCTTCCTTGAGGCCTTTGGTGCTCAGCCCTCCGCCTCCTGGGTGTCTCCACCTTTCGATGAGCTCCTGGATTTAATTTGTTGGAAGGTGTGGGAAAACCCTGATTCTGTGGAGCCTGTAACCAGGCGTCCCAATAAGTTTCTTTCTGCTCCCCCGGGTAAGGAGTTTTTGTCCAAAGGAGTCCCTGTGGATGCCATGGTGGTGGCGGTGGCCATTCAGAAGGAAGTAGCAGAGACTTCTTCCTCCGTCCATCCTCCTAACAAGGAGTCTAGGACCATGGACTGGTATGGGAAGCGTACCCTCTAATCAGCAACCTTTACCTTATGGTTGCTGAACTATCTGTCTCATTTTACTCTGCTCCAGAGAGATCTTTTCAAGGAGTTAGGAGATACTCTTGCGGGTAATGTTCCTGAGGCGGTGGCTCAGACAGTTAACGCCCAGGTGTCTACCCTCAATTCCATCGTCAACTCCTCCATGCGGCTCATTTCATATGCAGCCGATGGAGCGAGTAGGGCAGCAAGTTCAGGAGTCGCCCTTAGAAGGGAAGCCTGGATGCGCCTTTGTCATTTCGTTGAGGCCTTCAAATCTTCTTTCACTGATGCCCCCTTAGATGGTTCTTCTTTGTTCGGAACCAAAGTGAAAGACACCCTCACCAGGTGCAAACAAGAGGGAAAAATCCTGTCTGCTGTAGGGGTCCGTTTTTCCCTTCCCTCTAGACCTTACCCCAAGGCCCAGTGAGGTGGGAAGATGTGGTTCAAAAAATCACAGAGGTTTTTTCCTGCCGCACAAGGTGAGCCCCCCTCCAGAGGCAGAGGTGGGGAGGTTATTCAGGGAGATGCCGCCCTAGAGGCAGAGGGGGCCCCCACAATTCGGGAGACCGCGATTCCTTTTGCGGCTCTCCCTACTCTCATTCCTGAGGGAATGCCCAGCTCTGCTTCTCCGGAGCAAGTCGGGGGTCGAATATCGTTGTACCCGGAAGCCTGGAAAAGCATCACCCAGGACCGATGGGTATTAAGAATAATTTCCGGGGGTTATGTCATTCCCTTTACGTCAGACCTCCCATTCAGTCAGAAAAATTCCGGACGTTCCACCCAGTCAAAGGGATCAAGCAGCCTCAGAGGTTTCAAAGCTGCTAGGAAAGGGAGCCATCCAGCGTGTCCCCTCAGACCAAGGATTAGGGACTTACTCAAGATTCTTTTTGGTGCCGAAAAGAACAGGGGACCTGAGACCCATATTAGATTTCAGCCAACTGAACAACTATGTACACAAGTCCAAGTTCCGTATGGTCACACTACAATCGATTCTCCCATTGTTGGGAGAGGAGGTATGGATGTGCTCCATTGACCTCAAGGATGCTTACTACCATGTCAAAATGGACAGGGCATCCAGGAGTCACCTACGCTTCCGGCTGGGAGCCGGTCATTTCCAGTTTTGAGCCCTGCCCTTTGGTCTCACCACAGCCCCCAGGGTGTTCACCAAGTGTATGGCGGTGGTGACTGCACACTTGAGACGTCAAGGATTCCAAGTGTTTCTGTATCTGGATGACTGGCTCCTTACCGCCCCCACCAGGCATCTACTAATCCAAACCAGGGACGCTGCCATCACTTTCTGTCAACAGTTGGGCATAACACTAAATTGGGAAAAATCTGCCTTGCTGCCCTCACAGCATGTCACTTTTATAGGCGCAAAATTAGACACCATACGAATGCGAGCATTTTTACCGCAGGAAAGGATCAGTGGCTTGCAGCAACAGGTGCGCACCCTGATGCCACTGACGAAAGCAAAGGCAAGATGGGTTCTTCAACTCCTGGGAACCATGGCAGCAACAATTATATTGGTTCCGCTAGCGAGATTGCATATGAGACTTCTTCAATGGCTCCTCTTTGCTCAATGGTCTCTCCAAAAACTTCCACTTTCTCACCCTATTTTGCTCACAGACAGATGCAAACAGGATCTCAGTTGGTGGCTTTGCACCTACAATCTGGACAGGGGAAAACCCTTTGTTCCACCCATCCCGGTTGCCACAGTGACCACGGATGCCTCCCAGATGGGGTGGGGGGGGGCATTATCTCGGCAGGACTGTCCAAGGCACGTGGCAAGATCACGAGATACATCTGCATATCAACGTCCTAGAGATGAGAGCAGTGCTTCTTGCGTTGCAGGCACTTCAGAGCTTTCTACCTCTAGGGAGGATTGCAATACACTCGGACAACATGTCAGTAGTGTTGTATCTGAACAAACAGGGGGGAACCAGATCTTACCCCCTGTGCAGAGAGGCCATGCGAATGTGGCAGTGGGCAGTATCTTCCCAAAGGTTTCTGGTGGCAACGCACATTCCGGGGAAGTCCAACATGATAGCAGACAGGCTAAGCAGAGCTATTCTGATGCCTTACGAGTGGTCCCTGAATCGTCTAGTGGCAGAACGAATCTTCAGCAGGTGGGGTCAGCCTTGCTGTGACCTTTTTGCCAGCCCCCTCAATGCAAAATGCAGCAGCTACTTCATGCTGATCCCCCCATATGGGGAGTCACCCAGGGACGCTCTAGTTCACGATTGGCCCTCCGGTCTGCTTTATGCTTTCCCTCCGTTTCCCTTGCTATCAAAAGTGATTCAGAAAGCGCAATCCTTGGGAAGCAGAATGATTCTGATTGCTCCACACTGGCCTCGTCAAGTCTGGTTTCCCTTCCTCCAACCCTACATTGTGGACACTCCTTGGGTTATGGACCCACAACCAGATTTACTGACACACATGTCGGGACACTTCCACCCCTCTCTGACGACCCTCCGGTTGACAGCCTGGCTACTCCACTTCCATCATTAGTTAGGCTTCATCACTTTTCACCGGAGGTAGTTCACATTTTATCTTCCTCTCATAAGCCCTCTACTAGGAAGATTTATTCTAGCAAGTGGAGGAGGTTTTCTATTTGGGCGCATACACAAGGAATTGATCCTTACACAGCCCCGATTGCTTCAGTCTTGGAGTTTTTGTCTATGCTTTTCCATCAGGGTTCAGCATCAGCTACCATAAAAGTTCAATTGGCAGCGATTTCCAACTTTCATGTTGCTAATGAGCCTAGTCTGATGGCTCACAGACTCTGTAAGGCTTTCCTGAAGGGCACTCTTTTACTTTCTCCTCCGGTCTCCGAACCTATCATGCCCTGGGATCTAAATTTTGTCCTACAAGCTCTTACTTCACCACCTTTTGAGCCTGCAGCTACCTGTGATTTGAAATTCTTGACCTGGAAAATGGCCTTTTTAATAGCAATCACTTCAGCCAGGCGAGTTTCAGAAGTTCAAGCCCTTTGTATCAAACCTCCATACTTGATCTTCCATAAGGACAGGGTTTCTCTTAGACCAAAACCCTTCCTTTCTTCCTAAAGTGGCGTCCGTATCTAATCTTAATCAATCTATTGAGTTGCCTGTATTCTTTCCCCATTTTTCAAACAAGGCAGAATTTAAATTTCATCAATTGGATGTACACAGACAGTTACATTTCAATCTGCACTGAACAAAAGATATCTGAAAGCCAGATCAACTATTTGTCTCCTTTTCGGAAAACAAAATTGGGTCCCCAGTCTCCAAAATCACCCTATCCAGATGGATATCCAGTTGCATCTCTTTCGCTTACTCCGCAGGAGGAAAAGACCTGCCGTTTCTGGTCAAGGCTCACTCTACTCGGGCTGTTTCTACATCTACATTCTATCAAGCCAGATTGTCAATGGATGATATTTGTGCTGCAGCTTCTTGGGCTTCTCCTCACACATTTGTTACTCATTACAAATTGGACGTGGTATCTAGGGGCAGGTCGTCCTTTGGTTCCACAGTACTCAGGAGTATTTTCCTATGAGCCACCCAGGATGTAGGTGCTTGGGATGCTGTCCCACGGGTAAGAATGTAGTCGAGATCGGACTACATAACATCACGAAGTTGTGTACTCACCATAACGTTCTTTGTATGTACTCCATCTCGCCTCACATTCTTACTTACCCTCCCACCTTCCCCTTTCCTGGAGGATCTGGAGGTTAGGTTTTTATTTACAGAGTTCCCTTCACCTTTAGCTTATTCTTCTTTCCCTGGATGTTGTGATGCATTGGGTATGAATGAGTCTTCGCAGCAAAATAGATCTGGGGATATGGAGTAGTGCAGCATGGGATACCTGCTTAGCCCAGCCAATAGAAGACTTCGAGCTAGATAAGTTTGGCCGAGTCAGAGCCGATATTTGGCTCCGAACCCACGGGTAAGAATGTGAGGTGAGATGGACTACATACATCGAACGTTATGGTGAGTATATAACTTCTTGTTCCCATCTATAAATAATATTCCTTGCTGAAGCTGATTATATCTCCCCAAAAATGTTTAAGCTCAATAATAGCAGTTTTTGGTGAAATATAAATACATGCCATTGTAATCTTCCTCCCCTGCCAATAGCATGTCACTACTACAAATCTACCATTTTTGTCATTTTCCCTCATCTATCACTTTTGGAGCCCCATATAACAATTGGTCTAATTACTCCCCTTTTCCTCTGTCTCTGACATTCTGCTGAATATCCACTCTGAAATTCTCTCTGTGTCAATTTCACATGCTCATTTCTTATCCAATGTGTCTCCTGCAGCATTGCTATTTGCACTCTACATTTCTTAATATAATTCAATACTTTTTCCTTTTTGTCTATAACTGTAAGGCCATTCACATTCCATGACAATATTGACAGCATAGCTATCAAGATGAAAAGCTCTTGTTCCCACATATACATAACAGTTTTTGAATGTGTATTTCCAGCCTTTGTGTTACATGCTTATACTAATGGTTGTCAGGCCATTTTTTCTACAAATGTTTCTTTGTATGTCCATTTGAACCTATGTAACATTTTTCAAAACTTTTTGTTTTAATGAAAACTCTCAAACAAAAAAACAAAATACAAAATGCCCCCATTCCCTATTAACTTAGAGCAAACACACAAAACTATGTACATCTTCAAAAAATGAAATTTAACTCTCCAGAAGAGATCAGCATGCATTACCTAGCCTAAAATGAAGGTTATCCATGCTAAAGTGCATGCTAGTGCCTGTGCTCCCACTTACACTGATTTCTGTCTTATTTTCTTAACTCTCTTGCTTTCCCAGATATAAAAAAACAGCTTGTATGTTTTCATAAAATATCGACTTTTAACTGTAAGAAAAAGTGCAATGGCTGACTTTAAATAAAACTAAATTATACACAGTTCTATTAACTGAATTAAAGTATTATGGCTGTTAGGGAGGTTGTTACCTCTTATTCATTTCCCATAATTTCACACTTAATGTTTTTGCTGAACTGCTTGCTATTGTATCTTTAAATTTTCCATTTTCCTCACCAAGGAATAATCAGAATTCTCAAGATTAGGTGATTGCACCTGTAGACAGCTTGTCTCCATGGAAATGTACTCAGCACTGAGTCTTTCTAAATTTCATTCAGAAAAGAATGCACATCTGCTCTCAGCTGCTGACATCTCAACTCCACTGAACACTTGCCTGTGGAAAACAAACAAGCTACTATTTTTGCAGTTGTAAGAAGCTTGGCATTTTTATGGCTTTCATCATTTTGTCTTATTTTTAAAGTTTACATGCTTGCAAAACACCTGTTTATAGTTTGAGCCAAAAGTAGTATTCTAGGCATTCTCCCGTGTAAAAAAAAAAAAAAGAGAAAATATCGTAATTCTGCAAACTAATCAGTACACTTTTACCCCTTACCCCCACCCCAGCAGCCCAAGATCACAGCATATGAACATTTATCTTGCTTTTTTCCAGACTTTTTCTGTTATACTGTAATACCTATATTTATTAAAACTAAAAAATACTTTACTTTAATATCTTTAACACATAGAAGAATCGCTGAAAAGACTCCTCCACATTTAAAATATCCCTGACTATACACTACATAACACTGTTTTACTGTGTATAACTTGCAGTTTATATCACAAAATGTTTTGTACAAATAATAACAAAAATTGTTTTAATTAGAGTTAGTTTCCCCCTTTTAGTGTCCTTCTAAACATTAACAATATGAAGTGGGGTATATGCTTTACAGTCCACCTAAAAGTCTAACAAAGTCAACAAACATCTAGAGTTTTTAGCCACATTTTGCTTGCAAAATCATATTTCACAAGTGTAATAAGATGCTTTACAGACCTCCATTTATTCACTAGTTTCAGAGTTGCTGGTCTTCTTCCTGTTCATCTCTGTCTGCCAACACTCGACTCTGGTTTAAGCCCAAAATACTGCAGATTATTTTAGTCAACTCCTTTGCTTTTTCTGTCTCTCAAGCATTTTCCTTTGGAACATTGAAAAAGGTTTTACTGGCAAAGTCTGTCTGTGTGCTTTATTGTCAGAAGAAGAAGCAGAGTTCCCTTCTACTCGCTGACTCACTTTTTGTTGGATAAACTTTTATTTCCTCCTAAGCCTGTTCTGTATCAAAAAATGACATTGATCCTCCAGGAAAAAAAAAAGTCTGGATACAGCAGCTTGAATCTCATACCTGCCTGTCAACATTCCTTGATTGCTGGGATAAATTTGCTTCTTTTCTCCTCTGCTTGTACAGTGAATAATTTATTTTCTACAACACTGCTATCCCCCATTTTAATATTTTGTCTGTCTTTCTGCCACAGTTTTTGGGGATCAGCTTTTTATGCTGGTATGATTGTGTCTTGGCTGCTTTCTAATAGTGCATCCACTCAATGTGCCCTCTCAGTTAAGAAATTCTGCTGTGGAAAACCAGTCCATTTGCTTATTTGTGCCTTCATAAAATTAATAGTTTGTTCCTTCCAGTTTCTCTGGCATGGCAGAAAATCTCATGTTTTCTCTGTGTGCTCTATCTTCTAACTCTACTATTTTTTAAACAGTTCTTTTTGAGAAACCTCATATTCATGCAGTTTTTTCTCATGTCAACTTCTGATTTTTGCAGTTTTATTAGTTCATCTGAATGGCTATTTTAAGCTTCTTGAAAATGTTCCAGTCTTTTGTTTGAATTGATATATTCTTCCAGTGGTTTTATTTATTTTAATCACTTTTGAGTACATTTGATTTATTTTTACCTCTGAATTACTGGAAAACATGTCTTTAGTCTTTTTTTTATTAAACAAGAAACATCTTTATTAAATTATCACTTATGACATAGGCAATCATACATTTATATAAATGAAAACAAGCCATATTGACATATTCTTGTTGCAAACATTATATATATTTTATAATCTATCCAGTCATTGTAAGTCAAACATTACAAAGCTCATTCAAATCCTGCCTCCTTTTAAACTTTATTCCTCCTTCAAATGTTATTCTGCATGCATTGTTCCCACAATTCCCAGTTTTTCTATGTAATTTATTCCTACCATTTTCTAAAGATTCCATTTCCAGTTGTTTTATCTATGTTACTATATTCACTACTTCTAGTACAGTTGGTTTAGACTTTGATCTCCATTTTCTAGTAATTGCTTTCTTGGCAGCCACCATATTTAGACTTAGCAAGGCCTTGCTCTGTCTAGGCAATTCCTACTGTAGCTCAAAAAATAATTTCCTTAGTTATACCACTTTATTCACCCAGTATTTCTGATAGAGTAGTCTACAGGGAATTTTTAAAGTCTTAAAACTCATCACACTCCCAGAAAATATGTTCCCAATTACCTTTTTCTTCCCCATCCCACCTCCATTTTCTATCTGTCTGAAGATAAATTCTTTGGAGTCTACTTGGGGTATAAAATACCTATGTAAACACTTGCAAGCAAATATCCTAAATCTTCCAGACTCTGTTGCCTATTTGGGAGACATACATACATATATCCCCCCATTACTGCGGTGGTGGTGCTGCGGTAGCATTGACGCCTCATAGCAAGACGTTGTCCCGTTCGATTCTCAGTTAGAGCGTCTTCTGTGTGGAGGCATACGTGAATGGGGCGTGCCTTCGTTGAAGGTTGTGCGTCAGGGCTGGTAACCCTAAAAATCCACTACCAATCATTAGCGGACCTGAGTTCTGCTGTGGCGACCCCTAACTGGGAAAAGCCGAAAGACACAAGCAAACATATATCCCCCCATTGTTTCATTGTGAATTGCTTATCCAGCCTCTCTTCCCAATCCTTTCTAACCTCATCTGATTGAGTCTTATAGTTATCATGCAATATTTTATATGCTGTATTAATTAGCCATTTTTAACAACAGCTTCTATTCTAGATTCAGTTAAAAACTGTACTAGTGATGGTCTTTTGCTTAGGATCCCTTAAATTCCTCTGTTTTTAACAGATAGGTGAGGAAGCATTAGTGTCTCATTTTTACTTCATTACCCTGCATTTTTATCTTCGTTATTATTGGTGCATGATTTGAAATCGTTATTTGATGTGTATCAAAACTTTCAATTAAATGCACATGCTCCTGTGAAATATAATTTCTATCTAGCATAGGCCAGTTGGGGAACAATATGTAAATTCTCTGAGGTCCTAGTACTGAATTCACATCTTCCATACCAAATATTTTCATACATTTCTTCAAAAATTAGGCCCCACAAATGCATCCTCATTGTTGCAAATCAAATATGAGACCCCATCTGTAAATAATATTTCCTGCTAAAAGCTGATTATTTCTCCCAGGATTTTCTTAAGCTCCACTGTTGCAGTTTTAGGTAAAATAAAAGTATGTGCCAGCATAATATTCCTCCCTTGCCATTAGCCCCTTACTTCCACAAATCTACCATTACCTTTTCCCCCTCTTTTATTAATATTGGAACTCCTTCAGAAAATAATAATAATAATGATAAATACTCCTCCCTTTTCCTTTTGTCACAGTTTTTCTGCTGATTAACCATCCTGAAGTTCTTTCTTTATCAAATTTACATATTCTGTTCTGCTCTTTGCATATATGGCTCCTTTCACAGTTCTTTGCACTCTGCATTTCTTAATATAGATCATTACTCTTTTTTTTTGTATATAGCTGTGAGGCCATTCACATTCCAAGATAATATGGAAAGTGTTACCATTATGTTAAGAAGTTATTGTTTGCACCTGTGATGTATAAGAATTTTTTAAAATGTTTGGTTTCAGCTTTTGTGTTACATGCATGTACTAATGTTTGGTAGATTGATCTTTATGCAGTTGTTTCTTGTCATGTCCATTTTGAGCCTATGTTGCATTTTACAAGACATTTTATTTTAATGAAAACCCTCATGAAACTAAAATGTTTGTCATTCTTTACTGAGTTCAATCATCAATGATATGCCAGGACAAAAATTGAGGAGCAGACCAAAAATTTAGAAATTCTGCCAAATTCTGAACAGATGAGAGGTATGCCTCACCCAAAAAGAGAGAGAAAACTGACTTCTTTTTTTCTGCAACCAAACTATTACACTTTACAAAATGGAGAAACCCCTAGAGACGTTAGTGCAGACTAACCCAAATATGTGTCAGCATGTTGTGTCTCTTCAGGAGGAGTATGGCTCTCCAGTCTGGCAGACATTTGGTCAATTTACAAGAACAGATGAATCTGATAGCCAAAGTTCTTATCACCTCAAAGTCACTACACCACTAAGGAAAATGAGCAGGGACAATGAGACTGAAACCAATCTTGTTTCTTTTGAGAGATATGATACTTAAGAGAATTGTGTTCAGTATGACTGGGCCAAAATGTTATCTTCACAGCTTACAGCAGTAGCATTCAAGGCCTATAATGGTATACAAGATAATGACTACATGGACTAACTATCAAACACTAAATAAAGAAAGAATGTTTAACTATGTCTGATGTGTCTTCTGAAACACAAGCTGAGAAATTTCATAAATGGACATTTATTTCAATTAAATGGTAAGAGCTCAAATATGTGATTTAAAGTATGTTTTAAACATATGGTTAGATGCAGAAGTGAACAGTAAAAGGAAAATGATTTTCACTTTAGAGGTTAAGTTTAAAAAGGTCATTCCTAAGTAATTTATGTAAATAGGATTTTCAGAATGATCTTAAGAATACTGATAAATTGGTTGTGCTAACTAAAATATTACAAGATAACGAAGTGCCATTTAAACCTGAGTAACCTAAGTGTATCACTAAAAGCATGAAGATGTATATAAACAAGAGGGAGCACATAGCAAAATATTATTTAACTAGTAAAGGAAATGCTGTACATAATGTAAATGTAAATTTTAACCCACATGCTACCAAAGGAAATTTCAGTGCTACTCCTATCAAAAATATGGTTTCAAACCAACATGCTGGTAATGTAACTGTCCCAATGGAATGTGACAAAGTAACTGCTAGAGTGATACCTCACCATATTGTTTCTTTGCCACTACCGAGTTAGCCAAATGTACACTATTCGTGAATGGGAAGGAACTGTTAGAGTCTCAGGGCAGGGTTGCATTTTATTAAGGAGCCTTGTTTTAATACATGAGAAAGCCAGAGACAAGGTATATTCATGGAGATAGGAAACAGTATCCTGTAACATATGCAGAAATGCAGACAGTATTTTGTAAAGTACTACACAGTTTTGGTATATAATTTAACACGGCATCATAACTGGATAAGACTTCACTCAGTTCAAGGCATTATAGAAATTATTCAGGGAGAGCACAGATGTTCTGTAATTTAAATAAACCTCTAATATATGTGTCTGTGTGTGTGAGGGGGCATTGACAGGACAGACTACCAAGAAACCACACTCCTGAATATATCCCTAGAAAAATGGGGATGGGCAAAACAAGCCAGACATACTGTTAAACATACTCTGTTAGGATGATGAAAAGGATTTGTGTTGAAACTTCAAAGTACTAAAATTTGCATTATCCTCTAAAGTAATGGAAGAATGCGTTATCAGAAACCTGTATCTGATTCTTGGCAGAAAAATTATCCCTCAGATACAGTGTTAAACTGAGGTCAGACTTGCTTGTGTGGTGGTAGTTCATGTGGATGTAAAAGGTCACACTACATTTATCGAAACAGTAGAGTTTTTTATTGATGTATACATTCCATCTTATTTACATGTTTACATTATTTACAACTCTTTACAAATCTTCCTACATTATAAACTTCAATTTAAGCATTCCCTCCTCTTTTATCCATAACCAAAACATTATTTTCTCCAGAATCTTTGTCAAAATCCATTTTCCATTGTATTTGATTTCATTCAATCTCTCATTCCATATAGTCCATGAAACATAAAATATTACTCTGCCAGTTTTTTTCACTTCCTGTTTGCATGCTCCATAATAACCAAATTGTATTATATCCATATTTATTTGCTGAATGTTTAACATTCTTTTGACCATATTATGCTTACATATTTCTTTCCACAAATTATTAACTCTTTCACATATCAAAAATACATGCTCAGTAGTCTCAAATTCTACACATTTGTTACATAATTCTAACTTGCTTTTTTTGTATGGCATATTTGACTTTACCGAAAATTTTCAAATTGACAATCTCCATAACAATCATTATATTCTTTAATCTTTTTATAGTTATTATATCGCATCATTATGGCTTTTTACTTATCTATTTCTAAATCGTTCCATGGATCAATGCAATAAAATACTTCCATGATATGTAAGCACCACTCCT
This sequence comes from Protopterus annectens, assembly GCF_019279795.1. Lineage (NCBI taxonomy): Eukaryota > Metazoa > Chordata > Ceratodontiformes > Protopteridae > Protopterus > Protopterus annectens. The sequence goes on along the minus strand of NC_056743.1, from coordinate 415,545,346 downwards.
TTCTATTTTTTAAAATATATTCTTTATTATTTTCTATAACACAATTTTGTCTTGGGATTTTTTTCATTTCTTCATTCGTAATGCTTTTGCTTTTTTAACTCCCATTCCTTCCCACAGTTCATTATATTTATAACGTAATATCATTTCTACCTAGTTTTTATTTTCTTTCATAATTCCTTTTAATGCCTTGTATAAAATTAAAGATGCAGCATATACTATTGAATTTATTAAATGGAAGCCTCCTTGCTCTTCTTTCATATATAAAATCCTTCTCTTGACTGTATTCAGTCTAGAACCCCATATACAAGATATAATCATTAATTCCTTTTCATTCTTAATAGGAATCATATAGATATTAGCAACGTAAGCAATTTTCACATTACCATGGTGGTCAACAAATGTGTTTTTTTTTCTATAAGAAAATCTATATGATTTCCAAAAAGTAACTGAATATTTTATTTTTATTTCTTTGAATATATTACCCCATTGTTGTTGCATTAATTCCTACCACATCTTATTCCTAATATAGCTATACATTGAACGCAATACCTCCTATCATAACTTTTAAAAGCAAATCCTTTACTTTTCTCTCTAGTTATACTTAAACCAATTGTTTTAAATTTATACTTAATTTTTCACTTACTTCTTTCATCCACACTTTATTTTTAACAATTAGTTCAGTATCATCCACATAATTATACATTATTGGCAATTGTACTTTATCATTTTGTATCCCCTGATATTTGACATTTTATTAATTTCTTTCCTTTCACTATTACATTCATGACTAATGAGAAAATTATACTACTAGCTGGACAGCCCTGCTTTATTCCACATTCTATTTTTATTTCTTCCTCAGTCCAGCCATTTACATTTAGTTTCACTGTGATGATATGGGCAAGTGCCAGCATTGTCAGCTGGAGTTTTGTGAAGAATGGTACGTCCTTTGAATATTGAACTGATTTATACAAGATGCTTGTGTTACAAATGTATTAGAACTGTATGCCATTTGTATATCGAACTGATTTGTACAGATGTTTGAGCTGAAAATGTATTGGTAAGGTCTGCTTGTGTTAAAATGTATCAGCAGTGCACCCTGCTGAAAAGAGAAGAAATGTACATGTATTATTGCACCTGAATACTAGGACAGCAAAGGTTAACTTTAAGGAAAATAAGAAAAATGTAAATAAGCTGTTAAACCATTAAAACGGCACCCCACAGTGCTGAGCAGGACGAGAGAAACTGGGTCTGGGAAAGAGCCTTTATTCATTAGCTCAGTGAAAAGAGGGGAGGCTGCATGCACTGCCATAAACATTTGGATTTGTATTGTGACCTTCTGTGCTAAATTCCTGTCTCAGCTTCAAAGGGGAATACTGTGAGAACCTAGAGTCAGGTAACCAGATGAGGTCATTCTGCCAGCCCTCTTGATAATTATATTTTAGATATTACAAATAGAAATGTCAGAGTACAGAGTATTCTGTTTATGAAGCATGACTAGAAAGACCCTCACCCACAGCATCTTCCCTTGTGGTAGTAAGTAACATAACTAGGGAACAGTAAAATTCTCTTAGATTCAGTAATGAAGATAGTAAAGCTTAGTTCAGAGAGTGTTTTTCTTTATTTGTATGAGTCTGTCCATCAGTGATAATTTCAATATTTTCTGTGATTTGAACTCTATGGCTTTACTGTAAATGTATATTCAATGTTTTCCTGTTCTTTTATTAAATATATTTAAACTTTCTATTGTGGCTGGTCATTGTAGAAAGTATGTAGTCTAGTATCTTGCTCTGACTTGCACTGTGTGTATAGTGTATGTGTCCTACTCTGACTTGTACTGTGGATATTATGTATATGTCTATAGTATAAATCTCTGACTTACACTGTGTGTATAGTGTATATGTGTATAGTATCTTGCTCTTATACTGTGTGTACTGTGTATATGTGTATAGTATCTTGCTCTGACTTACACTATGTGTATAGTGTATAGTATTCTGCTCTGACATATGCTGTTTGTATAGTGTACGTGTCCAGTATCTTGATCTGACATATACTATGTGTGTAGTGTATATCTGTATTTTATCTTGCTCTGGCATATAATGTGGGTATAGTGTATATGTGTATAGTATCTTGCCCTGACTTATACTGGCTGTATAATGAATATGTGTCTAGTATGTTGCTGTGACTGATACTATGTATGTAGTGTGTGTGTGTCTTGCTCTTACTTATACTGTGTGTATAGGGTGTGTGTGTATAGTATCTCGCTCTGACTTATACTGTGTGTATACTGTATAATATCTTGCTCCAGCTTATACTGTGTGTATAGTGTATAAGTGTATAGTCTGACTTATACTGTGTATGTACTAACTTGCTCTGACTTATACTGTTTCTATTGTTTATATTTGTACAGTATCTTGTTCTGACTGATACTGTGTCTGTAGTATATAGGTGTATAGAAATTTGCTCTGACTTATACTGTGTATGGTGTATGTATGTATAGTATCTTGCTCTGACTTATACTGTGGGTATAATGTATATCTGTGTATAGTATCTTGCTCTGACCTATACTATGTGTATATAATGTCTCGCTTTGACTTATACTATATCACTTTGACTTATACTATCTGCGTAGTGTATATATGTCTTGCTCAGACTTGTACTGTGTAAAGTGTATTCATGTATAGTATCTTCCTCTGATTTATTCTGTGTGTATAGAGTCTGTGTGTATAGTATCTTGCTCTGACTTATACTATGTGTATAGTATGTTGCTCTGACTTATACTGTTCGTATAGTGTACATGTGTACAGTGTCTTGCCCTGACTTATACTGTATTTATAGTTTCTTCCTCTGACGTGTACTTTCTGTATAGTGTATATATATCTAGTATCTTGCTCTGACTTACACTGTGTATATAGTGTATGCGTGTCTTGCTCTGACTTATCCTATGTGTATACTGTATATGTGTATAGTACCTTGCTCTGAATTATGCTGTATGCATAGTATATCTATATGTACAGTATCTTGAGCTGTCTTCTACTGTGTATATAATGTATATGTGTTTAGTATCTTGCTCTGACTTGTGCTATGTGTATAGTGTGTCTGTCTTGCTCTGACTTATACTGTGTGTATACTGTATATGTGTATAATATCATCTTCTGACTTATACTGTATGTATAGTATCTTGCTCTAACTTCTACTATCTGTATAGTATACATGTATCTAGCATCTTCCTGTGACTTGCACTATGTGTATAGTGTATATGTTTATTCTAGCTTGCTTTTACTTATACTAGGTGTATAGTGTATATGTGTCTTGCTCTGACTTGAACTGTATGTATTGTGTATATGTGTATAGTACCTTGCTCTGGCTTATACAGTGTATATAGTGGATATGTCTATAATATCTTGCTCTGACTTGTACTGTGTGTATAGTATATATTTGTATAGTATCATCTTCTGACTTGTAATGTGTCCAAAGCCTCCTTTAAAAACCTCATTAGGCAACATCTCAAGCAAAGTTGGCAGTGCAATGACCACTCCCCAGGCTAGTGAAAGCAGATAAGGTACACATACTAAACCTAGAGTACTTGATAGTTTTCACTCTTACTCCCAAACACTGGCTAATCTACAATGTATGTACTGTACCTGTGTACTATGTATCTATTCTACCTATGTTCCACATTTCAGCTGTACACAACAAATCAATTAATTACCTTTATTTTTAATTTAATATTTTCCTGTTTGTTCTCTCCACTGTAACTGTTGATGTGCTGCATACTACTGTAAAAACATGTCTATTGTAATTTGTGTGTATACTGATCATGTCTAAATATCTAAATGTATCTGCAATTTTTCTGTGTGGAGCTTTTCTCCCCGGGTCTCTGCTGAAAAAGGGCCTTTTCAGCTCAGTCACACACCCCTGGTTAACAAATGTAAAATAAAAAATAAATAAATAAATAAAAATGTGTGCATAGTATATACATCTCTTGCTTTGACTGATACTGTGTGTACAGTGTATATGTGCATAGTATCTTGCTCTGACATATGCTGTGGGAATAGTGTATATGTGTATGGTATCTTGATCTGACTTATATTGTGTGTATTGTAGCTTGTTCTGGCTATTACTAGGTGTATATAGTCTGTGTATAGAACTTGCTCTGACTTATTCTGTGTGTAAAGTGTATATGTATATAGTATCTTGTTCTGACTTGTACTGTGTATATAGCGTATATGTGTATGGTATCTTCTTACTTCTACTGTGGGTATAGTGTTTATGTGTATAGTATCTTACTCTGACTTGTACTATGTGTATAGTGTAAGTGTGTCTTTCTCAGACATATACTGTGCATGTAGTGCATGTGTGTACAGTATCTTCCTCTGACTGATGCTGTGTGTGTGGTTTATATGTGTACAGTATCTTAGTCTGATTTATACTGTGCATGTAGTGTGTATGTTTATATCATCTTGCACTAACTTATACTATGTGTATAGAGTATGTGTTTTTCTCTGACTTAAAGTGTGTGCATAGTGTAAATGTTTATAGTACCTTGGTCTGAATTATACTGTGTTTATAGTGGATATATACTGTATGTGTACATTGTCTTGGTCTGACTTATACTGTGTGTACAGTGTATATATGTGTAGTACCTTGCTCTGACTTGTACTGTGTGCATAGTGTATATTTGTATAGTATCTTGCTCTGTCTGATACTGCGTTTATAGTGTATATGTGTATAATATATTGCTCCGACTTATACTGTGTGTATAGTGTATATTTGTATAGTATCTTCCTCTGACTTCTACTGTGTGTATAGTGTATATATGTATAGTATCTTGATCTGACTTGTACTGTGTGTATAGTGTATATGTGTCTTGGTCTGACTTATACTGTGTGTATAGTATATATGTGCATGGTGTCTTGCTGTGACAAATACTGTGGGTATAGTGTATATGTGTATACTCTTTTGCTCTCACTTATTCTATGTTTACAGTGTATATGTGTATACAATCTTTGACTTTTATACTGTGTGTATAGTGTATATATGTATAGTATCTTGCTCTGACTTATATTGTAAATATAGTGCATATGTTTATAGTATCTTGCTCTGACTTGTACTGGGTTTATAGTGTACATGTGAAGGAACTCCGAGTGTAAAACAACTAGTAAACAAAAAGGCACTAAGGTAACATAACAGGTAACCTCACAAAACCTTTATTAATCCACAATTTGATGAATGAAGAAATTAAAAAAACAGCAACTTGAACTGACTCAGCGCTTTCACCCTCATGGGCATCTTCAGAGTCAGTTAACTTCAGTAAAAACAACCTTTAAATACAGCTATTAATTAGTGCTTGATTAATCAATGATGAAAAAGCATGAGGGTAGTTAAATTAAAGAATTATCCCCTAAAGTTCCTGTTCACCAAATCTTAAAGTCCTGCTCAACAATACCTTGTTTGCTAGAATCTCAAGTAAGTAATAGCTACCCAGAATAAATAAATAAACCAAAATAAAACATCATAAAAAGCAATATGTGCAGTAATAAACATTCCATATAAAACAAAAAACATATCTGTTAAAATATTTAAATTTACATAGTTTTATATTATATACAAGCTGCCTAGGGATAGTGCATCATTGATACCAGGAGCATTGCTGGCATCAAATCTCAGTTGCCAAAGAAATTCCCTTATTTCCAACATGGTTTTAAAGTCCCCCCCAAAATCCTTTGTATATAGCCTGTCAATAACAAAAAAAAAAAAATAAACTTTTTAAAGTTTGAACAATGATTCGTGTGTACATACAATGAATTAGTGGTTTTCTTGTTTTTTATGTCCCTGTAATGTTCTAATATTCTTTGTCTCAACTTCCTGGTAGTCATACCTATATAGAACGCTGGGCAAGATAAACAAGTGGCAGCATAAATGACCATACTTGTGTTACAGTTGCAGTAACTAGGGCTCTTCAAAGTTCTCTTAAAATTACCTAAACAAACATAGGGACCGTCATTAATAAATTTACAGGCCTTACAATTGCCACATTTGGCCATAGTAGCTGGTCTTTGTCCAAAGGATCTAGGGTCTTCTCTAGTAGGTCTTTTAAATTTGAACCTCTACTATAATACTATTAATAAAAGTAGGACATTTACCAAGTATGTTGTGTAAGTCTGCAGGGATGAGGCTTTCCCAAGCACCGTAAATAACATCTTTAATTCAGGTGCTAACCTATTGTGTTGTAATGGTTCTACCAGCCTTTCCCCATGTCGGCTAGAACCGTTGTAATACCATTCCTGTTGGCGTATTGTTTCTATCAGGCACATCTTTATGGTTGGTGACTTTGTCACATAACCTGTGTGTGTCATGCAAAATTGGAACAAAGTCAGTAGACCTTCTTCTAAATATTTCATGCTGAAGCGACAAAAGTATATCAATGGGATAACCTCTTTGGACAAATAAGTCCTTCAATATGTCCAGTTCAATTTTAAAGACATCATCCTCACTAATAATACGAGACAACCTGATCATTTGGCCCTTAACAACATTTCTCTTAACATAGGCAGGGTGACAACTACTATAATGTAGAAATGAATTGCTGTAAGTTTTCTTTCTGTATAATCTTGATTCTATTTTACCATTTTTAGTATATAATTGTAAATCCAGATAATCAATACTCATCTTGCCAACCTTGTGTGTAAATTTTAAGAATGTTGTCGTGTTGTTCAAATATAAAATAAATTCTTTCAGTTCGTCAAGTGTGCCCTTCCAAAAATGCAAAATATCATCCAAAAATCTAAAATAGATAGGCATCTTAGCCTTATAATCAGATGTCAACACAAACTGGTCTTCCCATTCTGCTAAAACAAGGTTGGCATAAATGGGTGCACATTTAGCACCCATAGCCACCCCTGTGGACTGTCTGTAATACTCATCCTCAAAACCTACAAAATTGTTCTCCAGTACCATTTTCCAACAGATCCACCAATAGGTCCTTCTTGGTCCAGTGCAAGTTGGTATGTTTGTCCAAGCTCTTTCTAAACCAGTCGAGCCCACAATCATGGGGGATCACTGAAAATAAATTGATAACATCAATAGTGACCAACAAAAAATCCCCCAGATCATCATGAGACAAAGTTCTGAGGCAGTCCAAACAGTGCCACGAATCTTTTAAGATATATGGCAACCTTTCCAGGATGTCCTTGGTCATAATGTCTATGTAGGAAGCTAGAGGTTCAGTTTTTGATCGTCTGGCTGCAACTATGGGTCTAAAAGGTGGGTTAACTAAATTTTTATGAATTTTGGGTATGCCAAAAATGGTGGGCATGACCGGGTGTTCTACCGATAAATATTTATATTCCTCAGCATCTATTATACCTTCACATAGCAACTCATAAAGCATCCAGTCTATTTTGGTGTACGCCTTCTGGACATAAAATTTAGAAGCTAACTCATATGTGTCGGAGTAGTTTAGAATGTTCTGCATCTGCGTTAAATAATCAGTGTTGGTCATAATAACCACGCCTCCACCTTTGTCCGGTTTCATAACCCTGTAGTCCTTGTTAACAGAAAGTTCCTTTAAGCAAAAATAATTCTGCAGATGTTATGTTGTTGTCACATGTTATCTGTCTATTGTCAAGAAGTCGCCTAATTTGTGTTGTACATAAACGTTCAAAAGCCAACACAGCAGGATGGTGTGGGGGTATAAATGTGCTACTACTTCTAATTGTAAATAATTGAGCTTCACTGTCAACCCTGTGTTTAGTACTAAAAAATACTTTTAAATTCAGTTTTCTTGTAAAGAGCTTTAAATTAATAAGAATCTTACTGATGTCATATTTGAAATCGGGGACAAAAGAAAAACCTTTTTTCAATAAGCTAAGATGACGGTCGAAAATCTTCAAACTAGAAAAATTGTAAACAAAGAAGGAGTTGTCAACTAAAATAGTAGGACCCTCCTTAGTAATGTTAGCCAAAGGAGAATTTAACATACTAGTGGGAGAATGCTGACATAAATCTGTATCTTGTTTTGATTCATCTACTGGAGAAACAGTAGGTAAGAAAATACTGGGAGTGTTATCAGTGTTGTCGTTCATCTGTTGCACCAGTTGTTGGTGTTGTGGAAGGTGGGGTTCAAGTTTGAGTTGTTCCTCCTCTGTCGCCCATCCCTCCAATTGTTCCCTGTGTACCGTCCTGGTCCCTGAGGTGGTCTCTGAACCTCCTGATCTCGTGGGTTGTCTCTGTTCCTCAATCTGTCTGACCGTCTTAACGGAGGTTGGTTTTCTAAAAAAACCTCTTCTTCCTCCTCTATCCCAAAATGTATCTCATTGGTTACGCCCTCCTCCTTAGTTAACATTGTGTTTCTCCTTATGTCCCCATCGTGTTGGACATCCCTAGTCGTATTGGGTAAGTGTACATGTGTCTAGTATCCTACTCTGACATATACTATGCATATAATGTATATGTTTGTAGCATTTTGCTTTGATTTATAGTAGGTGTATTGTTTATATGTGTATTGCTCTGACTTATAGTGTGTGCATAGTGTATAAGTGTATAAAAGCTTGCTCTGGCTTATATTCTGTGTATAGTGTGTATATGCATAGTATCTTGCTCTGACATATACTGACTGTTTAGTGTATAGTATGTTGCTCTGACTTATACTGTGTATAGTGTATACATGTATAGTATCTTGCTGTGGCTTATACTATGTTTATAGTGTATAGTGTATATCTGTCTTGCTCTGACATATTCTCTGTGTATAGTGTATGTATGTATAGTATCCTGCTCTGATTTATACTGTTTGTGTAGTCTATATATGTATAGTACCTTGCTCTAACTTGCATTGCATGTATAGTGGATATGTGTATAGTATCTTGCTCTGACATATGCTGTGTGTATGGTGTATATGTGTAAAATGGTTTACTATCATTTGTGCGAACGACATTCTGTTGGCATGTATGCTGCCAAAAATCAGAATTTCGTGCACAAAATTTAAAGTGAATAGGATAGTCGAAGACACTTAAGCGAATGCAGTATTGCACTCGCATAAGTGTGTTCAACTATATGTACGGAGATCGTTGTACAGTGGGGAGTGGAAATTCATCCATATCTCTACTGTAGTACAATCTTGGAGTTGGAATATATTAGTAGCAGGGGGGGTGCAGGGGGGCTTGCCCCCTGCAAAAACATGATTTGTCGCATAGGAGTTTGATTTACATCAGCTCCTATATGGCTATCACTTGATGTTTTCTGTGACAATGTTGACTCAAATATGTTGCTCATTTGGATCGACATTGTGTAGGAGTGGAGAGTTGGGCTTCAGTGTTTATTTTCGTTATTGTGAACAGCAAATGCTTTGCCTTTCGCAATAACGATAGTAAACCATGTAAAATATTTTGCTTTAACATTTACTGCCTGCATAGTGTTTGTGTATAGTACTTTGCTCTGCTTATACTTTTTGTATAGTATCTTGCTCTGTCTTATACAGTGTGTATGGTATATATGTGTATAGTATCTTACTCTGACATATGCTGCGTGTATAGTGTATATGTGTATAGTATCTTGGTCTTTGTTATACTGTGTGTATAGTGTATGTGTCTTGGTCTGACTTATACTGTCTGTATAGTAGGTATGTGTATGTTATCGTGCTCTGGGCTTATACTGTGTGCATTGCATATATGTGTATAGTATCATGCTCTGAATTATACTGTGTATTATATATATATATATATATATATATATATATATATGTGTGTGTGTGTATATATATATATATATATATATATATATATATCTATATATATATATATAGAGAGAGAGAGAGAGTATCACCATCTGATTTATACTGCATGTATAGTGTATATCTGTATAGTGTCTTGTTCTGACTTATACCATTTGCATAATGTATATGTGTGTTGCTTTGACTTGTACTGTGTATAGTGTATATGTGTAGAGTTTCTTGCTCTGACTTGTACAGTGTGTATAATGTATATGTGTATGCCATCTTGCTCTCACTTGTACTATGTATATACTGTATATGTGTATCATATTTTTCTGTGACGTACTGTATGTATAGTGGATATGGGTCTAATAACTTGCTCTGACTTATATTATGTGTATGCAGAATATGTTTATAATATCTTGCTCGGATGCTCACTGTATGTATAGTGTATACATGTCTTGCTCTGACTTATATTGTATATCTAGTGTATATGTGTATAAATCTTGCTCTGACTTATGCTGTGGGTATTATGTATATGTGTGTAGTGTCTTGCTCTGACTTAAACTGTGTGCATAGTGTATATGGTATAGCATCTTGCTCTGACTTATAATGCGTGTATTTGTACATGTGTATAGTATATTGTTTTGACTTATACTTGGAGTATAATGTTTATACTACCTTGCTGTGACTTATACTGTGTGCGTACAGTGTCTTGCTCTGTGTTTTACTTTAGGTATAGTTTAAATGTGTATAGAAACTTGCTCTGCCTTACACTGTGTGTATAGTGTGTATGTGTAGAGGATCTTGCTGTGACTTTTACTATGTATAATATATATAGATATATGGGTCCACTTCTAAATCTTGAAAGCTCATAATCTCGAAATTCAAAATACTGAGTCCACAGTCTTGAAAGTTCAAAATACAGAAAACTCAAAATACTAAATTTCATAATATCGAAAAAAAACTACAAGAGTCTTAACACTTACAATATTCTAGCACAACTACATAACAAAACTTATTACTCTTCTCCAACTACCCCTGCACCCCTATGCTCTGCATTATACTGTGAGTATACTGTATATATGTGTGGGTTCACTTTACTATCTCGAAATACTGAAATCTTGTATTTCAGTATCTCGAGACTAAAATACCGAAATCCCAGTACCGCAAAAGACCATATACCCCAAACTGGAACTGTCAAATCAGCGGTTGTGGTGATGCACTGTGTTAATGGATAGCTGGAGATTGAGGTAAGTGTTTATATTTTAAGGGTTTTTGGTAGGGATTTTAGTGTATGTTAGTGTGTTGGGAAGTTGTAGGTGTAGGTTATGGTATGTAGGTAAGAGTGCGTGTGTGTGTGTTTGCAAGTGTTTAGAATAGTGGTGTTTGTATATATGTGATGTGTATGTGTGAGGGGAATGTAGATTGTGTAATGGTGAGTTTCGTGTCTGTCTTATTAGTGCAACCTTGGAGTTAGTATATATAAATAGTGGGAGTGGAGGGGTGCCGGGGGGCTTGCCCCCTTGCTTATATGTAGGGTACGTTCGTGTATTTGTGTTGTGTTTGTGTTTTGTTTGTTGTAGTGTGTGGAGGAAGGTGTATATGTGTTTGTGTGGTGTAGGGTGTGTTTAAAAGTCGCAATTTTGAATTTTGCGCTTTTGGGGTTTTGGTATTTTGATTTTTCAGCTTTATAGTCTTGAGATACTGAAATTTGATATTTCAGTATTTTGAGATTATAAAGTGAATCCATATGTGTATAGTATCTTGCTCTGACTCGTACTGTGTTTATAGTGTATACGTGTATAGTATCTTGCTCTGACTTATACTGTTTGTATAGTATCTTGCTCTGATTTATAGTGTGTATGTATATAGAAACTTGCTCTGACTTATACTGTGTTTAAAGTCTGTGTATTGCTTTGATTTATACTGTTTGCATAGTGTATATGTGTATAGTTTCTTACTCTGACTTGTACTGTGTAGTGTATGTTTATAGTATCTTGCTCTGAGTTATACTGTGTGCATAGTATCATCTTGGGATTTATACAGTGTGTATAGAGTATATGTGTATAGTATCTTGCTGTGATGTATACTGTTTGTGTAGTGTATATGTGTATAGTGTTTTTTTTCTGACTCATAATAATGTGTATGTGTATAGTATCTTCCTCTGGCTTATAGTGTGTGTGTACAGTGTCTTGCTCTGTCTTATACTGTGTGTTTAGTTTAAAATGTCTATAGTACCTTGCTTTGACTTGTACTGTGTGCGTGTGTGTGTGTGTGTCTGTGTGTGTGTGTGTGTGTGTGTGTGTGTGTGTGTGTGTGGTGTATATGTGTATAGAAACTTGCCCTATCTTATACTGTATGCATAATGTATATGTTTATAGTATCTTGCTCTGACTTATACTGTGTGCATAGAGTATGTTTGTATAATATCTTGCTCTGTCCTATACTGTGTATACAGTGTTTATGTTTATGGTATCTCGGTCTGACTTGTACTGTGTGTATAGTATATATGTCTTGCTCTGACTTGTATTGTGGGTAAAGTGTATATGTGTGTAGTATCTTGCTTTGACTTATACAGTGTGTATACTGTATATGTGTATACTATCTTGCTCTGACTTATACAGTGTGTATACATGTACAGTATATTCTGAAGTATACTATGGGTAGAATATATACGTGTATCGTATCTTGAGAATATCTATAGTGTATATGTACATAGTATCCTCCTCTGACTAACACAGTGTGTATAGTGTATATGTGTATAGTATATTGCTCTGTCTTATACTGTGGGTATAATGTATATGTGTAGAGTGTCTTGTTGTGAGTTATACTGTGGATATAGTATATACATCTATAGTATATTGCTCTGACTTATACTGTGTGTATAGTGCCTTGCTGTGAGTTATACTGTGGGTATAGCATATATGTGTATAGTATCTTGCTCTGAATTACACTGTGTAAAGTGTATATGTGTATAGTATCTTACTCTAAATTATCTTGTGTGTATAGTATCTTGCTCTGATTTGCACAGTGTGTATATTATCTTGCTGTGATGTATATAGTGTGTAGACTGTTTATGTGTATGGTATTTTGGTCTGATTTCTACCATGTGTATAGTGTGTATGTGTATAGCATCTTGGTCTGTCTGATACTGTGTTTATAGTGTATATGTGTAAAATGTCTTGCTCCAACTTATACTGTGTGTATAGTGTATATTTGTATAGTTTCTTTATCTGACTAATACTGTGTGTATAGTGTATATATGTAGAGTATCTTGCTCTGATTTATACTGTGTATACTATATATGTGTATAGTATCTAGCTCTGACTTATACTGTGTGTATAGTATATATGTGTGTCATATCTAGCTCTGACTTATACTGTGTGTAAAGTGTATATGTTTACACTGTCTTGCTCTGACTTATACTGTGTTTATAATGTATATGTGTATAGTATCTTTCTGTGTCTTCTACTGTGTGTACAGTGCATATGTGTATAGTATCTTAGACTTATACTGTGTGTATATTATATATGTGTATTGTATCTTGCCTGACTTACACTGTGTGTATAATGCATATGTGTACAATATCCTTCTCTGGCTTCTACTCTGTGTAAAGTGTGAATGTGTATAGTATCTTTGACTTGTACTGTGTGTATAGTGTATATGTGTCTTGCTCTGACTTATACAGTGTGTATAGTGTGTATATGTATAGTATGTTGCTTTGACTTGTATTGTGGGTATATTGTATATCTGTGTAGTATCTTGGTCTGTCTTATACTGTGTATAGTATATATGTGTATAGTATCTTGCTCTGACTTGTATTGTATCTTGCTCTGATTTATACTGTTTGTATAGTGTGTATGTGTATAGTATCTTGATCTGACTTGTACTTTGTGTATAATGTATAAGTCTTGTATGTTGCTTTGAATTATATTATGCATATAGTGTATATGATTGTAGTATCTTGCTCTGACGTATGCTGTGTAAAGTGTATATATGTATAGTATCTTACTCTGACTTATATTGTGTGTATAGTATCTTGCTCTGATTTATACTGTTTGTATAGTGTGTATGTGTATAGTATCTTGATCTGACTTGTACTTTGTGTATAATGTATATGGAAAAAATGCTTTAATAGGCACTGTAAAAAACACTCCAATACAAAGACCGGGTCTAGAAATACAAAAGCAATAACGTATCCACTATCACGTTTTCGTCGCCAACTTCATCAGTTAAACATCCATCTTTAAAAGTTAAATGCTTTTATATGTTTTTCAAATTACATCACAGTACTGAAAGCCAATCATGTTGGACCATTTACTAAGGTTAATTGTTGGAACTGATTGGTTCATACAGTCTTCACAAGCCAAGGTTGAAACCACATCTCTGAATAAAATAAATCCACACTTTAATTACAATAATAATTTAAAAACTTCTTTAAAAAGTTGATTAAAAACATTATTTTGTAACACCATTTAAAATAATTTAAAATGCTTTCTACATTAAATGTGAATGAAGCATGTGAATCTGGGTTTAAAAATGACACCATCTTGTGACCATAGTGTATAATTACAACTGAACCAACAGCTGGTAATATAAAATCCTGAGAAGGGTATGTTTCTTGTAATTCGCAACAAAAGAACATAACAAAAAAGTTTTTGAACATTGTTTTAGCTCTTTGTATTAGAGTTTTGCAGCTCTCAACTTCAATACTGGAGCTAATGATACCATGTCATTCAGCCCTAAGTTACGGTTAGCATCTAAAAAAAGTTGCCAATACAGTTCCTTGTATTCAATAAGTGTTTCCCACATCCCACCTCTTGGGTTAGTGGGGACAACTTCAAGTATAAAAAGAATAACCTGATGTGTTACATTTGGCTGAATGCTTGCTAAGTGCGTTTTCTCATTCATCACCTTGACATCGTATAAGTGCTCATATATTCTCTGTCTGAGCTTTCTTTGCTCTTCCCTCGTAGAAGGAGGGACATTTTTACAAACAGCCAGATATATGATGCCTTTGGTGTCACAGTTAGCAAATGTATTCAATTGCAAGGTCATATTTCTTGCTTCTAAAAAATTGTTTCACCACAATGCAAATGTGTGCAGTATTTACATCTCCCACATTTGTATAATCCTTTCTTGGTTCTATTGCTACTGTTCTGTGTGTTGACATTTGTCCTTCCTTCCAAGTAGTTTTGATGCTCTTCCCTTTCCGATAGACATGGGACAACTCTTTATCGAAAATATGTTCAAGGTCTGAAAATTTCGAAAAACTATGCCATTCCCTTGAAAAAATGTTCCTAATAAAGGCTGATTGTTCATTGAAGGTTGTAATTAACCCTGTTTCTTTTGCCCCAAAATTACTTGCTTGTCCTTTATTGTGGGTTAATTGTTCTTCTTCACCTAAAATAGGTGCAAATACATCTGTTCTTTTTGTGTTGACTTCTTCTAGTATTTTGTTGAACATTTCCAAAGGATACCCTCTCTGGGTAAAAAGGCCCCTTAAGAAGTTGGTTTCTTCAGAGAAGACTTTGTTGTCTGAAGTCATTCTGCTAGATCTGACCAATTGACCCTTTATTACCCCTTTCTTCTGGTGGGGGGGGTGGCAACTGGTGTAATGCAGATAAGAATTGGAGAAGGTTTCTTTTCTGAAAATCCTTGATGTAAATTTCCCTTCCCTTTTCTCTATGTGGACATCTAGATATTTCAGTTCTTGTTCATCAAAGTTGCCAGTAAAAGCCAAAAATGTCGTAGTATTATTTACGTGTATTAAAAGATTGTTGAAATTTTCTCTACTACCCTTCCAAAAGAAACACAGATCATCTAAGAACCTAGTATAAAGGGAGCATTCCTTAAATAGGGGGTTTCTGATGAGAAAATTTTCTTCCCAAAAGGCCATGACTCATGCAACAAGGGAAGGTTTATTACAATTCAAAAAACTACAGGGGAAGGGGGGGGAGACCTTTCCAGACGACGAGGCAGGGTTGGAATTAGAAGATGGTATCACCAACATTCTCAATACCTGGACATTCAATGGATTTAACATTTACAATTATTCTAGTGTCAGCATCAACAAGAGTTGGTTCGATTTATTTTCTAAAGGCTTCACTTTTGTTCCCACACAAAAAACGGACATCTTTAAACTTCTGATAGACATCAAGTTGTTTATCCGGAAAAAGAATTTGGAGCTGTTTTTCAAGGACAAAACTGTAGACTATGATAGACAGGTCTTGAAGCGGAAAAGCACATTCAACCCTCCCACACCCCCAACTTAAGAACTTTGAGCTTAAGGTAGAACATGAAATTAGATCCCACCTGACAACAAAAACTTTTCACTCCAATTTAACAACGGAAGAGAAAAACACCTTAAGAGCTATTAGTGACAACCACAATCTGAGAGTTATGAAACCTGACAAGGGAGGAGGGGTCGTGGTTATGGAAACTATCCAATATGAAGGGAAAATGTTGGATTTACTAAATGATCCAGACAAATACACTAGAGTGTCTATCAATGAAGTGAACATAGCCTATAGAAAGATCCAGGCTTTACTTTATGACATGCTAATGCAGGGTTCAATAGATCAAGACACGTACAAATTCTTGGTAGTTGACAAACCGAAAATTCCCTGCATTTTTGGAATACCCAAAGTTCATAAAACGCTGCACCCCCCTTAGACCGATAGTGTCAGCGGAGGGTTCTATAACAGCTCCATTAGCAAAATATGTTGATCACAAGATTAAACATGTCCTTGAAGGATGTGAAAACATTTTAAAAGACTCTTGGGACCTGTTGAGAAGAATCAAACCTACCCTATACAGTGAGAACACTTCTTCGGAACCATGGACGTTATAGACCTATTTGGTTGTATTCCACATGACCTGGGTTTATCTTGGTTTGAGGAGAAATTAATAGAAAGCAAAAACTGACACACATTGACTTCACGAACATTTTGACATTGATGGAAATAGTTCTCAAAAACAATTTCATCTATTTCCAAGGGAGTACTTCAAACAAGAAAAGGCGTTGCAATGGGTGCACACTGTGCACCAGCCTCATAAATATCATCATGGCCTTTTGGGAAGAAAATTTTCTCATCAGAAACCCCTATTTAAGGAATGCTCCCTTTATACTAGGTTCTTAGATGATCTGTGTTTCTTTTGGAAGGGTAGTAGAGAAAATTTCAACAATCTTTTAATACACGTAAATAATACTACGACCTTTTGGCTTTTACTGGCAACTTTGATGAACAAGAACTGAAATATCTAGATGTCCACATAGAGAAAAGGGAAGGGAAATTTACATCAAGGATTTTCAGAAAAGAAACCTTCTCCAATTCTTATCTGCATTACACCAGTTGCCACCCCCCCCACCAGAAGAAAGGGGTAATAAAGGGTCAATTGGTCAGATCTAGCAGAATGACTTCAGACAACAAAGTCTTCTCTGAAGAAACCAACTTCTTAAGGGGCCTTTTACCCAGAGAGGGTATCCTTTGGAAATGTTCAACAAAATACTAGAAGAAGTCAACACAAAAGAACAGATGTATTTGCACCTATTTTAGGTGAAGAAGAACAATTAACCCACAATAAAGGACAAGCAAGTAATTTTGGGGCAAAAGAAACAGGGTTAATTACAACCTTCAATGAACAATCAGCCTTTATTAGGAACATTTTTTCAAGGAAATGGCATAGTTTTTCAAATTTTCAGACCTTGAACATATTTTCGATAAAGAGTTGTCCCATGTCTATCGGAAAGGGAAGAGCATCAAAGACTACTTGGAAGGAAGGACAAATGTCAACACACAGAACAGTAGGAATAGAACCAAGAAAGGATTATACAAATGTGGGAGATGTAAATACTGCACACATTTGCATTGTGGTGAAACAATTTTTAGAAGCAAGAAATATGACCTTGCAATTGAATACATTTGCTAACTGTGACACCAAAGGCATCATATATCTGGCTGTTTGTAAAAATGTCCCTCCTTCTACGTAGGGAAGAGCGAAAGAAAGCTCAGAGAGAGAATATATGAGCACTTATACGATGTCAAGGTGATGAATGAGAAAACGCACTTAGCAAGCATTCAGCCAAATGTAACACATCAGGTTATTCTTTTTATACTTGAAGTTGTCCCCACTAACCCAAGAGGTGGGATGTGGGAAACACTTATTGAATACAAGGAACTGTATTGGCAACTTTTTTAGATGCTAACCGTAACTTAGGGCTGAATGACATGGTATCATTAGCTCCAGTATTGAAGTTGAGAGCTGCAAAACTCTAATACAAAGAGCTAAAACAATGTTCAAAAACTTTTTTGTTATGTTCTTTTGTTGCGAATTACAAGAAACATACCCTTCTCAGGATTTTATATTACCAGCTGTTGGTTCAGTTGTAATTATACACTATGGCCACAAGATGGTGTCATTTTAAACCCAGATTCACATGCTTCATTCACATTTAATGTAGAAAGCATTTTAAATTATTTTAAATGGTGTTACAAAATAATGTTTTTAATCAACTTTCAGAAGAAGTTTTTAAATTATTATTGTAATTAAAGTGTGGATTTATTTTATTCAGAGATGTGGTTTCAACCTTGGCTTGTGAAGACTGTATGAACCAATCAGTTCCAACAATTAACCTTAGTAAATGGTCCAACATGATTGGCTTTCAGTACTGTGATGTAATTTGAAAAACATATAAAAGCATTTAACTTTTAAAGATGGATGTTTAACTGATGAAGTTGGCGACGAAAACGTGATAGTGGATACGTTATTGCTTTTGTATTTCTAGACCCGGTCTTTGTATTGGAGTGTTTTTTACAGTGCCTATTAAAGCATTTTTTCCTTTGAGCATCAATTTATTTGTGCTTGGTGGATACTTCATTCTACTTTTCTCAGTTTATTTGGCTGTTTGGCTCACTATTTTTTATAATGTATATGGGTCTA
Source organism: Protopterus annectens (assembly GCF_019279795.1). Lineage (NCBI taxonomy): Eukaryota > Metazoa > Chordata > Ceratodontiformes > Protopteridae > Protopterus > Protopterus annectens. Next base: position 415,526,694 of record NC_056743.1, on the reverse strand, counting down.
GTATGTTGCTCTGAATTATACTATGCATATAGTGTATATGATTGTAGTATCTTGCTCTGATGTATGCTTGTATAGTATCTTGCTCTGACATACACTCTGTGTATAGTATCTTGCTGTGACTTGTACAGTGTGTATATGTGTATAGTATACTGTGGATATAGTGTATGTGTATAATATCTTGTTCTGACTTATGCTGTTTATATAGTGTTTTGTTCCGAGTTATATTGTCAGTATAGTCTGTGTGTATAGTAGCTTGCTGTGACTTACACTGTGAAAAGTTTGTGTGTGTAGTATTTTGCTCTGACTTATACTGTGTGTATAATGCATATATGTACAATATCTTTCTCTGGCTTCTACTCTGTGTACAGTGTGTATGCGTATAGCATCTTTGACTTGTGCTGTGTGTATAGTATACATATGTCTTACTCTGACTTATACAGTGTGTATATAGTATGTTGCTGTGACTTGCATTGTGGGTACAGTGTATCTGTGTACATTATCTTCGTCTAACTTATACTGTGTGTTTAGTGCATATGTGTATAGTATCTTGGTCTGTCTTATACTGTGTATGGTATATATGTGTATAGAATCTTGCTTTGATTTATACTGTTTGTACAGTGTGTATGTGTATAGTTTCTTGATATGACTTGTACTTTGTGTATAAAAAAAATCAAGAAACAGGTGACAACCACGTAAATCCACAAAGTCAGGAGCTGAAGCAACAAATGGAAACAGATGTATACAACCCTGAAACGAAAGCCAATGCACAAAATGAGTGAAAATACTTCTTTAATGGACCTAATTAATCAAATCATTCTAATGAACTCCACCATAGCGTGGATGAAAGCGCTTAATGGGAATGTTTGTGTTTTATTTGATTAATTTAGTCCATTAAAGAAGTATTTTCGCTCACCTCGTGCATCGGCTTTTGTTTGAGGGTTGTATACATCTGTTTCCATTTGCTGCTTCAGCTCCTGACTTTGTGGATTTACTTTGTGTATAATTTATATGGGTCTAGTATGTTGCTCTGAATTATACTATGCATATAGTGTATATGATTGTAGTATCTTGCTCTGACGTATGTTGTGTAAAGTGTATATATGTATGGTATTTTACACTGACTTATACTGTGTGTATAGTATCTTACTCTGACTTGCACACTGTGTATAGTAACTTGCTGTAACTTATACAGTGGGAATAGTGTATATTTGTATAGTATCTTGGTCTGACTTATACCACGTGTATGTCTATAGTATCTTGCTGTAAATTCCACCGTGTGGATAGTGTATATGTGTATAGTATCTTGGTCTGATTTATACTGTGTGTGTATAGTAACTTACTCTGACTTGCACAGTGTGTATAGTATCTTGCTGTGACTTATACTGTGTGTATAGTATCTTGCTCTGGCTTATACTGTGTGTATAGTGTGCATGTGTATAGTATCTTGCTGTAAATTCCACTGTGTGGATAGTGTATGTGTGTATAGTTGCTTTCTCTGGCTTATACCATGTGTACAGTGTGTATGTGTATAATATCTTTGTCTCATTTATACTGTATGTGTAGTATATATCTGTGTCTTACTCTGACTTATCATGTGTGCATAGTGTAGATATGTATATTACCTTGCTCTGACTGATATTGTGGGTATTGTGTATATGTTTATAGTATCTTTGTCTGATGTGCACTCTCTGTATAGTATCTTGGCTGACATATACCGTGTGTAAAGTGCATATGTGTAGAGTATCTTGCTCTGTCTTATACTGTGTATAGTGTATATGTGCATAGTATATTGCTCTGACTTGTACTGTGTGTGTAGTATCTTGCTGTGACTTGTACAGTGTGTATAGTACCTTATACTGTGTGTATATGTGTATAGTATATTGTTCTGACGTTTACTGTGGGTATAGTGTATATGTGTATAGTATATTGCTCTGATTTGTACTGTGCATATAGTAGAGATAAGTATAATGTCTTGCTCTGAGTTACAATGTGTGTATAGTGTACGTGTGTGTAGTATCTTGCTGTGACTTATACTATGTCTATATTGTACATCTGTCTTGCTTTGACATGTGCTGTGTATATCATGTATCTGTGTATAGTATCTTGCTCTGGCTTATACTGTGTGTATAGCATCTTTGTCTGACTGATATTGTGTGTATAATATATATGTGTCTTGCTCTGAATTATACTGTGCGCATAGTGAATATATGCATAGTATCTTGCTGTGACTTATGTTGTGGGTATAGTGTATATGTGTATAATATATTGTTCTGACTTATACTCTGGCAATGGTGTGTATATGTATAGTGTCTTGCTCTGACTTATAATGTGGGTATAGTGTAAATGTGTATAGTACCTTGCTGTGAATTATACTCTCTGTTTGTTTGGTGTATATTTGTCTTGCTCTGACTCAGTGTGTATAGTATTTGTGTGTAGTAAATTGCTGTGACTTTTACTGTGTGTATAGTATATATGTGTCTTGCTCTGATATGTATTGTGTGTATATGTATAGTATCCTGCTGTGACTTATAATGTGTGTATAGTGTATATGTGTATTGTATCTTCCTTTGACTTGTACTGTGTGTATAGTGTATATTTGTCTAGTATCTTGCTGTGACTTATACTATGCATGTGTTGTATATGTTGTAGTATCTTGTTTTGACTTTTAGTGTGTGTATAGTGTATATGTATCTTGCTCTGACTTATACTGTGTATGTGTGTATAGTGTATTTATGTACAGTATCTTGCACTGACTTATATTGTGGGTATAGTGAATATGCGTATAGTACCTTGCTCTGACATATACTGTGCTTAGTGTATATGTGGATAGTATTTTGCCTGACTTATACTGTGGTTATAGTACATTTGTGTATAGTAACTTGCCCTGGCTTATACTGTGTGTATAGCATCTTGCTCTGACTTATACAATGTATATAGTGTATATGTGTATAGTGTATTGTTCTGACTTATACTATGCATATAGTGTATATCTGTATAGTATCTTGCTCTGACATACTGTGGGTATAGTGTAAATGTGTATAGTATCTTGCTGTGAATTATACTGTCTGTTTAGTGTATATGTCTATAGTATCTTGCTCTGACTTGTATTGTATGTATAGTTTCCATCTCTGATTTATACTGTGCATATAGTGTATATGTATATAGTATCTTGTTCTGACTTGTACTGTGTATATAGTCTATATGTGTATAGTATCTTGCTCTGACTTATACTAGGTGTATAGAGTCTGCGTATACAAACTTGCTCTGACTTATTCTGTGTGTAAAGTGTATACGTATATAGTATATTGCTTTAACTTGTACTGTGTGTATAGTGTATATGTGTATGGTATCTTCTTCTGACTTATACTGTGGGTGTAGTGTATCTGTGTATAGCATCTTGCTCTGACTTATACTATATGTATAGTGTAAATGTGTCCTTCTCTGACTTATACTGTGCATATAGTGTATATGTGTACAGTATTTTGCTCTGACTGATGCTGTGTGTGTGTAGTTTACATGTGTGCAGTATCTTATTCTGACTTATACAGTGCATATAGTGTGTATGTTTATATTATCTTGCTCTAACTTATACTATGTGTATAGTGTATATGTGTCTTCCTCTAGCTTAGTGTGTGCATAGTGTAAATGTTTATAGTACCTTGATCTGAATTATACTGTCTTTATAGTGGATATATATATATGTACATTATGTTGATATGACTTAAACTGTGTATTGTGTATATGTGTATATAGTATCTTGGTCTGACTTGTACTATGTGTATAGTGTATATGCCTCTTGCTCTGACTTGTACTGTGTGTATAGTGTATATATGTGTAGTACATTGCTCTGACTTGTACTGTGTGCATAGTGCATATTTGTATAGTATCTTGCTATGACGTATACTAGGTGTAATGTATATGTGTATAATAACTTGCTCTGAATTATACAGTGTGAGTATTGTGTATGTGTATAGTATCTTGCTTTGACTTGTACTGTGTGTATAGTGTATATGTGTTTAATATCTTGCTCTGACTTGTACTCTGTGCATAGTGTATATATTTATGATATCTTGCTCTGAATTATATTGTGTGTATAATGTATATGCTTATAGAATCTTGCTCTGACTTATGCAGTGTGTATAGTGTATATGTGTATAGTATCTTGCTATGATTTATACTGTATGCATAGTCCATATATTTATAGTACATTCCTCTAACTTATACTGCATGTATAGTGCATATGTGTATAATATCTTGATGTGATGTCGGGTGCCAGGATCCGCCACATAACACAAGCACTCAGATCACTCCAGAACAAGTACAAATATGGCTCTGTCATTGTCCATGTTGGTGTGAATGACCTGAGCTGTACCTCCCTGGACTACATGAAAAGAGACATGGAAGAGCTCTCTGATCATGTATTCCAGGCCGGCATGACTCTGACGCTGAGTAGCATCCTGCCCTCACAAAGAATGATACCACTGTATAAAGAAAAAATTCTCGATTTCAACAATTGGCTAAGTTTCTGATGTCATTCAAAGGAGATCCAGTGTCTGTCCGCCTGGGATGACATGTTTGACAAGCCACGCTGCTTCGCTAGAGACGGCTTGCACCTGTCACACTTAGGCTTTTGAATACTGGCCAAGGCTCTTGCCACCCCCATAGTGCCTTTTTTAGGCAAGACTCAAAAGACAAACCCACCGCCATAAATAGCTCAGGTAACAAAAAACTGAGGGTAATGCTACTCAGTGCCAGAAGTCTAAACCTCAAAATGCACGCACTCGAGGCACTCCTCAGTATGGAGAAAATTGATAAATGTGCAGTAACAGAAACCTGATTTAAGGCTCCAGAGAGCACCTCAGCACTACCAGGCTACAACTCATATCATACATTTCGGCCACAGAACCCAAACTCAAATACAAAAGGCGGGGGCGTATCCATATTCATTAAGGATACCCACACCTCCAAGTTAGTGGCACAGCACGATGCTACAGAGATCATCCACGTGCAACTAACAATGGGCAAAACTGCAATTCAAATTGTAGCTTGCTACAGATCACCCACCGTGTCCCAGGACCCCCATTCTGCATTTCTGGAAACACTGGGAAACATAAAGGTCCTACCAAACACCCTAATATTGGGTGATTTCAATTACCCAAACATTAACTGGGAGAACTACTCAAATACTAACTCCCTTGCCCAACATTTCCTAGAATTTATAAACTCAAACGCCCTGGTTCAACTGGTCAACACTCCCACCAGAGGTGACAACATATTGGACCTGGTCATCACCAACATGGGCGACCAGTGTTCCACACTGGAGGTCAACCCCTCGCTGGTTAGATCTGACCATAAATAAATCACTTTAGATATCCACATTCTGCCCCCACCCCGGACAAGAAAACCACCGTGAAAAACTTTTCAAAAGCAAACTTCACGTTACTTAAGACCGAGGTGGAAAGTTTCAAAGCCCCTATGCTGAACGATATCGCTGTCCAAGCTGCAAAATCCTTTACTAATGCATTCTACTGGCACCTGCAAGAATGTATGGATCATGCCATCCCAAGCAAAACCAAGACTCACTCCTCCAAGAAAAGGAAACCAGTCTGGTAGACCCCTACCATAAACGAGCTGTACAATAGAAGGAGGAAACTAGTACAGAAAAGAGTAAAATCCTAAGAAAAGGGAAGACATCCCTGATCAGTATCAACAAGAAACTGCATTCCCTCATAAAATCATCCAAAGCTAGCTTCGAAAGAAAAATTGCCACGGACTCCAAAGATAACCACAAGGCATTCTTTAGCTATGTTAAGACTCTAAGTGGCAATGCTCAGATCTGCTCGGAGTTAGTGCAGAATGGCACAAAATACACTGAACCAACCGATATTGCCAACATCCTGGCAGACAGGTTCAGCACAAACTTCACCCCCAAAAGAGCCAATAACCATACCAGAAGAATGTAGAGTCCCTGAAATCAGACACTCAGGTTAAACCAGCCCTCTCCAAAGCCAAAAACACAGCATCAATGGGACTGGACGGTGTCCCAGTCTACGTCCTACATGAGCTCAAAGATGAACTAACCCCTCACCTAAACACACTGTTCAAACTCGGCCTCTCCACAGGCTACATACCCATAGAGTGGTGCACAGCAACGGTTATTCCGCTCCACAAAGGTGGAGCCACAACAGACCCTGGCAACTATTGCCCTGTAAACCTGACTAGCTTGGTCTGCAAGGCTATGGAGCGCATCATCATGGAACTCATTAACAGAGACATTGGGAACCTCCAAACACTGGACCCTACCCAGTTCGGCCTTAAGGGCAGATCATGCCTTCTAAACCCGGTGGACTTCTTTGAGACAGTTACCAAGGCTATAGACGAGGGAAAGGTGGTACACACAGCCTACCTAGACCTCGCTAAGGCCTTCAACACCATTCCCCATTTTGGTATTATAGACAAGCTCACCAGCCTGAACATAAACCCCTACATCACAAGATGGGTTGCCAACTGGCTCACGGACAGAACCCACATGGTGAGAGTTGCAGGAGCTAGGTCCAACTCTAAACCGGTTACAGGTGGCGTTCCCCAGGGCTCAGTCCTAGGACCCCTCCTGTTCCGCCTATACTTCTCAGAGGTACAGGCAAGCACAGGAGGACTATGGCTGACCATGTTCGCAGACGACTGCAAACTAGGGGCTATAATTGACACTCCAGCTGACACAGACATTCTCCAAAAGGGTCTCACTGAGATGGATACTTGGTGTCAAAATCATGGCTTCAAGCTAAATGCCAAAAAGTGCATAGCCATCCCCTTTGGAAAAAAACAAAGTACCCACAAACTACCACATAGGTGGTAGTCCCCTAAATACGGAAGACGTAATAAGGGATCTGGAGACCCAAGTAGATAGTAATCTCACCTTTGATAATCACATTGCCATAGTGGTTAGAAAATCCTTCTACGTGGCCCACCTAATCACAAAAGGGTTCGCATCCAGATCAAAAGAGGTCATTGTGCCCCTGTACTCATCACTCATCAGACCCATCATAGAGTACAACACCCCATTTGGGATGTACCTTACAAGACACCTGCAACAGCTGGAAAGACCACAGAAGTACCTCACCAAGAGGATCACTGGCCTCAAACAAATGCCCTATGCAGCTCGACTGAAGAAACTACAGCTGTACTCGGTTGCATACCACCTACTCAGAGGTGATCTCTGCCTGACATACAAGGCCATGTCCAACCCAAAATTGATGGACATGCTCCACCTAAAGAAAACCTTATCCCCTCAAGCCACACACTCTAGGGATCTAAACCTCACCACAACAATAAATAGGATGTGCTGGAGGGATAGATTCCTGTCCCAGAGACTTCTCATGCTTTGGAACAAGATCCCAATCTACATTAGGCAGAGCTCCTCGCTAACACTCTTCAAAAGAAACCTTGACGAGTGGATGGGAAACACAAAGTTTACCCAGGGGATCACTTCAATGGCTCTGCTGGACAGAGGAATGGGGAACTAATCTAAGGGAATGGCGAAAGCCAACACATTCTGGCTAGGCTTATAAATGCCTTCGGGCAGATAGCCTAGTACCTACCTCTGAACCTATGATATATACCTGTCCAAAAAAAATATATATATATTATTATTAACTTTGATTGAAATACTTTTGATCAGTCTGTTTTACCTCTGTAGTCTTCATGCATTCAATGTGTGTATATTAATCTTAGTTTGTTTACCTCTGTAATCTTCACGTACTCTATGTTTGTATATTAACCTTTGTGTAATCTGTATGAGGAGCTTTTCTCCCCAGGACTCCATTGAAAACGGGTTCTTCAGGCCCAATGGACTATCCTGGTTAAACAACTGCAAATAAATAAATAAATAAAATAAATATGCTGTGTGTATAGTGTACATGTGTATATTATCTTGCTGTGATTTTCTACTGTGTGTATAGTGTATATCTGAATAGTATCTTGGTCTGGGTTATACTGTGTGTATAGTGTGTATGTGTCTTCATCTGAGTTACACTGCGTGTATAGTAGATACTTGTATGGTATCTTCCTCTGGCTTACATTGTGGGTATAGTGTATATGTGTATAGTATCTTGCTCTGACTTGTACTGTGTGTATATTGGATATGTGTCTAGTATCTTGCTTTTACCATGCATATGGTATATATGTTTATAGTATCTTACTCTGACTTTTATTATGTGTATGGTGTATATTTGTCCAGCTCTGAGTTATATTGCGTGTCTAGTGTATATATACATAGTGGCTTGCTCTGGCGTATATTGTGTATGTAGAGTATATGTCTATAGTATCTTACTCTGACGTATTCTTTGTGTATAGTGTATATTTTCATAGTATCTTGCTCTGACTTCTACTGTGTGTATAGTGTATATGTGTCTTGGTCTGACTTATACTGTCTGTATAGTGCATGGTGTCTCGCTCTGACATATACTGTTGGTATAGTGTATATGTGTATACTGTCTTACTCTGATTTATACTGTCTGTATTGTTTATATGTGTATAGTATCTTGCTGTGACTTCTCTATGTACAAGGGTATATGTATAGTATCTTGCTCTGACTTGTATTGTGGGTATAGTGTATGTGTGTAGTATCTTGCTCTGACTTATACAATGTGTATAATGTATATGTGCATACTATCTTGCACTGGCTTATTCTTTGCGTACAATGTATATGTGTAAAGCATCTTTGTCTGACTGATATTGTGTGTATAGTATATACGTGTCTTGCTCTGACTTATACTGTGTGTATAGTGAATATATGCATAGTATCTTGCTCTGACTTATGTTGTGGGTATAGTGTATATGTGTATAGTATCTTGCTCCAACTTAACACTGTGTGTATATTACATGCATGTATAGTATCTTTCTCTCACATATACTGTGTGTATAGTGTATATGTTTATAGTATATTTCTCTGACTTATAGTGTGTGTATATTTTTATAGTATCTTGCTGTGGCTTTTATACTATGTCTATAGTGTAGATCTGCCTTGCTCTGACATGTAGTCTGTGTATAGTATCCTGTTCTGATTTATGCTGTGTGTATAGTGGATATGTGTATAGTATCTTGCTCTGACATATGCTGTGTGTATAGTGTAGATGTATATAATATTGTGCTCTGACTTATACTTTTTGTATATTATCTTGTTCTGTCTTATGCAGTGTGTATAGTATCTTGCTCTGACTTATGCTGTGTGTGTAGCGTATATGTGTATATTATGTTGCTCTGACCTATAGTCTGTGTATAGTATCTTGCTCTGACATATACAGTTGGTATGGTACATATGTGCATAGTATCTTGCTCTGACTTATGCTGTGTGTATAGTGTATATGTGTATAGTATCTTGGTCTTGGTTATACTGTGTGTATAGTGTATATGTGTCTTTTTCTGACTTATACTGTGTGTATAGTAGGTACATGGTATGGTATCTTGCCTGGGCTTATACTGTGTGTATAGCATATATGTGTATAGTATGTTGTTCTGAATTATACTGTGTGTATTTTATATATATATGTAGAGTATCGTCATCTGACTTGTACTGTGTGTATAGTGTCTTGCTCTGGCTTATACCATGTGCATAGTGTAGATGTGTGTTACTTTGACTTGTACTGTGTGTATAGTGTATATATGTAGAGTATCTTGCTCTGACTTGTACAGCATGTATAATGTGTATGCCATCTTGCTCTCACTTATACTATGCGTATACTGTATATGTGCATTGTATTTTTCTCTGACTTGTACTGTATATATAGTGGATATGTGTCTACTAACTTGCTCTGACTTATATTATGCATGTGCAGTATATGTTTATAGTATCTTGTTCAGACGCTCACTATGTGTTTAGTGTATATGTCTAGCTTTGAGTTATATTGTATATCTTGTGTATAATATCTTGCTTTGGCTTATGCTGTCGGTATTGTGTATATGTGAATAGTATCTTGCTCTGACTTAAACTGTGTGCATAATGTATATGGTTATAGCATCTTGCTCTGACTTATGTGTGCATAGTGTACATGTGTATAGTGTATTGTTCTGACTTATACTCAGAGTATAATGTTTATAATATCTTGCTGAGACTTATACTGTGTGTATAGTGTCTTGCTCTGTCATTTAGTGTATGTATAGTTTAAAAGTATATAGTACCTTGCTCTCAATTATACTGTGTGTATAGTGTATATGTGTATACTATCTTGATCTGACTTATACTGTATGTATAATGTATGTGTATAGTATCTTGCTCTGAGTAATACTGTGTGCATACTGCATATGTGTATAGTATCCTGCTGTGACTTACACTGTGTGTATAGAGTATATGTTTAAACTATCTTGCTCTGACATATACTGTGTGTATAGTGTATGTTCTGACTTACACTATGGGTAGAGTGTATATGTATATAGTATCTTCCTCTGAGTTCTAGGTTTATAGGTAGGTACTAGGCTATCAGCCGCGGGGCCCATACAAGCCTAGCCAAAAAGGTGCCCTGGCATTCGCCACCCAAGAAAATTATTTTCCTGTGTCCCTGCCGAGCAGCACTACAGAAGTGATCCCCAGTGTGAATTTTCTATTTCCCATCCAGTCATCAAGATTTTTCTTAGAGGGCCAATGAGGAGCTTTGCTTGACATGAATGGATAGTTTGTTCCAGAGTATGGGAAGTCTCTGGGACAGGAATCTATCCCTTCAGCATGTTCTATTTATTGTGGTGACAAAGTTTAGGTCCCTGGAGTATGCGGTATGGAGAGATTGGGATTTCTTTAATGTGTAGCATTGAAAACCACTGAAAAATAACAAATAAAGGCTCTGGGGCGCCAGAACGAAACTGCAACAAGTATTATGAAGCTGCAACAAGTTTTATTAAATGGTTTTCGTTTGAATCTAGGTTCAGACTTCATCAGACAATCGCAAAGGAAAAAAGCATAGCTTAATACTATAACATAAATGTCACATGATGCTCCCCTTGCAATCAGAGAAAGGGTACTTAATAATTAATTAATTACATCATGGATCACCAAGAGTTGGGATTTAAAAAGTGACTTTGAATTATTCCAGAAAGTAGGGAGTTCTAAAATAATTTTTAAGAGGGGCCCTAATTTGAAAAATTTGCTGGAGTCTAAAATTACTAGTATGTCAAGCCACCTGGGAATGTATAAATGTGAATTTTGTAGATTTTGCAAGTACATAGAAGTGGCAACATCTTTCAACATTAATGACACAGTATATAGAATAAAAAACAAATTAAATTGTAACTCAAAGTACGTCTACCTTGCCAAATGGCAACAATGCCCTGCCTATTATATAGGCAAAATGGAACGTAGATTCCGTGAGCACATCTATGATCATCAGTACGCTATTAGTAAAGGGAAGCAGGATAATGCTTTAGCAAAACACATTTTGATAGAAAAGGACCATACATTTAAATATCTATTAATAGATTGTGTGTTACATGACATTAGATGGGAGCCTGAGGGCTTGAAGTTGGAAGAACTGATTTATTTTGGCAAATTGGACTTAATGACTCCTGTTCAGTTAAGTGTTTGTTGAAACTTAAAAGCTTGGCAAGGTAGACCTAAAGGCATTAATAAATATATCTATTATTTTCATAGGTGATTTATGAAATATAGTGTGTAAAAATCCCCCACAGTGCATCTGTCAGCGAGTGGTGGAGATGAATTATTTAATTAATTTTTATTATATTTTCCAAGTTTGTGATATGGTTAGGCATATCAAAAAGTGATGTATTAATTCGGACATATTTTATGAATTCAAATTTAATAATATTTTTTAAAAATAGTTAATGATAATGTTGTACTAGGTATTGTTTGTAGTGCAACATTTCCTAGTATTTAGGTATTTAACATTGTTTTTTATGTAGTAGTTTTTGGTAAAGCGTAGGTCTTTAATGCACTCATTCAAGGTTTTCTGAATGAATGTTGATGGGCAGGGATCCATGATGTAATTAATTATTCAGTACCCTTTCTCTGATTGGAAGGGGAGCATCATGTGACCTTTATGTTATAGTATTAAGCTATGCTTTTTTTCCTTTGTGATTGTCTGATGAAGTTTGAACCTAGATTCAAACGAAAAGCGTTTAATAAAACTTGTTGCAGCTTCATAATACTTGTTGCAGTTTCGTTCTGGTGCCCCAGAGCCTTTTTTGTTATTTTTAAGTGTAGCATGTCCATCAGCTCTGGGTTTGACATAGCTTTGTATGTTAGGCAGAGATGTGTATATGTTTATATAGTGTATTGCTCTGAATTAAATTGTGTGTGTAGTGTACATGTGTACAATGTCTTGCTCTGAGTTATACTGTGTTTATATTGTATGTGTGTAAAGTATCCTGCTGTGACTTATACTGTGTGTATAGTGTACATTTGTATAGTATTTTGCTGTGATGTATACTTTGTGTATAGTGTATATATGTATAGTATCTTGCTTTCACTTATACTATGCATAGAGTGTACATGTCTATAGTATCTTGCTGTCATTTATACTGCGTGTATAGTTTATATTTGTATGTTATCTTGTTCTGACTTATACTGTGGGTAAATTATCTATGTGTATAGTATCTTGCTCTAACTTATACTGTGTGTATAGTGTTTGTGTTTAGTGTCTTGCTCTAACTTATACTATTTGTATAGCATATATATGTATAGTATCTTAGTCTGACTTCTACTGTGTATATAGTGTACATTTGTATAGTATTTTGCACTGACGTATACTGTGTATATGTATAGTATCTTGCTCTGAAATTTACTCTGTTATAGTGTATATGTGTCTACCATCTTTCTCTGACTTGTACTATGCATGTAGAGTACATGTTTATAGTATCTTGGTCTGGCTTGTGCTATATGTATACTGTATGTGTCTTGCTCAGACTGATACTGTGTGTGGTCTATATATGTATAATATATTGCTCTGACTTGTATTGTGTGTATAGTATATTCTTGTACAGTCTCTTGGGCTGACTTATAATGTGTTCATAGTATGTATGTGTGTTGCTCTAACTTGTACTGTGTGTATAGTGTATATGTTTATATAGACTTCCTCTGACATACTGTTTGTATAGTATGTATTTTTATAGAAACTTGCTCTGACATTTACTGCATGTATAGTGTAGATGTGTATCATCTATTGCAGTGAATTATACTGTGTATACAGTGTTTGTGTAGAGTATCTTGCTCTGAATTATATTCTGTGTATAGTGTGTATGTGTATAGCCTTTTGCACTGACTTATACTGTGTGTATTTTTATATGTGTATAGTATCTTACTTTGACTTATACTGTATGTATGGTGTATGTGTATACTATCTTGCTCTGACTTATGATGTGTGCAAAGTGTATATGTGTATATTACTTTGGTCTGACTTATACTGTGTTTATAGTATATATGTGTGTTACTCTGACTTATATTGTGTGCATTGTATTGTGTTCTGACTTATCCTGTGTGTATAGTGTATTTGTGTATATTATCTAGCTCTGATTTGAACTGTGTGCATAGTATATATAGGTGTATAGTATCTTGCTTTGACTTATACTGTTTGTATTTTGTATGTGTATAGCAACTTGCCCTGAGTTAAACTGAGTGTATAGTTTCTTGCTCTGACTTCTACTGTGTGTATAGTGGATATATGTAAATTATTTTGTTCTGACCTATACTGTGGCATTATTGTATATGTGGATAATATCCTGCTCTGTCTTGTACTGTGTGTAGTGTAAATGTGTATAGTATCTCCTTTGGGTTATACTGTGTGTATAGTGTATATGTCTATAGTATCTTGCTCTGACTTTTATGGTGTGTATAATAAATGTATGTGTGTATGTGTGTGTGTGTGTGTGTGTGTGTATATATATATATATATATATATATATATATATATATAATTTCTTGCTCTGACTTATACTGTTTGTATAGCATATATATGCGTAGTATCTTGCTTTGACTTATACTGTGTGTATAAGGTACTTTTGTATAGTATCTTGCTCTGACTTGTACTGTGTGTATAGGTATATGTGTGTAGTATCTTGCTCTGACTTATACTGTGTGTATAGGTATATGTGTGTAGTATCTTGCTCTGACTTATACTGTGTGTATAATGTACTTTTGTATAGTATCTTGCTTTGACTTATACTGTGAGTATAGGTATATATGTGTAGTATCTTGCTCTGACTTATACTGTGTGTATAGGTATATGTGTATAGAATCTTGCTCTGACTTATACTGTGTGTATAGGTATATGTGTGCAGTATCTATGTGTGTATAGGTATATGTGTGCAGTATCTTGCTCTGACCTATACTGTCTGTATAGTGTAGATGTGTTTAGCATCTTCCTCTGACTGATCCTTTCTGTATAGTATCTTGCTCTGACTTTTACTGTGTTCATAGTGTATATGTGTCTGACTTATACTATGCATATAGTGTACACATTTACAGTATCTTGCTCTGACTTACGCTGTATGTACAGTGTATATGTGTTTGGCTCTGACTTACACTGTGTGTGCAGTGTATATGGGTGTACTGTCTTGCTCTGACTTGTACTATGTGTATAGTATATATGTGTATAGAAACTTGCCCTGACTTATACTGTATGTATTGTGTATGTCTCTTGTTTCGGCTTATTCTGCATGTGCAGTGTATATGTATATAGTGTCTTGCTCTGACTTATGCTGTGTGTATAGTATCTTGCTCTGACCCATTCTATGGCTATAGTGTATATGTGTATAGTATCTTGTGGTGACTTATACTGTGTGTGTAGTGTCTTCCTCTGCCTTATACTGTGTGTATACTTTAAATGTGTCTAGTATCTGCTCTGACTTACATTGTGTGTATAGTATCTTGCTGTGATTTATAAAGTGGTACAGTGTATAGTGTATATTTGTATGGTATCCTGCTCTGGCTGATAGTGTATGAGTAGGCTATATGGGTATAGTATCTTGCTCTTGCTTATACTATGTGTGTAGTCTGTTTGTGTATAGCATCTTGCTCTAATACTTTGTGTATAGTATTCTGCTGTGGTTTACATTGTATATGTGTACGGTATATTGCTCTGACTTATGCTGTGTGTCTAGTGTATGTGTATTTTATTTTACTCAAGTTATACTGTGTGTATTGTGTATATGTGTATCGTATCTTGCTCTGACTTATATAGTGGGTAAAGTGTATATGTGTATAGTATCGTGCTCCAACTTATACTGTGTACAGTGTACTGCAAATGTGTATATGTGTCTTGGTCTTCTTTATAGTGTGTGGATAGTGTATATGTGTATAGTATCTTGCTCTGACTTGCACTGTGTATAGTATGTCATCCTGACTTATACTGTGTGTATATAGGTGTAGTATTGTGCTCTAACTTGTACCTTGTGTATATGAGTATTGTAACTTGCCCTGAGTTATACTGTGTGTGTAGTGTCTTCCTCTGCCCTATACTGTGTGTATACTTTAAATGTGTCTAGTATCTGCTCTGACTTACATTGTGTGTATAGTATCTTGCTGTGATTTATAAAGTGGTACAGTGTATAGTGTATATTTGTATAGTATCCTGCTCTGGCTGATAGTGTATGAGTAGGCTATATGGGTATAGTATCTTGCTCTTGCTTATACTATGTGTGTAGTCTGTTTGTGTATAGCATCTTGCTCTAATACTTTGTGTATAGTGTATAGTATTCTGCTGTGGTTTACATTGTATATGTGTACGGTATATTGCTCTGACTTATGCTGTGTGTCTAGTGTATGTGTATTTTATTTTACTCAAGTTATACTGTGTGTATTGTGTATATGTGTATCGTATCTTGCTCTGACTTATATAGTGGGTAAAGTGTATATGTGTATAGTATCGTGCTCCAACTTATACTGTGTACAGTGTACTGCAAATGTGTATATGTGTCTTGGTCTTCTTTATAGAGTGTGGATAGTGTATATGTGTATAGTATCTTGCTCTGACTTGCACTGTGTGTATAGTATGTCATCCTGACTTATACTGTGTGTATATAGGTGTAGTGTTGTGCTCTAACTTGTACCTTGTGTATATGAGTATTGTAACTTGCCCTGAGTTATACCGTGTGTATAGTGTATATGTGTATTGTATCTTGCTCTGACTTGTGCTGTGTGTATAGTGTATATGTGGCTAATATCTTGCTTTGACTTTTACTATGTGTGTATGTATGTAGTATCATGCTCTGACTTGTACCTTGTGTATAGTGTATATGATTAGTGTAACTTGCCCTGAGTTATACTGTGTGTATAGTGTATATGTGCATAGTATCATGCCCTGTCTTATACTGTGTGTATAGTATCTTGTTCTGATCTATACTAAGTGTATAGTGTATATGTGTGTGATATGTTCCTCTGACTTAAACTGTGTGTATAGTTTGTATGTGTATAGTATCCTGCTCTGACTTATACTGTATATAATGTATATGTGAATAGTGTCTTGCTGTGACTTATACTACATGTATAGTGTAGATGCATCTTGCTCGGACTTGTACTGTGTGTGTATAGTATCTTGCTCTGACTTCTACAGTGGGTAAAGTGTATATGTGTATAGTATCTTGCTCTGACTTGTACTGTGTGTACAGTGTATATGCGTCTGTGTATAGTGTGTATGTGTCTTGCTCTGACTTACACTGTGTGTGTATACTATATATGTGTATAGTATCATGGTCTGGCTTATTTTTATTTATTATTAGATTTATTTTGTTTTACAT
Source organism: Protopterus annectens (assembly GCF_019279795.1). Taxonomy (NCBI): domain Eukaryota; kingdom Metazoa; phylum Chordata; order Ceratodontiformes; family Protopteridae; genus Protopterus; species Protopterus annectens. The sequence goes on along the minus strand of NC_056743.1, from coordinate 415,509,960 downwards.
TTGTTGACCGGGATAGTCCATCTGGGTTGAAGGACATTTTCAGTGGAAGCCTGGGGAGAAAAGCTCCTATAAAAAGAAAAAAAGAATACATTGACAGTTACAATGTAGATTTTACATAGAATTTACAGAAATATTTGTAGTAAATAAAGGAAAAGTACATCAAATTATACAACAGGCACATTATGTACATAAAGGTAGTTATTGCAATTGTATTCTAGACATTTGCGTGATATATATATATATATATATATTTTTTTTTTAACAGAGTAGGTTACGAATAAGTGTTGTAATTATCACCCTAGTCTAGGTAGGTGCTATTAGCTCTGCTGATATAGGTTAAAAAATTGGGGGGGGGGGTAGATTTATTGGTAATGGAAAAAGTGGGAGAGGAGTTTGGGTGGTGCTGTTGTCAGGAGGGGAAGGAATATGATGTGGGGTTGTGTGCAATTAGCCTGAGTTGGGTACAGGAGCAGAGCCAGTGGCTAGCGAGGTGGTCTTTGAGCAATGTTTGAATTGATGTTGGTTGGTAGTGTTTAGGATGTGTTGGGGAATTGAGTTCCAAAGTTTGGAAATGTTACAGGAGTAGAGTACATCCCCAGCTTTGTTGTCGCTTTTGGATACATGAAGGAATGTTTTGTGTGAGGATCAGTGTTGTCGAGTGTTGGTATATATTTGGAGTATTTTGTTGTAGGGCTGGGGTACTGTGTGGTTGATATATTAGTTGGTGAGTGAAAATGAGTTGGGTATAGGTTAGTTGTTGTGGGAGATGTAGCCATTTTATGTCATGTAGGCCAGAGCAGTGGTTGGACCTGAGGGGGGGGGGGGGGGGGGGGCTTGTGGCAAACTTGGCTATTTTGTTGTAGCATGACTCAAATTTAGTAAGGTCACTTTTGTTAAGGTTTGTAAAGATGGGAGCAGTGTAGAGAAGAGAGGATAAGATATGAGTCTTGGCAATGTTTAGTCTAGATTGGCTAGTTAAGAAAGTTGTAATTCGATAGAGAGATTCTAGTTTGATATGCGTTTTCTTTATGGTTTGAAATAGGTATAGGTCAAATTTTAGTATGCTATCGATTGTAACAACTAGTAGTTTGGTTTGTGAGCAAGGGCGCCCGCAGGCAGGTGCAAGGGGGTGCACTTGCACCCCCCTGGAATCGGCTGCGGCTAGATAATTAAAAAAAAAAAGTTTTTTTTTTTTTTTTTTTTTACGCACATTCTCCTTTAAGAAGGAGTCCAGTCGCGCTGACATCATCGTTGTCAGTTTAAGGTTTGTGAGCGGGAACTCACACAGGCGGGACCTAGCAAGCTGCAGCACTCAGAAAGAGAGAAGATGGGAGCGGCCGGGACCTGACACTTAGAAACGGAAGCGGGACCGGACACTTAGCAAGCGGCAGCTGAAACGAACGGAAGGAAGATGGGGCACTTTCAGGTGGAAACAAACGGAAGGAAGGTAGTGTGTGTGTGTGTGTGTGTGTAAAATGCCCCAGGTGTACATGGTGGTGGGTAGTGAATAAGGCTTGAACCCTGTACCTTGGGCCCAAGTGGCAAGAGCCTGAATTCCCTACCCACCACCATTTGTGAAAATGTTGCAGGATTTTCCCTCATACTTTTTCTGTTCCTCATAAAATCTGTGGTTTCTGCATTTGTGTCCTTGTTGCCTGACAGCTACATGTTCTCTGGTTTTATTCTTGGCTGTCTGGAGTGTTTCTCCCTGGGCCTCTGCTAAAACTTAGCTTTTTTTTTTTTTTTCAAAGTCAGACTTTCCTGGTTAACAAAAGTTAAAAAAAAATGGACACACTTGTCAGACTTCATATTCTTCAGAAAGTGTATGTTAACAAAAGCTTTTATTCTAGCAATTTTCTAAGTGTACAAGATGGATATTTGAAATGTATCCCTGTGTTTGGGACTGTATCCCCCCCCCCATTATTGGCTTCGTCCAGGTTTTGTGCTAGGGTTGAGAGTTATGGTAAGAACTGAATTCACTGAATATGTTTGAGGGCTGTATTCACCCAGTATTGGCTTTGTTCAGGTATTTATTGGCTTCATCCAGGTTTTTTGCTAATGTTGAGAGCTATGGTAAGAACTGATTTCACTGAATGTTTGGGGGCTATATTCTCCCATTACTGGCTTTGTCCGGGTGTTATTTGCTAAGAGGTTGAGAGCTATGGTGAGAACTGAATTCACTGAATGTTTGGTGGTTGTAGTAGTCACCCATTATTGGCTTTGTTCAGGTCTTTTGTGCTAAGAGGCTGACAGCTGTGCTATGGTGAGAACTGAATTCACTAAATGGTAGCTATTTAAGTTTCAGTCTTCCTCTTTCACAAAACAGTTTATTCGGCATAGTGGTATGTTGCTCTGACTGTTTTGCACGGGGTCCCCTGGGTTCAAGACGTGGCAGTGAAATGTATGGTGGTAACGCAGCATTTTATTCTAGCAACTTTCAAACATTATACAAGCAATGTTTAAAATGTGTCCCTGTTTTTTGGCCTTTTGTCTCCCCCCCCCCCCCCCAATAAATTTTGGCTTTTTCCAGATTTCTTGTGCTTAAAAGTTCAGAGATACAGCTGGGTGTCGGAGTAGATTTTACAAGGAGCTGAGAGCTGCAGGGGAGCAAAAGTTTAGTGCTGCTTGTGTTTAGTCTGCTCGCATTAATAGCACAACAGATAATGTACTTGCTTTAGATGCTGAAGGCTGTGGGTTCTACTCCCACAGTAGGTAAATGCATTGCTGATTCTGTATTGTGTTGTAAAGGGGTGGATGCTGCAGTCTTTTTGGCAAAGATACCTAGTAACTATGAACCTGTTAACAGTTTGCTATCCATTCCCTATTGCGGTATTACTAGCTTTTCATTTTTTTATTGCATGCAACAAAAGCGATTTATTCTTCAAGAGTAACAGGCACTTTCAACCTCTTTATTAGTTACAAATTTTTTCAATGTGGAGTTTACTACTTCAGAGATTGTGTATTTTTTTACTGATACTGGTGGACTTGAGTAGACTTTTATGATGGAAATGTTCTGAATTGGGCAGTTTTGTCATTAGTGGATGCTTTTGTTTCATTGTTTACTGGAAAAATGTTCAAAACAATAAATTTAAAATGCCCTCTAACAACTGTACTGTATTGTACAAGGAATATAATGTAATACAGTCAGGCAGGTGTATCGAAGAGCATGTGTATGTTATGTTCGAGGGGCCTATGATTTTGTAGACAGCCCAGAGTTAATATTTGCCATTGGCAAAATGTAAAGTGGGTTTCAGTGCTGTTTCAATGCATGCGAGTTTCAAGAGCAGAGAAGTTTTAATGTTGGTCTATTTTCATTGTGAGACTGCATTGCTTTAACAGATATGTATTAGGGTTTGTGCTGTAAAATGCAAAATAAAACTTTCAAATGAAATCCTAAATCATCGAGAAGTAAAGCAGTATGCACATTAGTGTTTATGATAAATGGGACATTGGAATGGCTGCAGGGGGAGGCTCCATTTGACCATGATTTTGTGAGGGGGGGTAGCAAGCTCAGACAGCCCCGGTTGAACTATACCTCTCAGATGTCCATATCTTTGCAGAATGAATAGATATTTGCTGCTTATTTTTGGTTTGTTCTCAAATTTGTGATTTTCTAGCAAATTATTTAGGAATGAAGCCATTAAATGACAGACATTGAGTTTCAGATGTCATAACCTTCAGAAAAATGCATGCTAATGCAAGACTGTCTTTACGTTTATACAAGAGCAATTTTTAGTAGTGTTTGTATGTTCCCCAATATATTTGGCCTTGTTCAGATTTCCTGCATTAAGAGGTTGAGAGGTACGTGCAAATCACTTTGTAGATTAGGAATATCCAAACATCTCAATTGTCCCCAATTCTGGCTCAAAATGTTGCTCTCCCCTAATAATCCCTCCTCCAAAATGGCAATTTTGGAAGAAAATGTGGAGGGTTTACAATTATATATAACTGTAATGATCACTTATAGATTACCTCTATTTCAGAAATGCATGTGGATGCTCTTATTTTGTTAGCTGCTTCAAGTTAACTGTTAATATTAAAAAGGTGTCCCTTTTTGGACAGGTATGTTTGCATCACATTTTGGTCCGTTTTTCATAAAATTGTGTTTTTCTGGCAAATTAGTGGCAAGTCATTAAAGATTGAAGTTAGAAAATAATGGCAGACATTTGAGTTTCAGATTTCATACCCTTAAGAAAACTTGTACTAATGCAAGATCTACCTGTTCTATTTAAGTTATAAGAGCAATATTTAAAAATTGGCCTTATTTTTAGGCTTGTCACACTTCTAGTTCTATGTATGGCTTTGTCCAGATTTCTTGCTCTGAAGTTGAGAGGCATGAGTGTCAGCCATCACTGTCAGCCAGAGACATTTCAAATTGTGACATACTTATTGCACCCCACTCTCCCCATTGTAGTGGCTCTGGATGTGTCCATGGAAGGCAAGAAGCAGTTATGCAGTGTAAATGTGCAGAGTATTCCCCCATCCAAAGTAGATCACAAATACGACCGTGGCTTTTCATCTGTCCTTGATTTTGCAAAATGTTCTGGTTTTCTATCAGATTTTTGTACTGTTGATTTATGCTTCTTATTCTGGAACTGTATGCTGTCACAGTGCCCTGTTGCTCTGTTTAAGTAGCCATGGTTTAATGAACATCAGGTAAGCTTGTCGGAGATTGTAAGATGCAAGTAAGCTTTAGTAAGCTTGTCGGATATTGTAAGATGCAAGTAAGCTTTAGTAAGCTTGTCGGATATTGTAAGATGCAAGTAAGCTTTAGTAAGTATATTGTTAAAGAATTACCAGCATTGAAAGCCTTTTCGTTGTTGCCATGCAGAGAATATTTACATGACTAGATAATGTATAAGCCTTGGGTATTGAAATGCATATGACAGTTTTATTTATTTTATTTGCAGTTGGTTTGCCAGGATAGTCCATTGGGCCAAATGAACCCGTTTTCAATGGAGTCCTGGGGAGAAAAGCTCCAAAACTAAGTAGGTTATTAATAGATATACAAATTATACAATTACACAGAAGTTAATCATACAAGAAATAACAATTTGAAAATAATACAACTAGAGCGAGTACAATCTAGTGATGAAATTAATAGGTAATACAGACTAAAGGGAAATTTAGCACAAAAGCACTGAAATTGCCTGGGGACTAGTTGGTTTATATACTTCTAATAGATTTTGATTGTTGGATCTTGATACTCTTGCAGGAAGGTGCATTTTAAAGGCTGATGAAAGGGAGGGACAAAGGGAGGGTTGAAAATGAGCTTATGTGCAAGATTTAGTTGAGTATATGTGAGAACTGGGTAGCTCTAGCCATTTTTAGTTTTTGGAGAGAGGAACAGTGGTGGGTGGAGGACTTGTGGTTGGTAGCGAACTTGGCAATTTTGTTGTAGCAAGAGGAAAGTTGTGTTGGAGGTCTGTAGATTAGTTAGGAGTGGAGCTCCATAGAGAAGGGAGAGGATAAGAAATGAGGTAGAGGGTGATTTTGGTAGCAGGTGTAAGGTAATGATTTTGTCGGTAAAGCATACCGGGTTTTCTTGATATTTAACTGTAGGTGGGAGTTGAATTTGAGCTGGTATCAATTTGGACTCCAAGTAACTTGGTCTCTGACACCAGTTCCAGGGGTAGATTATTTTGTCTAGAGATGTGGAATGTGTTTATATTGAAAGAAGTTGCCTTAGAGGGGATGAATAACATTAATTTGGTTTTAGAGGCATTGAGTGCTAGGTGATTCCTTTTCATCCATTGCTCAGTTGTTGTAAAAGCATCTTGAGTCAGTTTTAGGAGTGAGGGATAGAGGTGGCAGAGATAATAGCAGAATCATCGGCATATTGGATGATGTCTGAGAATGGGATAGAGTTGGAAATCATTTATAAATATATTTAGGAGAAGGGGACTCAGTATAGAGCCCTGGGGTACCCCAGTAGGAGTATTTAGAAATGAGGAGGTGGCCTTTTTCCATTTGACTGCTTGAGATCTGTTAGATAAGTAGCTGGAGAACCAGTTCCAAGGAGGAGGGAGATGGGTAAAGTTTAGTTAGTAGCAGGCTGTGAGAGTGTGTCAAAGGCCTTGGAGAGGTCGAGTAGTAGGGTAGAAACAATTTGGCCAGAGTCGCGGGCTTTATTTACAGTTTCAAGGAAGGAGAGGAGGGCGGTCATAATGCTATGATGTTGTCTGACTCCATGTGTGGGAGTTAGTAGGTGATTATCTAAGAGATGTGGAAGGAGTTGTAGTTGGATACACTTTTCTAGGAGTTTAGAGATGGGGGACAGAATAGCGATGGGGTGGAAATTAGTAACATTGTTGTTGCCACCTTTTATGTAGCGGTATGATAAAGGCCCTTTTCCAGACTTGGGGTACTATACATTCTTGGATAGAGCAGTTGATTAAAATGCTAATAGGGTGCGATTGCTTCAGCAGCTTTGCCAAGAAAGTAAGAAGGGATGTTATCAGGAGCATTGGTGCATGGCTTCAGTTTCATAAGGAATTTCTTTATAGTAGAAGTTGGGTATAGGTTTAAATGAGAAAAAGGAGTGTGAAGAGGGAGAATTAGGGGCAGATGAAGCTGATGAAGTAGTAGGAGGAGTGGAGGGATGGGAGTTAGTAGATGGGAATGAGGAAGTAGTAGCAGTGTAGTGGTCTTAGAGAAAGATGGCGTTAATTTGGAAATGGATTCAATGAAAAGAGTTAAATTGGGTAGCCAAGTCTTGGTCAGGAGCGTTTGGGTCTGGGGTAGGGGTATCTGGTTTGCTGGGGTTAAGTAGAGTAGAGATACCTTTCCAAAATTTCTGAGGGTTTGATTTTATTATTTTGAAGTGTGGAAAAGTAGTTTTGTCGGTCTAAGATTATGAGCTTTTTTACCTTATTTCGAAGTATTTTATATTCATTGTAATAAAAGGACAAGATTACAGTATTTTCAGAAGCTCATTACATTTTATTGCAGACCAGTGTCTTATAGCAGTGTCTGTGTGTTAGTACAGTTGTAGTTGGGTCAGGGTGGCTTTAATGGTATATGGTAAATAAGCATTGCTACCTTATTTAAAGCTTATGTGCAAACACAATAGGTAGTGATGAAACAATGCTCTGCTAAAAATGCTTTAATGCTCCACAATGCTGAGATCAGTTATCCCTGGCTACCAGGATTTCACCCACTTCAGCTCAAGCACGGTGCCGTTCAGTGCAACCTTCCCAGAACTAATTTGTCTGACCAGAATTATTTGGTGTGTGTATTAGAGGGAGGTAGCATACCCCTCAGCTGTCCAGATTTTTGCCCCATATTCCTCCTAAAAGGATTGAAGTTGCTAAATGAGGCATTTCAGTTTTAGATGTCATTTAGAAAAATGCATACCAACACAAATCCTGTTACTCTTGTAATTTTCTAAGTTTCTGAGAGCCATATTTATAATCTGTCCCTATTTATTTTAGGCTTTGTCCAGATTTCTTGGACTAAGGTTGAGGCCTTGAGGGTGTGGTATGTTTGTGAGAAAGTGAAATGCCCAAGTTAGAGTTAACAGGTGGAATTTTCAAGTGCATTTTCAAGGAACTGTGAGTTTTAAGGGAAGCTAAGTCCACTGCTGCTCATGCCAAGTCTATTTACAATGTGCAACTGTTTTGTTTAGCAAATGGTATCTCTATTGTGGTATAACGTTTTAAAGCTATGTTAGTAGCACCACAAGTAGAATACTTGCATCTTAATGTAAAGGCTTGAGGTTCTATTCCTACAGCATATACATTTGTATGCTGCAGTCCTCAGGATGCCCTCCTTTGGATGAGATGCCTAATAACTATGAACCTGTTTTTCAGCTTGTCATCCATTTTCTATTGCAATATACCAGCTTACCATTTTTTTAATTTAACATAGGCAATTTATTCTTTGATGGCAACAGGCACTGAATTTGTAAATTAAACACTGAAATATACAGCAACAACATCTTCATTAGTTTCAGAGATTACTTTTACTTCAGCAGAGTCACTCAAACAAGTGCTGCTGTATAATACAAGGGATATAATTCAATCAGGTAAATCTAATAACTTTTGCATGGCCCTAACGGTGTGCAAGGAGCCTATTGCTTGAAAACAGTTCAAAGGTAAATAACCTGCCACTGGCCAGATGCATTTTCTTTGAATGTGGGTTTCAATGCTGTTTCATTGAATGTGAGTTTCAAAAGTAGAGAAGCTTTAATGCCAAGTCTGTTTTCATTGTAAGACTATTGCTTTGTTTAGGTTTAGTAAATGTCTCAGTGTTTGGGCTATAATGTTTGAAATAAGTTGTAAATTAAATCCAACTGCCTGTAATCATTGTAGAACTAAAGCATAAAACAGTATGCACACAGATTTGAACAGTGTCTACAGTAAATGGGGAGAAATAACCAAGTAATGGGACACTGGAATGGCTGTGTGGGCGGGGCTTGGGGTGGGTGGACTTGGGCGGGGCTGTGTTGGCAGGGGGCGGGGTGAGCTATGTGGGTGGGGCTCTGGGTTTGCACCCCCCTGCAAAAAATCCTGCGGGCTCCCTTGTTTGTGAGGTGGCATTATGGTAGTGTTGTTGGAGTAGCAGATTTGAAAAGTGTCTGGGGGATTGGGTGTTTTGGTGGGGAGAAAGAGCATTAGTTTTGTCATCTTTGGGTTCACTATGAGGTTAGTGTTAGCCAGGATTCTACATCTAGGAAGGATTGTTGTAACCTGTAGTTGTGTTAGAGGGGGGCGGTGCATATGAGGGTAGAATCGTCTGCATATTAGATGACTGAGGTGGAAGATATGGATTTATGGAGTTGGTTTGAGAAAATGGTGAATAGTAGGGGGCCTAATATGGAGCCTTGTGTAACTCCTATGTTGACAGGAAGTAGAGATGATACTGCATGTTAACACCTAACAGCTTGTTGACATTTGGTTAGATAGCTATAGAACTAAGCTAGGGTAGAATGACTAAGATTTAATGTGGCTAGTTCTGATAGTAGCTTTTGATGTGAAACTGTGTCGAAGGCCTTTGAGAAATCCATGATTTCTGTATTCATTAATTGTATCCATAAAACTGAGGAGGGCAAATGTGGTGCTATGGTGAGGGTGACTTAGACTGTGTGTTTACTATATGTGTGTCTGGCTCTGTCTTATGCTACATGTATAGTGTATTTGTGTATAGTATCTTGCTCTGACTTATACTGTCTGTGTAGTGTATAGTTTACATGTGTATAGTATCTTGCTCTGACTTGTAATGTGTTTATACTGTTTATGTGTATAGTGTTTTGCTCTGACTTGTACTGTGTGTATAGCATATATGCATGTAGTATATTGCTCTGACTTACAATATGTGTATAGTGTATGTGTATAGTAGTCTGCTCTGACTTATACTGTGTGTATAGTCTACATGTGTCTAGCATGTTGCTCTGACTTGTACTGTGTGTTTAGTACCTTGCTCTAACTTATACTATGTGTATAGTGTAAATGTATCTTTCTTTGGTGTATACTGTGCATATAGTATACATGTGTACAGTATCTTGCTCTGACTGATACTGTCTGATACTGTGTACATGGTTTATATGTGTATAGTATCTTAGTCTGACATATATTGGTATGTTTAACTTATACTATGTGTATAGTGTATATGTGTCTTCCTCTGACTTGTAGTGTGTGCATAGTGTAACTGTTTATAGTACCTTTATCTGAATTATACTGTGTTTATAGTGGAGATATATATATATATATATATATATATATATATATATATATATATATATGTATGTACAGAATCTTAATCTAACTTACACTTTGTGTATAGTGTATATGTGTATGTAGTATTTTGGTCTGACTTATACTATGTGTATAGTGTATATAGTATCTTGGTCTGAATTATACTATGGTATAGTGTATATGTGTCTTGCTGTGACTTATCCTGTGTGCATAGTGTATATGTGTAGTACCTTTCTCTGACTTGTACTGTGTGCATAGTGTATATTTGTATAGTATCTTGCTTTGACTTAGTGTGTAATGTATATGTGTATAGTGTTGTCCTCTGACTTGTACTGTGTGTGTAGTGTATATGTGTATAGTAACTTGCTCTGACTTGTACAGTGTGTATGTGTATAGTATCTTGCTTTGACTTGCACTATGTTTACTGTGTATATCTGTCTCGCTCTGACATATACAGAGTGCATAGTGTATATGCGTATAGTATCCTGCTCTGATTTATACTGTGTGCATAGTGCATATCACCTTCCTCTAACTTATACTGCATGTATAGTGCATATGTGTATAATATCTTGCTGTGATATATGCTGTGTGTATAGTGTACATGTGTATATTATCTTCCTCTGATTTCTGCTGTGTGTATAGTGTATATCTGAATAGTATCTTGGTCTGGGTAATACTGTGTGTATAGTGTATATGTGTCTTCGTCTGAGTTACACTGTGTGTATAGTAGATATGTGCATGGTATCTTCCTCTGGCTTATATTGTGGGTATAGTGTATATGTGTATAGTATCTTGCTCTGACTTATACTGTGCATATGGTGTATATGTTTATAGTATCTTGCTCTGATTTTTACTATGTGTATGGTGTATATGTGTCCTGCTCTGAATTGTATTGTGTGTATAGTGTATATGTGCAGTGCGTCTTGGTCAGGCTTATACTGTGAGTATAGTGTATATTTATATAGTATCTTTCTCTGACTTCTACTGTGTGTATAGTGTATACATGTATAGTATCTTGGTCTGACTTGTACTGTGTGTATAATGTATATGTGTATACTATCTTGCTGTGACATACTGTGCGTCATCATCATCATCTTCTTTCGGCTGTTCCTGTCAGGGGTTGCCACAGCAGATCACCTGTTTCCATTTCTTCCTGTCCTCTGTATCTTGCTCTGTCACACCAACCACCTGCATGTCCTCTCTCACCACATCCATAAACCTTATCTTAGGCCTTCCTCTTTTCCTGTTACCTGGTAGCTTCATCCTTAGCATCCTTTTCCCAATATACTCAGCATCCCTCCTCAGCACATGTCCAAACCAACATAATCGTGCCTCTCTGGCTTTGTCTCCAAACCTTCCAACCTGGGCTGACCCTCTAATATACTTATTCCTAATCCTGTCCACCCTCGTCACACCCAGTGCAAATCTTAACATCTTTAATTCTGCCACATCCAGCTCAAACGCCTGCCTTTTTGTAAATGCCACTGTCTCCAACCCATATAACATAGCTGGTCTCACTACCCTCTTGTAGACCTTCCCTTTCACTCTTACAGGTACTCGTCTGTCACAAATCACTCCCGACACTCTTCACCCACTCTATCCTGCCTGTACTCTTCTTCACCTCTCTTCCACACTCACCATTACTCTGAACTATTGACCCCAAGTATTTAAACTCATCCACCTTCACCACCTCTACTCCTTGCATCCTCACCATTCCTCTATCCTCCCTCTCATTCACACACATATATTCTGTCTTAGTCCTGCTGACCTTCATTCCTCTTCCCTCTAGAGCACATCTCCATCTCTCCAGAGTCTCCTCCACCTGTTCCCTACTCTCACTACAGATCACAATGTCATCTGCAAACATCATAGTCCATGGGGACTCCTGTCTGAACTTGTCTGTCAACCTGTCCATCACCATTGCAAATAAGAAAGGGCTCGGAGCTGATCCTTGATGTAACCCCACCTCCACCTTAAATGCATCTGTCACTCCCACTGCAGACCTCACCGCTGTCACACTACCCTCGTACTTATTGTTTATATTTGTATAGTAGCTTGCTCTGACTTATCTGTGTGTACAGTGTATTTGTGCATGGTGTCTTGCTCTGACATATACTGTGTGTATAGTGTATATGTGTATACTATCTTGCTCTGACTTATACTGTGTGTATTGTTTATATGTGTATAGTATCTTTCTCTGAGTTATACTGTGTGTAGTGTATATATGTATAGTATCTTGCTCTGGATTATATTGTGGATATAGTGTATATGTGTATAGTATGTTGCTCAGGCAATTCAATTAAAAAGCAAACAAATCTGTTAGTGGAAAATATAAAAAATAAAAAAACATACAATATGCACAAGAGATGCCCTGGCAATCTGACAGATTTGGCGTACTTTTACATGGAAGAGTGGGCAAATATTGCCAAGTCATGATGTGCCATGCTGATAGACTCCTACCCAAGAAGACTAAATGCTGTAATTAAATCAAAAGGTGCTAAACTAAGTATTAGTTGAAGGGTGTGCACACACAACAAAGTATTAGTTTAAGGGTGTGCACACTTGTGCAGCCAGCATATTGTACATTTTTTATTTTTTATATTTTTCCCCTAACAGATTTGTTTGTGTTTCAACTGAATTGTACAGATTATAGGTCACGTTAAAGGTGGGAAAAATTTTGAAATGATTTATTGTGGTCTCATTTTTTGTATCACAAACACCTGGCATTTTAACAGGGGTGTGTAAACTTTTTATATCCACTGTATATGTGTATAGTATCCTGCTCTGATTTATACTGTGTGTGTATAGTCTAAATGTGTATAGTACCTTGCTCTAACATACTGTGTGTATAGTGTATATGTGTATAATATCTTGCTCTGACTTTTACTGTTTGCATAGTGTATATGTGTATAGTATTTTGCTCTGACTTATACTTTTTGTATAGTATCTTGCTCTGTCTTATACAGTGTGTATGGTACATATGTTTATAGTATCTTGCTTTGACTTGTGCTGTGTGGCTAGTGTACATGTGTATATTATCTTGCTCTTACTTGTACTGTGTGTGTGTAGCATATATGTGTATAGTATGTTGCTCTGACCTATAGTCTGTGTATAGTATCTTGCTCTTACTTATGCAGTGTGTATGGTACATATGTGTATAGTATCTTGCTTTGACTGTGTGTATATGTGTATAGTATCTTGCTCTGACTTGTACAGTTGGTATGGTACATATGTGTATAGTATCTTGCTTTGACTGTGTGTATATGTGTATAGTATCTTGCTCTGACTTGTACAGTTGGTATGGTACATATGTGTATAGTATCTTGCTCTGACTTATGCTGTGTGTATAGTGTATATGTGTATAATGTATTGGTCTTGGTTATGCTGTGTGTATAGTGTATATCTGTCTTGGTCTGACTTATATGATGACCCAGAGACTCCCCAGACTCTGGAATAGATTGCCCATACATGTCAAGCAGAGTGCCTCTTTGGACCTCTTCAAGAGGAACCTTGACGATTGGATGGGAGAAAGGAAATTCACCCCAGGGATCACGTCAGTCGCCCTGCTAGACAGGGGTCCAGGAAAGTAAATAATGTGGGAAGAAATAGCCAGGGAATTGTTATGGCTAGGCTTGTATAGGCCCTAGGGCTGATAGCCTAGTACCAACCTATGAACCTATTATACTGTGAGTATAGTAGGTATGTGTATGGTATCTTGCTCTGGGCTTATACTGTGCATATATGTGTATAGTATCTTGCTCTGAACTATACTGTATTGTGTGTGTATATATATATATATATATATATATATATATATATATATATATATATATATATATATATATATGTAGAGTATTATCATCTGACTTATGCTGTGTGTATAGTGTATATGTGTATGCCATCTTGCTCTCACGTATACTGTGTGTATAGTGTATATGTGTATCGTATTTTTCTCTGTATGTATAGTGGATATGTGTCTAGTAACTTGCATTGACTTATATTATACATATACAGTATATGTTTATAGTATCTTGCTTGGACGTTCACTATGTGTATAGTGTATGTGTGCCTTACTCTGAGTTATATTGTATATCTAGTGTATATGTACATAATATCTTGCTCTGGCATATGCTGTGAGTATTCTGTATATGTTTGTAGCATCTTGCTCTGACGTAAACTGTGTGCATATAGTGTATATGGTTATAGTATCTTGCTGTGACCTATAATGTGTGTATAGTATATTCTGACTTATACTGAGAGTATAATGTATGCTATCTTGCTGTGACTTATATTGTGTGTATAGTGTCTTGCTCTGTCTTTTACTGTATGTATAGTTTAAAGGTATATAGTACCTTGCTCTGAGTTGTACTGTGCGTATAGTGTAAATGTATATGTGCATACTATCTTGATCTGACTTTTACCATGTGTATAGAGTATGCATGTATAGTATCCTTCTCTATCTTATACTGTTTCTACAATGTATGTGTGCATAGTATCTTGCTCTGACTTATACATTGTGAATATGTGTATAGTATATTGTTCTTACTTACATTATGGGTAGAGTGTATATGTGTATAGTATCTTCCTCTGAGTTATACGGTGTGTGTAGTGTACATATGTATAGTATATTGTTCTGACTTATACTGAGAGTATAATGTTTATCATAGCTTGATGTGACTTATACTGTTTGTTTTACTGTATGCATAGCTTAAATGTGTATAGTGCCTTGCTCTGAGTTATACCATGTGTACACACAGTGTATATGTGTATAGAAACTTGCTCTTCCTTACACTGTGTGTATACAGTGTATGTATAAGTATCTTGCTCTGATGTTTACTGTGTGTATAGTCTAGATATATATATATATATATATATATATATTTATATATATATAGAGAGAGAGAGATATGTATTGTATCTTGCTGTGACTTGTACTATGTATAGTGTATATGTTATAGTATCTTGCTGTGACTTATACACTGTATACACAGATTATATCACAGCAGAATACTACACAGATATACAGTATAGACACAGTATATGTGTATAGAAACTTGCTTTGACTGATATTGTTTGTATAGTGTGTGTATGTATATATATATATATATATGTGTGTGTGTATGTATAGTGTATATGTACAGTATCCTGCGTTACATTATACTGTGTGTATACTGTATATGCGTATAGTATCGTGCTCTGACTTATACTGTGTTTATAGTATATATGTGTATAGAAAGTTGCTCTGACTTGTACTGTATATAGTGTGTATGTGTCTTGCTCTGACTTATACTGTTTGTATGGTGTATATGAGTATAGTGTCTTACTCTGACCTATAGGTTCATAGGTGTGTACTAGGCTAATGGCCCTGGAGCCTTTAAAAGCCTAGCCCATAGGATTATGCTGGCATTGTGCCACCCAACCTTAGTTCCCAGTTCCTCTGTCTAGTAGAGCCGCTGGAGTGATCCCTGGGGTGAATTTTCTATTTCCCATCCACTCATCAAGATTTCTCTTGGAGGACCAGTGAGGTGCTCTGCTTGACATGTATGGAAAGTCTATTCCATAGCATGGGCAGTCTTTTGGGTTATGAACCTGTCCATCCAGCATGGTCTCTTGATTGTGATAATGAGGTTGTGGTCTCTGGAGAGTGTGGTGTGAGGGGATTGGAATTTCTTTAGATGTAGCAATTCTAACAGAGCTGGGTCAGACATGGCTTTGTAAGTCAAGCAGAGATTGCCTCTAAATAGATATCAGACAGAGAATAGTTGGAATTTTTTTAGTCTGTCCATATAGGACAAGTGTTTAAGGCCTAAGATCCTCTTTGTGAGGTAGTTTTGTGGCCTCTCCAGTTGTTGCAGGTGTCTAGTGAGGTACATGCCAAATGGGGCATTGTACTCGATGATTGGCCTAATGAGGGAAGAGTAGAGGGAGACCATGACACCTTTTTTTTCCTGGATGCAAAGCCCTTTGTAATGAAGTGTGCCACATAGAAGGACTTTCTGACCACAGTGGAGATGTGGTGGTCAAAAGAGAGGTTGCTGTCAACCTGTCTTCCCAGATCTCTTTTAATGCCTTCTATGTTCAGTGGGCTACCATCGATGTGGTAATTCATGGGAATTGGGTTTTTCCCAAAGGGGATGACCATTGAGCTTAAGGCCATGGTTCTGACTCCAGTCAGTCTCAGTGAGGCCTTTCTGTAGGATGTCAACATCACTTGGGGAGTTAATAATAGCTCCCAACTTGCAATCATCTGCAAATTTTTTTCAGCCAGAGTCCTTTCGTTTTGGCCTGGACTTCAGACAAGTAGATACTAAACTGAAGAGGACCCAGGACCGAACCCTGTGGGATTCCATTTGTGACTGGTCGGCAGTCTGACTGGAGGCAGTTACTTTCACACTATGGGTTCTATCTGTGAGCCAATTTGCAACTCACCTAGTGATATATGGGTTGATGCCTAGCTTAGTGAGTTTTTCTATGATTCCTGAGTGGGGAATGATATCAAAGGCCTTGGCCAGATCAAGGTAGGCTGTATGAACCACCTTGCCTTCATCCACAGCTCTGGTGACTGACTCAAAGAAGTCGACCAGGTTGAGCAGGCATGATCTACCCTTCATAAAACCAAACTGTGTGGGATCCAGAGTTTGGAGATTCCCTATATCCTTGTTTATTAGGTCCATGATGATGCGTTCCATAGCTTTGCATGTCAAACTAGTCAGGCTAATGGGGCGATAATTCCCAGGGTCTGTAGTCACTCCTCCTTTGTGAAGAGGGATGAGTGTAGCAGTGCGCCATTCAGTAGGGACAAAACCTGAGGTGAGGCTGTGATTGAACAGAGCACACAGGTAAGGCCAAGGGTGACAGATCCAGTCCATCTCTGGCAAAGCATCGAGGTCTGTCAATCATGTCATGTCATCCCAGGCAGGCAGATACTGGATCCTCTTAGAATGACACCAGAACCTAACCAATTGTTGAAATCAATCATTTTCTGCTTGTACTGTGGTATCATTGTAGGTGATGGTAGGATGCTGCTTAGGGCTAGGGTCATACTCACCTGGGCTACATAATACGAGAGCTCCTCCATGTCTCTCTTCATGTAGTCCAGGGAGGTACAACTCAGGTCATTCACACCCACATGTACAATGACAGAGTGATCTTTGTATTTCTTGTTGAGGGACCTGAGTGCATGTGTTATGTGGTGGATCCTGGCACCTGACAGGCAGCTGACTGTCACTTCCTCCTTATTCAATCTAGTGAGTGGGACATTAGTGTGCCTCACTATTGTGTCACCTGTGAGTAGTGTGTTGGGCATGCTGTTTAGCCTTAGGGGCTTTGGTTGATTGGCACACTGTTTAGGAGAGTTATGTGTCTCGTGATTAGTGCTCTGTTGTGGTGGTCGAGTGCAGTTCTGCCTTGGAGGTCTGTGCTGTTTGGGTAGATTTTCATTGATAGCCTCCGTGAAGGTGGGTGTGTAGTTTGTGTTTTTATGTGAAGGTAGTGCTGGTGTGTGTTCTGAAGGGCTATGCGTACCATGTGGTGTGGTGCATGTGTTGTCCTTCTCCTCTTGACCAACTATTCCAGTCTTGTCTGCAGAGTGCTTGGCTTCCAATTTGGATATATAAGTGCATTTCTTGTGAGTCTGAGTGTTGGGAGATAAGAGGAGAGGGTTATCAGTGTACATGAGGCAGATGCTACATTGCCTCAAGATGCCCAAATTCACCAGGTTAATTGGAGAAAACACAGAGAACTGACCATCTGAAGTAGTTACTTCATTTGCTCTGCAACCTGTGGGTATCGGATCCGACTTTGGATCCGAGCCGGCAGCTTACCAAGCTCCAAGATCCGAGCTCCTAGCTCCTCCCCCTACCCATAATCCCCTGCTACCAACCACATTACCTCAGATCGTTTTTTGCCGTGGCTGAAGAAGCTTTCCCTTTGAAGAGCTCCTGGCTGGGTGAGATCGTTTCTATCATAACTTCACCTAAAGTTTTAAAAATCGTGTGTGTGTGGTGGTAAACCTTTTTTCTACCCCTTTTTTAGTGCTAGTTTAATTTTTTCTACAGTTAGTTATTTTTTCTTTTGTCACTCCCCCTCCCCCTTAGCGTTTGGGTGTGTGTGTGAGTGTTTTTAACATGGCGGAAGGGCCTAAGGCCATTTTTTCCAAATGTACTGAGTGTGACCACAAGCTTTCCCCAGCTGATGGCCACACTCAATGCGTTTTTTGCCTGGGGGCGGCCCATCTTTCAGAGGCCTGCCAGATCTGTGCGGCCTTTAACCCCCGGGCACTTCGGGATAGGAAAAACAAGCTGATCCTGGCGGGAAAGCTCCCCCAGGAGTCAGCTTTTTCTTCCTCTCCCGTTAGGGCTCCGGCTGCCTCAGCGGCCTCGGCGCCCTCTGTTCCCTCAGCTCAACCCGGGACTCAACCTCCCTCTTCGGGTTTGAGCTCTGGGGAAACTAGTGCCTCCTCAACTAAGGAGAAGAGGCACAAGGATAAGGAGGGACATAGATCCCATAAAAGGCGGGCCGAGTCTCACCCCTCGGCTCCGCCAGCAAAAATAGCTAAGTCTCCTTCGGGGTCTCCGGATCCTTCTCCTTGTGGCTCCATTCGCCTAGCTTCTCGCCGGAGCCGGAGGAGGAAGATCGGTCTCCCTCGAGGTCGTCGAGGTGGCCCTCCCGGCCCGCCTCGACTACCTCTTCCAGGTCAACCAAAAGCATCTCCGAAGCGGATATGGATCGGATGATGAGTCGGTTCTTACAGACCCAAATGCAGATGGGGGTGCTCTTGCCCCCCCCCTCTTGGGGGGGGAGTGCGGCCCCCATGTTTGCCCCGATCACTCCTTCTCCGACTCGTTTTCGGATCTCGGAGTCATCGGATCCGGGCCCATTCAGACCCAGGGATTTGTCGGCGCTGATAGTGCTGGTCTTTTCGACGCCGACTATGCCCTCGAGCTTGTCGGATCCGAGCTCTCGGGACCGAGGGCTGAGCGTCGGATCCGAGGGAGGAGTTGTATCTTCGGAGCTGTTGGCTTCGGAGTGCACCTCTCTCTCGGCGCCAACTGCTTCGGCTCCGACCCCGATCCCTTCCTCAGAGCCGAGGAGATTGCTCTCAGAGGCTGGCGAGGGTGATTCTCCTTCGGCTTTTGAGGTAGTGGAGAGGGTACTGTCGAGATCCTCCAGATCCCCGGTTCGGGCTTCGGATCCACCCGTACCCCCACTGTATGAGGGTCTGTCTTCCATCATCCGACCATCGGGACAGCCTGCCCAAGCCCTCCAGCTAGTTCCTGTGGAGGAACAACAACCCGTGGATGAACCCTTTTCGGATAGCCCCACCGAGGAGGTTCCTCGGAAACGGTGTAAAAGGAGGCACCTGGACTCCCCCGAGTCCGTTACCACCGACACGGACTTAGATGATAGGGAGGGTTCCCCAAGGTCTCCCCCTGAAGTTGTCTCCTTTGGAGACATCATGGAAATGTTGCGTATTAGAGGGGGGTGGTCTGCCCAAAAACCTTCCCTTGATGAATCTGTGTTCCTGGAGGCGTTTGAGGCAGGCCCATCTACTTATCTACTTCCTGGGTGTCCCCTCCAGCCGACCCCCTGGTGGACTTAATTACCACCAGGGCGTGGAAGGAGCCCGACACCGTGGAGCCAATTCCTAGGCATCCCGATAAAATACTGAGTCCCCCCACAGATAGGCAATCATGGGCCAAAGGATCCCCTGTTGATGCCATGTTGGTGGCGGCGGCCACCAAGAAAGAACTTGCTCAGGAGAGTTCTCTGGTCCACCCACCAGATAAAGAATCTCGAGCGTTGGACCGGATTGGGAAGCGGATGTTTGCTTCAGCGACCTTTTCTATAAGGGCACTGAACTATATGGCACATACCATCGGGCTTCAGTGAGACTTGATCAAGGAATATGCTGCAGCCCCCCTGAGTCCATGTCGGTCGGAGACAGGAATGTGTTTGACACGAATGGCCACTCTGAAATCCATCTCCAATATTTCTATGCGGCTCCTCTCTCATGCTTCGGAGGGAGCCGCTAGAGCCAGCAGAGCAGGGGTCGTCTTACGACGTCACGCCTGGTTCAGTCTTTGCGACTTCGCGGATCCCTTCAAGGCATCCTTTGCGAATGCCCCCTTTGACGGTTCTGCTCTTTTCGGCAAGACCGTTCACGATACGCTGGTCCAAAGCGAAAAGGATGGGAAGACGCTGTCTGCCGTCTGAGTCCGCTTCTCTAGTCCCCAAAGATCCTTCTCCAGGAATCAGAGGGGACAAAAGAAGCTGTGGTTCCGCAAGTCTCAGCAATCCCATCCAGCTGCAGACCACTCATCCTCTAGAGGCAGAGGACAAGGTGGACGCCGGCCCAGAGGCAGAGGGGGGGTGCGCGTAATTTCGGGTCTAGAGAACCTTTCTCGGACAGACCCGCACAACAACCATGAGGGCTTGCCCGACTGTCCCTCTGGAGGCAGTCGGGGGGTGGTTGACGGAGCACCTGTCAAACTCCGAGTCCCTTACAACAGATCGATGGGTACTCCGTATCATTTCCAGAGGTTATTTCATTCCTTTCCTAAATCTTCCCCCCAAAACCAGATGCCTCCCCGATGTCCCACCCGATCAGAGGGAGGCAGTGGCTTCAGAGATTTTGAAGCTGCTAAGAAAAAGAGCCATCCAGCCCGTCCCCCCAGATCAGTCCAGATTGGGTTATTACTCAAGGTTCCTTTTGATGCCAAAGAAAACGGGGGACCTCAGACCCATCTTAGACCTTTCTGCTCTGAACCTGTTTATACCCAAGGAAAAGTTCCGGATGGTCACTCTTCAATCTATCCTCCCCCTTCTGCGGGAGAACGACTGGATGTGCTCCATAGACCTCAAGGATGCGTACTACCACATCTTGATGGACAGACGATCCAGAAGGTTTCTCCGCTTACGGCTCGGAGCCAGTCATTATCAATTCAGGGTTCTTCCATTCGGCCTCACCTCAGCCCCCAGAGTGTTCACCAAAGTCATGGCGGTGGTTGCAGCCCACCTGAGACTTCAGGGCATTCAGGTCTTCCCGTACCTAGACGACTGGCTCCTTACCGTGACCAACAGGCATCAGCTCTCTGTAGCAAGAGATTACGCACTGACTCTAGCCCACAACCTAGACATTTCAGTAAACCTGCAGAAGTCCTGCCTGTGCCCCACTCAAGCCCTGGAATTCATAGGGGCCAGGTTGGATACTCGAATCTCTCGAGCTACTCTAACATCAGTCAGACTGAACAGCTTGTCTTATCAGGTGTTAGCCCTTCTCCGGAGTCCTTCTCCTCCAGCGGAGTTAGTCCTGAGGGCACTAGGGTCTATGGCAGCAGCGATCGGTCTTTCCGTCCATGCCCATCTGCGAATGCGAATATTACAATGGACCCTTCAAGTCCAATGGTCCTTCTTGCTCCACCCGTTTAACACGCCAATACCGCTGAGCAGAGTTTGCAGGGACTCCCTTCTTTGGTGGTTGCATGCGCGGGAACTCGGAGAAGGGAGGCCTTTTGTGATCTCCCCGGTCGAAGCCACGTTGACCACGGACACTTCTCACCTCGGGTGGGGGGGGGGCATTGTTCAGGCAGATCCTTTCAAGGCACGTGGACTTCCCTAGAGACCGCATTGCATATCAATGTCCTAGAGATGAGGGCAGTGCTTTTGGCATTGCAAGCTCTCCACGACCTTCTTCCCCTGGGGACTATTGCAATCCAGACAGACAACATGTCTGTAGTCTGGTATATAAACAACCAGGGAGGAACCAGATCCTACCCCCTGTGTCAAGAGGCCATGAGAGTTTGGGAATGGGCGATCTCCACCAACCGTTTTCTGGTAGCAACGCACATCCCGGGACGATCCAACATATTGGCGGACAAGCTAAGTCGGGTGCTTCTCACTCCATACGAGTGGTCTCTGAATCCATCTGTTGTGAAGCAGATCTTCCACACATGGGGTCAGCCTCGCTGCAATCTTTTTGCTTCTCCTTTAAACACAAAATGCAGCGAGTACTTCGCAATAATTCCCCCCAGAGGGGGAACCCCCAGAGACGCTCTAGTCCATGCTTGGCCTCCCGAGCTCCTTTATGCTTATCCCCCCCTTCCACTCATGATGAAATTCATTCAGAAAGCCTGTCGGTTGGGGAGCAGAGTTATCCTCATAGCCCCATTCTGGCCTCGGCAGATCTGGTTCCCCTTTCTGCGGTCTCACAGTGTGGCTCCTCCGTGGATTCTGGATCCCAGTTCAGACCTGATCTTGCATCCCGCGGATTGTCCAACACCGAACCTGGTCAACCTGAAGCTTGTGGCTTGGCTGATCCAGTTCCATTAATGGCTAGGACTCCCGGTATCTCATCTCCCGTTAAGGCCATTCTGGTTGCGGCTCATAAGCCATCTACCAGAAAACTTTACAACAGTAAATGGAAACGTTTTTCCATTTGGGCCAAAGATAAGGGCTTGGACCCATTTACTGTCCCTATTCCGACCATACTGGACTTCCTCTCGTTGATCTTTCAACAGGGAGCAAGCGCTTCTACGTTTAAGGTGCAATTGGCGGCCATCTCCCATTTTCATGTGGGTGATGGCATAGGTTCCTTAGCATCTACAAAGTTGTGCAAAACCTTCTTACGAGGCATCTTCCTTTTAAATCCACCGATAACGTCTGTGGTTCCCCCATGGGATCTCACTCTAGTCTTGCAAGCCTTGATGAGTCCACCTTTCGAACCTGCGGCCTCAATTCCGTTGCAGTTCTTGTCATGGAAAACAGCCTTCTTAGTGGCTATTACTTTGGCCAAAAGGGTTTCAGAATTACAAGCCTTGTGTATGAAACCTCCTTACCTTATCTTTCACAAAGATAGAGTGTCCCTCAGGACTAACCCGTCTTTCTTGCCTAAGGTTGCTTCAGAAGCAAATATAAATCAATCGATAAATCTACTAGTGTTTTTTCCAACATTTCAGAACAAGGGAGAATACACATTACACAAACTGGATGTACACAGACAGCTGCGTTTCTACTTGCATAGGACTAGAGAGTTTCGCAAGTTGGACCAGTTGTTTGTCTCGTATGCAAAATCAGCCATGGGTAAAGCCATTTCCAAAGTCACTGTAGCAAATTGGATCCGTCAGTGTATTATTCAGGGGTATATATCATCTGGCAAACCAGCCCCGGTTAGTATCCGTGCTCATTCTACAAGATCTGTAGCCACCTCAACAGCCTTCTGGTCTAGGGTTCCAGTGGATGACATATGTTCAGCAGCTACTTGGTCCTCTTCTCATACGTTCATTTCTCATTATAAATTAGATGTGATTTCGAGAAGTAGGGCTTCTTTTGGCTCCGTGGTGCTTCCGAATATCCTTCTGTAAGGACCACCCAGGTTCTTATAATGTAGCTGGGGACTCTGTCCCACAGGTTGCAGAGCAAATGAAGTAACTACTTCAGATAAAGAAGTTATGTACTCACCATAACATTCCATCTGAGTAGGTACTTCATTTGTCTGCAACCGACCCCCCCCTGCCATCCCCCGAACCTTTCGGGATTTTCTGATCACCTTTGCAGTTGATTTTTCGTGTTTCCAGGTTGGTAAGGCAAAAAAAACGATTTGAGGTAATGTAGTTGGTAGCAGGGGATTGTGGGTAGGGGGAGGAGCTAGGAGCTCGGATCTTGGAGCTTGGTAAGCTGCCGGCTCGGATCCGAAGTCTGAACCGATACCCACAGGTTGCAGACAAATGAAGTACCTACTCAGATGGAACGTTATGGTGAGTACATAACTTCTTTTTTAGACATACCTGGAGGAGTGGGCATTAATTATAAGTACTGGAGTCATTTTCTTGTAGAACGTTTAGTGCTGCTAGCACTTTTCTGAGCTACAGTAATTGCTACAAGAAGTCTGGTACAGTGCTAGACTAATAAGCTACTAAAAGTGCAGGACAGGAGAGAACTAGCCAATCTAAGGGAAAAATTAATGAGCAGACTTCGGCATCGCTCAGACGCTTACAAACAGTCCTGGATTCAGAAAATCTGTATCTGGACTAGACTAGTTACAGGAAAGGCATGAAAAAAGCACAAATGTGGGCTTTTAAACCAGAAAGTTGAAAGAGATGGAAAAACTGCCCAACCAGCCAATAACCTACAATTTCTGGGCCAGAAACCACTCCTCTTGTGGTAGATAGGCTACCTAGTACTTACCACTCCCTCTGATAAGCTATAAGGCTTTCCCCAACACAGAAAGGCTTGTGGGGGGGGGGGTTCAAGCAGTCCTGGATACAGCAAATCTGTATCTGGACTAGACTAGTTACAGGGAAGGCAGGAAACAAGTGCAAATGCAGGCTTTTAAACCAGACACACAGTGTGTGTTTAGTTTATATGTGTATAGTATTTTGCTCTGACTTATACTGTGTAGTATATATTTTTGTAGTATCTTGCTCTGAGTTATACTGTGTGCATAGTATTATCTTGGGATTTATAGTGTGTGTATAGAGTATATGTGTATAGTATCTTGCTATGATTTACACTATGTGTAGTGTATATGTTTATAGTGTATTTTTCTGACTTATAGTGTGGTTATAATGTATATGTGTATAGAAACTTGCTCTGTCTTATACTGTGTGCATAATGTATATGTTTATAGTATCTTACTCTGACTTATACTGTGTGTATAGAGTATGTTTATATAGTATCTTGCTCTGTCCTGTACTGTGTGTACAGTGTTTATGTGTATGGTATCTTTGTCAGACTTACACTGTGTGTATAGTATATATTTGTCTTACTCTGACTTATATTGTGGGTAATGTGTATGTGTGCAGTATCTTGCTCTGACTTATACCATGTGTATACTGTATATGTGTATAGTATCCTGTTGTGACTTATAGTGTGTTTGTGTATAGCATCTCTCTCTGGCTTATACAATGTGTAGTGTCTTCCTCTGAGTTATACTGTGGGTATAGTGTATATGTGTATAGTATCTTGCTTTGACTTATACTGTGTGTACATTGTCTTGCTCCGAGTTATGCTGTGGGTATTGTGTATATGTGCATATTATTATGCTCTGAGTTATGCTGTGGGTATAGTGTATATGTGTATAGTGTCCTGCTGTGAATTAAAATGTGTGGATAGTGTATGTGTATAGTATCTCACTCTGACTTAAAATGTGTGTATAGTACCTTGCTCTGACTTCCAGTGTGTATGTAGTATATATGTGTCTAGTATTTTGCTCTGAATTACACTATGCATATAGTGTATATGTTTGTATTGTCTTGGTCTGACTTACACTGTGTAAAGTGTATATGTATATAGTATCTTACTCTGAATTATATTGCGTGTATAGTAGCTTGCTCTGATTTTCACAGTGTGTAAAGTATCTTGCTCTGACATATATAGTGTGTATAGTGTATATGTGTACGGTATTTTGGTATAGTATCTTGCTCTGTCTGATACTGTGTGTATAGTGTATATGTGTGTATAGTATCTTGATCTGAGTAATACTGTGTGTATAGTGTATATATGTAGAGTATCTTGCTCTGAATTATACTCTGTGTATTTTGTATATGTGTATAGAAACTTGCTCTGAGTTGTAGTGTATATGTGTATTTTGCCTTGATCTGACTTGTACTGTGTGCACAGTGCATATGTGTATAGTATGTTGCTCTGACTTGTGCTGCGTGTATAGTGTACATATGTCAAGCATCTTGCTCCGGCTTACTATATGTATAGTATATATGTGTCTTGCTCAGAATTATACTGTCAGAAGTGTGTATATGATCTTGCTCTGACTTATACTGTGTATAGTATCTTGCTGTGACTTACATAGTGTGTATCGTATCTTGCTCTGACTTGTACAGTGTGTATATGTGTATAGTATATTATTCTGACTTTTACTATGTGTATAGTGTATAGTTACATAGTACCTTTGCCTGACTTATACTATGTGTATATGTGTCTTACTCTGACTTTTATAATGTGTGTATATGTATTTTACCTTGCTCTGACTGATATTGTGGGTATTGTGTATATGTTCATAGTATCTCGGTCTGACGTATACTTTTTGTATAGTGCATATGTGTATAGTATCATGCCTGACATATACTGTGTACAAAGAGCATATGTGTATCATATGCTGCTCTGGCTTATACTGTGTATAATGTATATGTGCATAGTATCTTGCTCGCAGTGTGTATAGCATCTTGCTCAGACTTATGCAGTGTGTATATATGTATAGTATATTGTTCTGACTTTTACTGTGGGTATAGTGTATAGTGTATAGTAGCTTGCTCTGAATTGTACTGTGTATATAGTAGAGATATGTAAAGTATCTCTTGTGATGACTTGGTTTGACATATACTTTGTATATAATGTATATGTGTATAGTATCTTGCTCTGGCTTACTGTGTATATATAGTATATGTGTATAGTATCTTGCCCTGACTTATACTGTGTGTGTAGTGTATATTTGTATAGTATCTTGCCCTGACTTCTACTGTGTATATAGTATGTTGCTCAGACTTGTGCTATGTGCATATGTGTATAGAAACCTGCTATAATTTAAACTGGGTGTTTATTGTGTATAGAATGTTGCTCTGACTTATACTATCTGTATAGTGCATATATGTATAGTATACATATATATTATGAATTGTACTGTGTGTATAGTGTATATGTGTATAGCATCTCACTCTAACCTATATTATGTGTATAGTGTACATGTCTTGCTCTGACTCATACTATGTGTATTGTGTAGATGTGTATAGCATCTAGCTCTGACTTATACTGTGTATATAGAGTAGATAGGTATAGTACATGGCTCTGACCTATACTTTGTGTATAGTGTATATGTGTATAATAGCTTCCTCTGATTTACACTGTGTGTATACTGTATATGTATATATTATCTTTCTTTGACTTATACTGGTTTGTATAGTGAATATGTGTATAGTATTTTACTCTGACTTGTACATCATGTATGGTGTATATGTAAATAGTACCTTGCTGTGACTTAGTGTGTGTATACTGTATATGTGTCTTGTGTCTTGCTCTGACATATCCTATGTATATAGGGTATATGTGTATAGAATCTTTCTGTGACTTATACTATGTGTATAGTGTATATGTTTATAGGCTCTTGCTGTGACTTATGCTCTGCTTATATGTGTATAGTACCATGCTGTGACTTATAGTGTGTGTATAGTGTACATGTCTCTAGTATCATGCTATGACTTATAATATGCATATAATGTATCTGTGTGTAGTGTCTTGCTCTGACTTATACTGTCTGTATAGTGTACATGTGTACAGTATCTTGCTCTGATTTATACAGTATGTATAGTGTATTGTGCCTTGCTCTGACGTATACTGTGTATAGACTATATGTGTATAGTGTGCTGCTCCATCTTGTAATGTGTATAGTGTGCAAGTGTCTAGTATCTTGCTGTGACTTTTACTTTATGTATAGTAACTTGCTCTGATTTATAGTGTTTCTATAGTTTATATGTGTATAGTATCTTGCTCTGACTGGTATTGTGTATGGTGTATATGTCTATAGAAACTTGCTCTGAGGTATACTGCGTTTAAAGTTTATATGTGTATAGTATCTTTCTCAGACTTATTCTGTGTGTATGGAGTATATGTGTATAGTATCTTGCTCTGTCGTATAGTGTATGTATAGTGTATATTTGTGTAGTATCTTGCTCTTACTTTAACTGTGTGCATAGTATCTTGCTGTGACTTGTACTGTATATAGTGTATATGTGCCTAGTATCTTGCTGTGACTTATACTATGTTTATAGAGTATATGTGTATATTATTTTCCTTCCTTTGACTTATAATGTATGTATAGTATATATGTGTACAGTATCTTGCTGTGAATCATACTGTGTGTATAATGTTTATGTGTATAGTACCTTGCTCTGACTTGCACTGTGTGTATAGTGTATATGTGTAAAGTATATTGCTCCTACTTCTACTTTGTGCATAGTGTATATGTGTGTAGTATCTTGCTCTGAGTTATAGTGCGCATATAGTGTGTATAGGTAAAGTATGTTGCTCTGACTTATGCTGTCTGTATAGTGTATGTGTATAGTATCTTGCTCTGACTTGTACAGTGTGTAAAGTGTATATGTGTCTTGCTGAGACTTGTACTCTGTGTATAGTATATATGTGTATGGTATCTTGCTCTGACTTGTACAGTCTGTATATTGTAAATGTCTATAGTATGTTGCTGTGACGTCTGTTGTGTCTATTGTGTATATGTGTTTAGTATGTTGCTCTGACTTGTACTGTGTATATAGGTTATATATGTCTAGTGTCTTGCTCTGACTTGCACTGTGTGCATAGTGTATATGGGTATAGAAACTTACTTTGGCTTAACCTATGTGTATAGTATAAAACTCAAACCCAACGCAGTGCACCCCTTGGCTGAGATGAGGATTCACGCTAAAGTATAAATTCATTAACGAACACCATGCGTGAACCTCTGATGGCTATAAACGTCAATATTACAGTCTTGAATGCAATAATGCAATAATGCAATAACGTGTTGTTAGAGCTCAAAAAACATTTATTCGAATAAATGTTTTTTGAGCTCTAACAACACGTTATTGCATTATTGCATTATTGCATTCAAGACTGTGGAAGTATTTGACGTTTTATAGCCATCAGAGGTTCACGTGCATGGTGTTTCGTCTATGTGTATAGTATGTTGATCTGACTCATACTGTGTGCATAGTATCTTTCTCTGTCTTGTACATTGTGTATAGTGTATATGTGTAAAGTATCTTGCTCTGACTTATAGTTTGTATATGTATAGTATCGTGCTCTTTTACTGTCTGTATAATATATATTTGTGGAGTATATATGTGGATAGTATCTTGTTCAGACTAATACTGTGTGTATAGTGTAACTGTGCATAGTATCTAGCTCTGAGTAATACTATGTGTACAGTATATGTGTCTTGCTGAGACTGTACTGTGTGTATAGTTTATATATTTATAGTATCTTGGTCTGGCTTATGCTGTGTATAGTACCTTGCTCTGACTTATACTATTTATGTAGTGTGTATGTGTCTAGTATGTTGCTCTACGTTATACCCTGTGTATAGTGTATACGTGTCAAGTATCTTGCTCTGACCTATACTGTGTATATATTGTATGCATGCATAGTATCTTGCTCTGACTTGTACTGTGTATATAGTGGGTATGTGTTTTGCTTTGACTTAGACTCTGTATATAGTGTACATGTGTATGGTATCTTGTTCTGGCTTAAACTTTGGGTAGAGTATATGTGTATAGTACCTTCCTCTAGCTTATACTTTGTGTATAGATTTTATGTGTATATTATCTTGCTCTTACTTATACTGTGTGTATAGTGTATGTGTGTATATTATCTTTCTCTGATTTGTACTCTATGTATAGTGTATATGTGTATGGTAACTTGCTCTGACTTATATTGTGTGTATTGTATCTTGCTTTGACTTATACTTTGTGTATATTGTAAATGTGTATAGTATGTTGCTGTGACATCTATTGTGTGTATTGTGTATATGTGTATAGTATCTTGCTCTGACTTAATGTGTGTATAGTATGTTGCTCTGACTTATACTGTGTGTATAGGTTATATGTGTCTAGTCTCTTGCTCTGACTTACACTGTGTGCATAGTGTATATGGGTATAGAAACTTGCTCTGGCTTAAACTATGTGTATATATGTATAGTATGTTGATCTGACTCATACTGTGTGCATAGTATCTTTCTCTGTCTTGTACATTGTGTATAGTGTATATGTGTAAAGTATCTTGCTCTGACTTATAGAGTGTATGTAGTGTGTATGTGTATAGTATCATACTCTAACTTTTACTGTCTGTATAATATATATTTGTGGAGTATATATGTGGATAGTATCTTCTGACTAATACTGTGTGTATAGTGTAAGTGTGCATAGTATCTAGCTCTGAGTAATACTGTGTGTGTAGTGTATATGTGTCGTACTGTGTATATAGTTTATATATTTATAGTATCTTGGTCTGGCTTATGCTGTGTATAGTACCTTGCTCTGACTTATACTGTTTGTGTAGTGTGTATGTGTCTAGTATGTTGCTCTACGTTATACCCTGTGTATAGTGTATATGTGTCTAGTATCTTGCTCTGACTTATACTGTGTGTATACTGTTTATGTTAGCTAGCTGTAACTTAAACTGTGTGTACAGAGTATATGTTTATAGTATCTTGCTCTGACTTGTACTGTGTATACAGTGTATATTTATTTATTTACATTTGGTAACCAGGTAGTGTCCAACTGGGCTATGAACAACCCCATTTTCAGTGGAGGCCTGGGGAGAAAAGCTCCCAAAAAAGTAAGTTTACAATATTTATACTATGCTAGATACAGTGTTAAAAAGATTACTATGAAAGTTTGCATAATAATAGATACAGTGTAATAAGTTAATACAAGCTGAAAAGTCACACCTCAAACCAGAATAATCAAATATAATATAAACAACAATAGAAATCAAACAATATTTAGTTACATAGATAGAAAAAACACAATAGGCATGAAGTGTGTTTGCTTAGCAAGGGGTAGTACAGGAGCATAGCCAGTGACTGGAGAAATAATTTGTGAGTAGCTGTTTGAAATTATGGGTATTAGGTATAGATAGCAAATGCTGGGGAAGGGAATTCCAAGTTTGGACTATGGAGTAGCTGTATAAAGAATCACCATAGGTGTTGTGGGTTTTGATGACTTGAGTGTTTTTATCAGAAGACCTGAGTGTGAGGTAAGGTTGGAATAGGGTTGAAGGAGGTTAGATGAGGCTGGGCAATAGTCAGGGGTATGAATAATGGAGTGAGCAACTATGAGTTGGTTTAGGGCTAGTAAGTTTGGGAGTTCAATCCAGTTTAGTTTTTGGAAGGCTATACAGTGGTGATCTTTATGGGGAAGGTTTGTGGCAAATCAGGCAATTTTATTATAGCAAGCTTCTAGGCTATTTAGATCAGATTTATGAAGGTTTGTGCAGATTTGTGAGCAATAGAGAAGGGTGAAAAGTAGATGAGTTCCGGCAGTAGTGATTCTAGCATGGTTAGAAAGATATGGTTTTGTCCTGTAGAGAGCATCTAATTTTATGTGGACTTTTTAGATTGTTAAAGCGATATGTCTGTCAAATTTTAGTTTACAGTCTAGGGTAACACCAAGGAGTTTAATATATTTGACAGGTTCAATTTTTGTACCATTAGAGGTGAAGATAGATGCTTTTGTTGGTTTTTATTGGCGGGACTAGAAAATATAAGTTTGGTCTTGTTTGGGTTTAGCATCAGTTGGTGGTCTGAGAGGTATTTTTCAATGTTATTAAGGGCAGTCTGAGACTTTACTTGGAGTTCATTTATGGAGGGGGCAGAGCAAATAAGGGAAGCATCATCAGCATATTATATAATAAAGGCAGGTGATGCTCCTGCAGTACAGAGATTAGTGGTAAAGATAATAAAGAGAAGTGGCCCTAAGATAGAACCTTGTGGGATGCCGGCAGTGATGGGCAAAAGAGGTGGTAGTTTATGTTCCCATAAAGTGACTTGTTTATGGCTGGAGAGGTAGCTGTGGAACCACTGAAGTGCATTGGAGCTGAAATTGAGAGAGGTAAGTTTCTTTAGGAGTATTTGATGGGATACAGTGTCAAAAGCTTTTTGACATATCGAGGAAGGTGGCAGAGACAATGTGGTTATTGTTTCGGAGGTGATTTACAGTATTGGTGAAACCTAATCGGGCAGTGTTAGTACTGTGTTTGGGGCAGAAGCCATGCTGAGTAGAAGATAGAAGGTTATGTGTTAGAAGGTGGTCTAGATACTATTTATAGGTTCATAGGTAAGTACTAGGCTGTCTGCCCAAGGGCATTTAAAAGCCTAGTCAGTGTGTGTTGGCTTTTGCCACCCCCTTAGATTAGTTCCCTGTGCCTCTGTCCAGCAGAGCCACTGCAGTGATCTCTGGGGTAAATTTTCTGTTTCCCATCCACCCGTCAAGGTTTCTGTTGAAGAGTGCTAGTGAGGGGCTCTGCCTGATGTATATTGGAATCTTGTTCCAAAGCATGGGGGAGTCTCTGGGTCAGGAATCTATCCCTCCAGCACGTCCTATTTATCATTGTGGTAAGGTTTATATCCCTAGAGCATGTGGCTCTCAAGGATTTGTTTAATTTTAGGTGGAGCATATCCATCAATTCTGGGTTGGACATGGCCTTGTATATCAAGCAGAGATCACCTCTGAGTAAATGGTATGCAACTGAGTACAGCTGGAGTTTCTTTAGTCAGGCTGCATAGGTCATCTGTTTGACGCCAGTAATCCTCTTGGTGAGGTACTTTTGTGGTCTTTCCAGCTGTTGCAGGTGTCTTGTAAGGTACATTCCAAATGGGGCGTTGTATTCTATAATGGGTCTAATAAGTGATGAGTAGAGAGGCACAATAACCTCCTTTATTCTGGATACGAACCCTTTTAAGATAAGGTGGGCCAAGTAGAAGGATTTTCTAACCACCTTGGCAATATGATTATCAAAGGAGAGATTGCTATCTACTTGGGTCCCTAGATCCCTTATTATTTTTTCTGTATTTAGGAGACTACCACCTATGTAGTAGTTAGTGGGTACTTTGTTTTTTCCAAAGGGGATGACTATACACTTTTTGGCATTCGGCTTGAGGCCATGATTTTAACACCAGGTATCCGTCTCAGTGAGTCCCTTCTGGAGGGCATCTGTATCAGCTGGAGAATCAGTTATGGCCCCTAGTTTGCAGTCGTCTCTGAACTTTGTCGGCCAAAGTCCTCCTGTGCTTGCCTGTACCTCTGAGAAGTATATACCGAACAGGAGGGGTCCTAGGACTGAGTCCTAGGGGACGCCACTTGTAACCAGTTTAGAGTCAGACCTAGAGTCTGCAACTCTCACCGTGTGGATTCTATCCGTGAGCCAATCTGCAACCCATCTCGTGATGTAGGGGTTAATGTTCAGGTTGGTGAGTTTGTCTACAATACCAAAATGGAGAATGGTGTTGAAAGCCTTTGCGAGGTCTAGGTAGGCTGTGTGGACCTCCTTACCCTCATCTAATGCCTTGGTAACTGTCTCAAAGAAGTCCACCAGGTTAAGGAGGCATGATCTGCCCTTAACAAAGCCAAACTGGGTGGGGGCCAAAGTTTGGAGGTTCCCAATGTCTCTGTTAATGAGTTCCATGATGATGCGCTCCATAGCCTTGCAGACCAGGCTTATAGGGCGATAGTTCCCGGGGTCCATTGTGGCGCCACCTTTGTGGAGTGGGATAACTGTTGCTGTGCACCACTCTGTGAGTACATAGCCTGTAGAGAGTTTGAACAGTGTGTTTAGGTGAGGGGTTAGTTCATTTTGGAGCTCTTGTAAGACACAGCCTGGGACACCATCCAGTACCATTGAGGCTGTGTTTTTGGCTTTGGATAGGGCTGTTTTAAGCTGTGTGTCGGTGATTGCCGGGGTCTTACATTCTTCTGGTATGGTTATGGGCCCTTTAGGGGGTGAGAGGGGTGTAAAGTTTGCACTGAACCTGTCTGCCAAAATGTTGGCAGTATCAGTCGTTTCAGTGTATTTTGTGCCATTCTGCACCAACTCGGAGCAGATCTGAGAGTTTCCACTTAGGTTCTTGACATAACTAAAGAACGCTTTGAAGTTATCTTTGGAGTCCTTGGAAATTTTTCTATCGAAGCTAGCCTTGGATGATTTAATGAGGGATCACAGTTTCTTGCTGATACTGATCAGGGATGTCTTTCCTTCTAGGGATTTTGCTCTTATCTGTACTAGTTTCCTCCTTCTATTGTAGAGCCTGTTTATAGCAGGGGTCCACCAGACTGGTTTCCTTTTCTTGGAGGAGTGAGTCTTGGTTTTACTTGGGATAACATGATCCATGCATTCCTGCAGATGATCATAGAGTGCCTTTGTATAGGTTTCAGCAGCTTGGACAGCATTGTCCATTGGTGTGGGGGCTGTGAACCTTTCCACCTCGGCCTTAAGCAACAGGAAGGTTGCTTTTGAAAAGTTTTTCACGGTGGTTTCCTTGACTGAGGTTGGGGGCGGAATGTGAATATCCAGAGTGATTAGTCTATGGTCTGATCTAACCAGTGAGAGGGGTTAACGTCAGGTGTGGAACACCGGTCGCCCATGTTGGTGATGACCAGGTCCAATATGATGTTGCCTCTGGTGGGGGTGTTGACCAGTTGATCCAGGGCATTTGAGTTTATAAATTCTAGGAAGCATTGGACAAGGGAGTTAGTACTTGAGTAGTTCTCCCAGTTTAATGTTTGGGTTGTTGAAATCACCCAGTATTAGGGTGTTTGGTAGGACCTTCATATTTCACAGTGTCTCCAGCAATGCGGAATGGGGGTCCTGGGTCATGGTGGGTAATGTGTAGCAAGCTACAATTTGGATTGCAGTTTTGCCCGTTAGTTGCACTTGGATGATCTCTGATGCATCGTGCTGCATCACTAACCTGGAGGTTTGAGTATCCTTGATGAATATGGATACACCCCTGCCTTTTGTGTTTCGGTCTGGGTTCTGTGGCCGAAAGGTATGGTATGAGTTATAGCCTGGTAGTGCTGTGGAGCCTTAAACCAGGTTTCTGTTACTGCAAAGATATCGATGTTCTCCATACTGAGGAGTGCCTCGAGTGCATGCATTTTGGGGTTTAGACTTCTGGCGTTGAGTAGCATCTGCCTAAAAAAGGCACTATGAGGGCGGCAAGAGCCTTTGCCAGTATTTGAAAGCCTAAGGGTGACAGGTGCAAGCCATCTCTTGCGAAGCAATGTGGCTTGTTGAGCATGCCATCCCAGGCAGACAGATACTGGATCCCCTTTGAATGACACCAGAAACTTAGCCAATTGTTGAAGTTGATAATTTTTTCTTTATACTGTGGCATCATTCTTGGTGACGGCAGGATGCTACTCAGGGTCAGGGTCATACCTGCCTGGGCTACATGATCAGAGAGCTCTTCCTTGACTCTTTTCATATAGTCCATGGAGGTATATTTCAGCTCATTCACACCAACATGTACAATGACAGAGTCGTATTTGTACTTGTTCTGGAGTGACCAGAGTGCTTGTGTTATGTGGCGGATCCTGACGCCTGACAGGCAGCTAACTGTAACCTTCTCTTTGTCCAGCCTAGTTAGTGGGACATCAGTATGCCTGACTATAGAGTCACCTATCACTAGTGTGTTGGGTATGTTATTTTGCCTTAAGGGCTGTGATTGCGTGGCACACGGATTATGTGAAGTATGTGTTTCATGGTTGGTGATAGGTTGTGGAGGTGATTGGATGTCTGCTTTGGAGGTCTCTGTTGCTTTTGCAGATTTTTATTTAGAGCCTCTGAGTATGTTTCGTGTATTTATGTGTGTTATTTGCCTGTGTTGGTTTGTTAGGTCTATGTGAGACTGGTGGTGTGTTGCAAGTATTACCCTTTTCCTCTTGACAGTCAATTACAGTCTGGGGTTGAGAGAGCTTTGCCTCCAGTCTGGCTGTATAATTGCATCTCTCGCATATATTAGTGTTTGATGGTAGGAGGAGAGGGTTGTCTGTGTACATGAGGCAGTTGTAACATTGCCTCAAAATGCCCAGATTCACCAGTTGGACTGGAGAGTACACCGGAAACTGCCCTTTGGACATGCCTGAATAGGTAGAGTGAGCTGTTTTTCTGATTGACTGGTGGGGACGAATAGAGAGCCTTGTCCTTCTGGACAGTATAAGGGGGGCAAGTGTTAGGGGTATTTAGTGCTTGTTATGAGTTTTAAGCAAGTGCTGGGTTGTAAAATAAATGGTTTGAGGGGTAAAGTTGAAGGTTTGTCTAGTTCCAAGGGAAAAACTGAAGAGTAGACTTTGTGGAGTCGGGAATAGTTTAACCCTAGCTAACCAGTGCTGCCTGGTGCACAAATGCGTTTTTTATATCAGAACGATTAAAGACAGAGAAATTAGCCCAAAATGGCCAATAAAACTACAGTTTCTGGGCAGAAACCACTTCTCCAAGGGCAGATAGGCTGTTCAGAGCTCCCCACTCTCACTGGTGAACAAATAAACTTCCTTTTTGCCCAAGTAAGGTATGGCCAAACACAGAAGCTTAAACACAGTCCAGGTATCTGAAACTGGACTTTTCTAGCTTAGTAAGGTGGGAAAACAGCAAGATTTATTTTTTGTTTTTTTCAAGAAAACAGTAGAAACAAATGCAAAAACACTTTTTTAGTGCAGTAATGGCTGTCGCACTTGAGTGGGAAGCCAATAACTGTTAAAAATACAATTTACAACAAAAAACGAATTTTAAAGTGCAAGCACAAATAAATTTAATTTCAGTGTAAAATGAGTGTTCTGAGAACAATAAATGCCAGAAAACGAGCGTTTAGGCAGAAATAGCAATAAGCAACAAGAAAAACCAAAAAAAGGTACTTAAACACTCCAAAGTCTCTCATTTTGTCTCTCTGGCATTGTAGGTCTCTGCAGGACGCCTGGGCAGGATCTGCTGAGCTTATACAAATACAAAAACTGCGCAAATGTGGTTTTTATATCAGAAAGATTAGAGAGAGAGAAATTAGCCCAAAATGGCCAATAAAACTACAGTTTCTTGGCAGAAAACACTTCTCCAAGGGCAAGTAGGCTGTTCAGAGCTCCCCACTCTCACTGATGAACAAAGAAACATCCTTTTTGCCCAAGTATAAGGTATGGCCAAACAGAGAAGCTTAAACATAGTCCAGGTATCTGAAACTGGACTTTTCTAGCTTAGTAAGGTGGGAAAACAGCAAGATTTTTTTTGTTTGTTTTCAAGAAAAATGGTAGAAATAAATGCAAAAACACAAAGGCATTTTTCTAATATTTTGGCAAGTGGAGAAAGTATAGCTATGGGCCTGTAGGTAGAAAGTTCAGTAGCGGGGCCTCCTTTGTGAAGAGGTATGACATCAGATATTTTCCAAAGCAGGGGGACATACTGTTCAGAGATAGAGTGGTTAATAAGAATAGATATAGGATAGGAGATAGATTTAGCAGCAAGTTTAAGAAATTCACCAGGTAACTGATCTACAGCATGAGTACATGATTTTATTTTGGTTAGGAGGTTTTTTATATAATTAGCTGGGATTGGTTTAAGAGAGAAAGGAGGATTATTGGGGTCAGAGGGTGGAGGTCATAAGCAAAGTATGGAATTTACATTGTTATTTACTAATGTGATGGAGGTGATAAAGTCGGTGTTGAATTGTGTAGCTATACAGTCAGTACTGCTATTAGTTGTTGGGGGGTGGAGTGGTAGATCTTCCTGGGTTTAGGAGGAGGTTTATTGATTGCCAGAATTTTTGAGGGCTGTTTTGGAATTTTTGTTGACATGATTGGAAATGAGTCTTTTTGTCCTTTCTAATTTGGGGTTTGGCCCGATTTTTGAGCTGTCAGTAGGTTGTATAATTGTTACTATTTTTGTTTTTGTGATAGCGGGACCAGGCTTTGTCCCACTGTTTTAATAGGAGGATAGTCTTTTTGGTTAAGTAAGGAAGTTGTTTGGACTTGGAACGTATTTTCCTGAAAGGAGCAAGATTATTTAAGATTTGCAGGAATGCATTATTAAAGTACTGAACTGCTCTCGATCTAAGTTGAGGGTTTATAGGGGTGACCAGTCATATTCTTGGCATAGGCTGTTAAATAGGGAGGGGGAGAACTGTTTTTTATTGACTACATATTGATATGCAATATTATTTATATTTTGAGTACGTTTTCTGACAAGGTAAGCGGGGTGGTGGTCACTAAAAGAATCAGAGAGGCAACCTGTGTCATAGATGTAATTGGATTTATTTGTTAAAATCCAGATGAGTACAGAATGCTCGTTTGAGACCTTGTCTATACATGTGGGTTGAGAAATATTTTGAGTAAAGGCATAACGTTTAATAAAGTTGATAGGGGAGTTAGAAGAGCAGGAAATCCAGTCGAGATTAAAATCACCAAGTATTATAGTCTCTTGAGAAAAAGTGGTGGATGCCCATTCTAGAATATTTTCAATGTGCAAGAGGTTATTTGCGGGTGGGAGATGGCAATTAAGATGATACATTTTGGGGAGTTATGTTGTAAGCATGTTGTTAGAATTTCAGCTGTGGGAAGCTAAGGTGACGTGGCGGAGAGTTGAACTAAACTGAGGTGGTCCTCATACATTATGGCAATACCACCCCCACGTTAGGATAATTTATCCTTTCTGATAAGACAATAGCCAGGAGGAAGTAATTCCTCCATTTTTATATGTGGCTTGACCCAGGTTTCAGTAATCACGGCTGTGTCTGGGGAGTAGAGTGTAAGGGCAGCATGGAATTCATGAATTTTATTGAGGAGGCTCTAAGATTGAAGTGCATTACAAGTAGGTCTGAGTTTGATAATTTGAGTGGTGTGAAGGGTAGTTAGTATTTGTAGAGTTTGGAGGATGAGTTGGGTCAGTAGTTGTAGGATTGGTGGGGCCTGGGTTTGGGTGTATGTCAGATTGGAGTTTCATAAAGGTAAGCCAGTGTAATGTGAGACATTTTAGTTTGGAGAAAAGCTTAAGTTGTTCATGTAAGGAATGTGAGAGGCTATAGGTAGTATAAAATTGTGTGTGGGAAGTGTAAAGAATTAAAATTAAGTAATTGAGAAGAGATGTGTACAGTGTCTCTAGTATCAGAGGGTAATGGATGTAGGAAGTTTTGGGGAGTGAAAGGAGGTTAAGTAACAGGATAGACTTAGTATGGATAGTAGGGTAGAGATGGTGATGATAGGTTTGAGTAAGGCTGTGGTAAGGGCTGAAAGAGAAAACCTCTTATGCTAAGAGTGCTGAGAGGATGTGGTTGTAGTAGGATGGGGCTAGGTTAAAAAGCTTGAGCTTAACAAAAAGTAAGACTTTGGGATGGGGGAAAGAAGATAGAAAAATATATAAGTAGCAGTGTGTAGGAGGGTGTGATGAAAGTGTTGATAGAAAAGGAGGTGGGTCAGTGAAGTAGGTGTAGATGTGTATAGTGTCATCCTCTGACTTATACTGTGTGTATGTGTATATGTGTATAGTACCTTGCGCTGACTTATACTGTGTGTATGTGTATATGTGTATAGTATCTTGCTCTGACTTATACTGTGTGTATGTGTATATGTGTATAGTATCTTGCTCTGACTTATACTGTGTGTATGTGTATAGTATCTTGCTCTGACTTATACTGTGTGTATGTGTATAGTTTCTTGCTCCGAATTATACTGTGTGTATGTGTATATGTGTATAGTATCTTGCTCTGACTTATACTGTGTGTATGTGTATATGTGTATAGTATCTTGCTCTGACTTATACTGTGTGTATGTGTATAGTATCTTGCTCTGACTTATACTGTGTGTATGTGTATAGTTTCTTGCTCCGAATTATACTGGGTGTATGTGTATATGTGTATAGTATCTTGCTCTGACTTATACTGCTTGTATATGTGTATAGTATCTTGCTCTGACATACTGTGTGTATGTGTATCGTATCTTGATCTAATTTATACTGTGTATAGTGTGTATCTGTCTAGTATCTTGCTCTGAGTTATACTGTATATATAGTGTATATATGTGTATAGTATCTCACTCTTATTCTGTGTGTATGTGTTTAGTATTTTTGAGTTACACTGGAAGTGTGTATGTGTAAAGTATCTTGCTCTGACTTGTACTTTATGCATAGTGTACATATGTCTAGTATCTTGCTCTGACTTATTGTATATGTGTATAGCGCCTTCCTCTGACTTATACTATGTGTATAGTGTATATGTGTATTGCTCAGACTTGTACTGTGTATAGTGTGTATGCATATATTATGTTGCTCCGACTTGTACTGTGGTTATAGTATCTTGCTCTGACTTGTACTGTGTGAATACTGAATATTTGTCTAGTAGCTTGCTCTGACTTATACTGTGTGTATGGTATGTATGCATCTTGCTCTGACTTATACTGTGTGTATAGTATATATGTGTATAGCATCTTGCTCTGACTTATACTGTATGTATATATCTTGCCTTGACTTATACTGTCTCTGTAGTTGCTATGTGTATAGTATTTTGGTGTGGGTTATATGATATGTATGATCTATATGTCTATAGAAACTTGCTTTGACTTATACTGTGTATATATGTGTATAGCATCTTGCTCTGACTTGCACTGTGGATATAGTATGTATATGTATAGCATCTTGCTCTGACTTGTACTGTGTATATAGTGTATATGCGCATTTGTGTTTTGCTATGACTTAGGTTTTGTGCATAGTGTAGATGTGTATAGTACCTTGTACTGTATGTATAGTATCTTGCTCTGTTTTATACTGTTTACAGTGTACACGTTTCTAGTATCATAATATGAGTTGTACTGTATGTATAATATCTTGCTCTGACTTATACTTTGTCTATAGTTTATATATGCATAGTATCTTGCTCTACTTATATCATGTGTAGGGTGTATATGTCTATAAAAGTTTGCTTTGACTTGTACTGTGTGCATAGTGTTAATGTGTATAGCACCTTGCTCTGACTTGTACTGTGTGTATAGTGTATATTTGTATAGTATGTTGATCTGACTTATACTGCATGCATAGTGTCTATGAGTATAGTACCTTGCTTTGATTTACACTGTGTATGGTATCTTCCTCTGACTAGTACTGTGTGTATAGTGTGTGTGTGTATATGTGTATATGTATATATATATATATATATGTGTGTATGTATATATGTTTAGTATCTTGCTGTGACTTATACTATGTGTATAATGTATCTGTGCATAGTATCCTGCTCTGGCTTTTACTGGGTATAGTACCTTACTCTTTCTTGTAGTCTGTGTATAATGTATATGGGTCTTGTATCTTTGAGTTATACTGTGTGTATAGTGTATATGTGTCTAGTGTCTTGCTATGACTTATACTGTGTGTATAGTGTATATGTGTGTAGTATCTTGCTCTGACTTATACTGTGTGTATGGTGTATATCTATATAGTATCTTGCACTGACTTATAATGTACAAGTGTGTAGAACCTTGCTCTGACTTTTATACTGTATGTATAGTATCTTGCTCTGACTTATACTTTGGGTGTAGTATATATATATATATATATATATGTGTGTGTGTGTGTAGTATCTTGCTCTGACTTGTATTGTGTGTATCCTGTGTATGTGTCCAGTATATTCCTCTGACTTATAGTACGTGTATAATTTATCTGTGTATAGTATCTTGCCATGACTTGTACTGTCTGTAGTGTATATGTGTATTGTGTCTTGCGCTTATACTGTGTGTTTAGTGTATATATGAATAGTATCTTGCTTTGACTTGTACTGTATGTATATTGTATATGTGTATAGTATGTTGCTCTGACGTAAACTGTGTGTATAGTGTATACCATCTTCCTCTGATTTATACTGTGTGTATAGTGTATATGTGTATAGTAACTTGTATAGTGTATATGTGCAATCTTGCTGTGACTTATACTGTGTGTATGGTGTATATGCATGTAGTATCTTGCTCTGACTTATACTGTGTGTATAGTGTATATAGTGTATTGGGCGGTGCAGTGGTGCAGCGGTTAATGCTGTCGCCTCACAGCAAGAGGTTCTCCGGTTCGATTTTCGGCTGGGGTGCCTTCTGTGTGGAGTTTGCAGGTTTTCCCTGCGTTCGCGTGGGTTTCCTCCAGGCACTCTGGTTTCCTCCCACATTCTAAAGACATGCTTCTGGAGCTTTTCTCCCCGGGCCTCCGCTGAAAACAGGATCTGTGGAACCTAGTCAGACTTTCCCGGTCAACAAATGTTAAATAAAAAAAATTTAAATAAAAAAATGTGTTTAGTATGTTGCACTGACCTATACTAAGGGTATAGTACCTTTCTGTGACTTATACTGTGTATTTAGTGTATTTTTCTATTTTACTCTGACTTATACTGTTTGTATAGAGTGTATGTGTATAGTATTTTGTTCTGACGTATACTGTGTGTATAGGATCTTGCTCTGGCTTATGCTGTGTGTTTAGTGTATGTGTGTGTATTATTTTTCATCTGACTTATACTGTGTATATAGTGTGTATGTGTGTGTGTATGTATATATATATATATATATATATATATATATATATATATATATATATATATAGTATCTTGCAGTGACTTGTACTGTGTGTGTAGTGTATATTTGTATAGTATTTATCTCTCACATGTACTATGTGTACAGTGTATAAGTGTATAGTATCTTGCCCTGGCTTATACTGTGTGTATAGTATGTTGCTCAAACTTGTGCTGTGTGTATAGTGTGTATGTGCATAGAAACTTGCTCTGGCTTAAACTGGGTGCTTATTGTGTATAGTATGTTGTTCTGACTTGCACTATCTGTATAGTGTATATGTGTGTAGTATCTTACTCTGAATTCTAGTGTGTGTATATGTGTCTAGTATCTTGCTCTTATACTATATGTAGTGTCTATGTGTATAGTATCTTGCTCTAATTTATACTGTGTGTATGGTGTATGTGGTATAATATCTTTGACTTGTACAGTGTGTATAGTATCTTGCTCTGATTTATACTGTATGTATAGTGTATATGTGTATAGCATCTTACTCTGACCTATGCTATGTGTACAGTTTGTGTCTTGATCTGACATATATTGTGTGTGTAGTGTATATCTGTAGTTTATCTTGCTCTGGCATATACTGTGGGTATTGTGTATATGTCTATAGTATCTTGCTCTGACTTGTACTGTGTGCATTGTGTATATGTGTATAGTATTTTCTTCTGACTTGTACTGTGTGTATAGGTTATATGTGTCTTGTATCTAGCAATGGCTTACACTGTGTGCATAGTGTACATGCGTATAGAAACTTCCTCTGGCTTAAACTATGTGTATAGCATGTTGAACTGACTTGTACTGTGTGCATAGTATGTTTCTCTGTCTTGTACTGTGTGTATATGTGTTTAGTATCTTGGTCTGACTTATACTGTGTGTATAGTGTATATGTGTGTAGTATCTTGCTCAGACTTATACTGTGTGTATGTTGTATATGTGTTTTGTTCTGAGTTAGACTCTGTGTATAGTATATTGGTCCGACTTATACTGTGTGTATAGTTTATATGTGTAGTATCTTGCTCTGACTTATACTGTGTGTATAGTGTATATGTGTTTAGTATGTTGCTCTGACCTATACTAAGGGTATAGTGTATAGTATCTTTCTGTGACTTATACTGTGTGTTTAGTGTATTTTTGTCTATTATCTTACTCTGACTTGTACTGTTTGTGTAGAGTGTATTTGTATAGTATTTTGTTCTGACTTGTACTGTGTGTGTGTATAGGCTCTTGCTCTGGCTTATGCTGTGTGTTTAATGTATATGTGTGTATTATTTTTCATCTGACTTATACTGTGTATATAGTGTGTTTGTGTGTGTGTGTGTGTATATATATATATATATATATATATATATATATATATATATATATATATATATATATATATATAATATAGAGTATCTTCCCTGACTTGTACTGTGTGTAGTGTATATTTGTATAGTATTTTGCTCTCACTTGTACTATGTGTACAGTGTATAAGTGTATAGTATCTTGCCCTGACTTATACTGTGTGTATAGTATATTGCTCAAACTTGTGCTGTATGTATAGTGTGTATGTGCATAGAATCTTGCTCTGGCTTAAACTGGGTGGTTATTGTGTATAGTATGTTGCTCTGACTTGCACTATCTGTATAGTGTATATGTGTATAATATTTTGCTCTGAATTCTAATGTGTGTATATGTGTCTAGTATCTTGCTCTGACTTATACTGTGTGTATAGTGTATATGTGTATAGTATCTTGCTCTGACTTATACTGTGTGTATAGTGTATATGTGTAGTATCTTGCTCTGAGTTATACTGTGTGTATAGTATCTCACTGTGAATAATACTGTGTGTATATGTGTATAATTTATATGTGTATAGTGCCTTGCTCTTACATACTGAGTGCCCATTGCATGTGTATGGTATCTTGCTCTGACTTGTACTTTGTGTGTACTGTCTTGCTGTAATTTGTGCTGTGTGTATAGTGTATATGTGTTTGGTATCTTGCTCTGAATTATACTGTGTGTATATGTGTATGGTACCTTGCTCTATATGTGTATATTATCTTGCCCTGACTTATACTGGTTGGATTGTGTATATGTGTATTGCGTCTTGCTCTCACTTATACTGTGTATATAGTATATATATATATATATATGTATAGTATCTTGCTCTTACAGTGTGTGTATAGTTTATATGTGTATTGATACTTGCTGTGGCTTAAACTGTGGGTATAGTGTATATGTTTATAATATCTTGCTCTGACATATAATTTGTGCATAGTATCTTGCTTTGACTTGTACTGTGTGTATAGTGTAAATGTTTTTAGTATATTGCTCTGAGTTAGACTGTGTGTATACTGTATATGTCTATAGCATCTTGCTCTGAATTATACTGTGGGTATGGTGTATATGTGTATAGCAAGTTTCTCTGACTTATATTGGATGCATAGTGAATTTGTGTGT
The DNA here is from genome assembly GCF_019279795.1 of Protopterus annectens. Taxonomy (NCBI): domain Eukaryota; kingdom Metazoa; phylum Chordata; order Ceratodontiformes; family Protopteridae; genus Protopterus; species Protopterus annectens. The sequence goes on along the minus strand of NC_056743.1, from coordinate 415,465,754 downwards.
AGTATCTTGCTCTTACTTGTACCGTGTCTGCAGTGTGTATGTGTATAGTGTCCTGCTCTGACTTATTCTGTGTATATGTGTTTAGTGTCTTGTTCTGACTTGCACTGTCTGTGAAGTGTTTGTCTGTCCAGTATCTTGCAATTAATGCAGTAATTTTGTGTATAGTGTCCATATGTCTAGTATCTAGCGCTATCTTTTACTTTGTGTATCGTGTGTATGTGTTGTGCTCAGAAGTATACTGTGTGCATAGTATCTTGTTCTGACTTGTACTGTGTGCACACTGAATATGTGTCTAGTATCTTGCTCGACTTTTGCTGTGTGTATAGTGTATGTGTGTTAAGCATCTTGCTCAGACTTATCCTGTGTATACTGTGTATAATATACAACACTGTAGTACTGTGCTCTGACTTATACTGTGTGTGTAATGTATATGTGTATAGCACACCCCAAAAACTAGGACTACTATACAGAAATAAAAAAATTGTAACACAAGAATCTAAACTGTCCCTAGCTCAAGCCTACCTACCCTACTATACGCTGCCCCAATCTTACCTCCAAAAAAATTTGTCAACCAAACTTACATACAACAAAATTGCTAGATTTGCCACTAATCTCCCCTATTGCTCACATCACACCTCTTCTTACAAAAACTCCACTGGTTAGAACTCCATAATCGGCTCCTGCTGCCTCACCTCCTTCTAACACACAATATCCTCCATCAACCTACAGCCTGTCCTTCGCTAGCAACCCTCATCTCTCCATATGTCCCCAACCGGGAACTTCGTAGCTCCAACCAACATCTCCTCCAAATCACTAAACCGAATAAATCCATAGGTAAAATGCTATATAGCCACTCAGTTACCTCCTCTTGGAACCAACTTCCTCTCCATATCAGAACTCTCCAAATCTCTTGCAACTTCAAGCTCGCTATTAAGGAATATCTGCTTTAACTCCAGGACCTGCCCTGTAAAGATCCTACTTGAACTCTGCCTCACCCCCCCTATTTCTTACAGATATCTATTCCTACTTGGATTTTATGTTCCCTGCTCTTTCACCTTTCCCTCCCACTTTACTGCTATCTTCACTATATACTCCTAATGCCTATCTCTCCCTTACATTCTATACCCCTCCTTTTCTTTTGCTTTGTGCTAGGACCTTCCATTCTGGCACTTTATGCCTCAGTACTCTTAAACTTACGTTAGGAATTTCCAATTCAAATAATGATTATGATGAATCTGTGATTGCATGACAACAGGTTATATCAATGTTCAGCGTTTCTTTCTCTTCAAACATTGTATAAAATTAATCTTTTTTGCTGTATGTATCTCTTCTTTATTGTATGCTTAAATACTTAATTGTTTGTAAAAACATTTCACTGTTGTAATGGAGCTTTTCCCCCCGGGTCTGTGCTGAAAAAGGATATCTGCCCAGCCAGACCAACCTGGTTAACAAATGGCAACTCAATCAATTATCAGTCTTTCTGTGACTTGTACTTTGTGTATAGTTTATATGCATTTCGTGACTTGCTGTGAGTTATATTGTGTGTATAGCGTATATGTGTACAGTATCCTCCTTTGTATGTATATTGTATATGTGTAGAGTATGCTGTTGTGACTTAAACTTTGTGTATATGTGTATAGCATGGTGCTCTGACTTATAGTATGTGTATAGTATGGTGCTCTGACTTATTCTGTGGGTATACTGTATATAAGTATCCTGCCCTGACTTATATTGGCAGTATAGTGTATATGTGTATAGTATCTTGCACTGACTTATACTGAGAGTATAGTATCTTGCTTTGACTTGTACTGTGCACATAGTGTATGTGTGTCTGCTATCTTGCTCTGACTTGTACTGTGTGTATAGTGTATGTGTCCTGCTCTGATTTATACAGTGTGTATAGTATATATGTGAATAGTATCTTGCTCTGACTTGTACTGTGTGTATAGTGATATGTGTATACTATCTTGCTCTAAATTATACTGCGTGTATAGTGTATATTAGCTCCAACTGACTTATAATGTGTGTATAGTATTTTGCTTTGACTCATACTGTGTGGATAGTGTATGTGTGTCTAGTATCTTGCTCTGACTTCTACTGTGCATATAGTGTGTATATGACTTCCTCTGACATGTACTGTGTGCATAGTGTGCATGTGTATAGTATCTTGCTCTGACTTATTCTGTCAGTGTAGTGTACATGTGTATATCTGTCTTGCTTTGACTTGGCATATATGTGTAAAGTATCCTGCTCTGATTTGTACTTTGTGTATAGTATCTTGCTCTAACTTATACTGTGTGTATAGTGTGTACATGTATAGTATCTTGCTCTGACTTGTACATCATGTTTAGTGTATAGGTGTATAGTATTCTGCTTTGACTTGTACTGTGTGTATAGTGTATATGTGAAGAACACCTTGCTCTGACTTCTACTGTGCTTATAGTGTATACATGTCTTCTAACTTATACTGTGTGTATAGTGCATATGTGCATAGTATCTTTCTCTGATTTATACTGTGGGAATAGTGTATATATGTAAAGTATACTGCTCTGATTTGTACTATGTGTATAGTATCTTCCTATAACTTATACTGTGTGTATAGGGTATATGTGTACAGCATCTTCCTCTGATTTATACTGTGTGTATGGTATATATCTATATAGTAGCTTGCTCTGACTTATACTGTGTGTATAGTATCTTGCTCTGACATATACTTTGGGTGTAGTGTATATATGTGTATTATCTTGCTCTGACTTGTACTGTGTGTATCGTGCATATGTGTTCAGTATAGTTTATACATGTATAGTATCTTGCTCTGACTTGTACTAAGTGTGTAGTATATATGTGTATAGTATCCTGCTTTGACTTACACAGTGTATATAGTGTATATGTGTAAAGTATCCAGTTCTGATTTGTACTTTGTGTATATGTGTGTGGTGTCTTGCTCTAACTTCTACTGTGTGTATATTGTATATGTGCATAGTATCTTCCTTTGACTTTTACTGTATGTATGATGTATATCTATGTAGTATCTTGCTTTGACTTGTACTCTATGTATAGTGTATATATCTCTAGTATCTTTCTCTGACTTATACTATGGGCAGGATTCACGAAGCCTCCATGTAAGAGTTACAAGGCTTACACGGAGGCTGCAGTTAAACGGTGTGATGTCAGCATGTCATGCATATGCATGAGGGCATGCTGAATCACACCTAAGGCTAACACGGTCCGTGTAAGACAGTAGGGGGCGTGTCCGTAGGGCAAGCCCTGCAAACGGACACTCCCCCAGAAGAGTAAAAGTCCCGAAAGTAAACCCCCATGACAGAGTCCGTGTAAATGTGAATGAACACAACACAACACATGCCCCCACAGACTATGAACATAAAATGTATAAATGAACATCTTATATTTTTATTTATAAGTTGTAAAGATGTTTGCCCGTGAGTGCGCTCGTTTGCGCGGGCGTGCCCGGCACTTAGCCACAGTTAGCAGTCAGTGGAAAAGCATACAAGAACTAAATGTGCAAAGTAAACCAAGAAGCAATAGCGTAGTGGTAGAGACGTCGGCTGAAGAAGAGGCAGTCGTGGTTCAAGCCCCCACAACATCAATTTTTATTTTTAGTGAAATAAGCACGAAACAAGTCCCTGACATATATGTACATATATAAAATTATATTTCCTGTAAAATGCAATGGAATGGACCATGTATTTTGAAGAAATGTGAGATAAAAAAAAAAAAATGGCAGATGTGCCTATAGCTGAGCTACAGTCTAATAAGTTGAGGATATCTGCTTGTAGGTGGACAGTGTTTTAACAGGTGTAAAATGAGTGCCCGTAGGGGAGCAGTGTTACAACAGGTGTAAAATGAGTGCCCGTAGGTGAACAGTGGTTGAATAGGTGTAAAATGAGTGCCCGGGGTTGAGCAGCATTTTAACACGCTGAAACTGTGTGCCTGTAGCTGAGTTGAGCGTAATATGCGTGCTGACAGCCAAACCACGCGTAAACCAGCGTGATCCGTTTGTGCGGAGCTGCGCACCGCACCAACAAGCTAACTGACGGGCAATGTTGAGCAAGCTGTATCAAAACTGCCTTTACACAGACACACCTCCTAGCCTGTGTAGACAGTCATAAAATATAAAAAGCAATGGCCAGGTTCGAACCCAGGATACCATGCACCATAGTCAAAGTACTGAACCACTAGGCCATGACAGTTGCACTTAGAAATGCAGTAATAGCATATATATAGGAATGAACAGAAAGAGGAGCATGATAAAGCAGGTTTTGTGAAGCTGATACAATTCCAAAATGGCCAATCACAGATAAGTGCGGGAAAAACGGCATATATAAGCCCCATAGGCGAGAATACACAGCATAACCGATTGTGGAACCGACTTGCAGCCAGGATGTCAGGTGTAGGAGAGGGTAGTTGCTTCCGAGCACAGAGGTGGGGCATTGAGGAGTCCAAATATATGGTTTGGCTCCTCATCCATAATCATGAGGCCCAACTCATGCAGGGCCAGGTCCTGTGGGGAGCATATAGGGCTGAGGCGTGGGACCGGTTGGCACATGATCTCACCAGTGCCACAGGAATACCAAGGACTGGTGAGCAGGTCCGTCACCACCATGCGGACCTGAAGAGACTGAAGCAGGACCAACTGAACTGTTGGATCCAGGAGGCCCGGCAAATGCCCAATGCCCCACTACTGAGTAAGTTACATGTAATTATTTATGTAAGAAATTAACCTAGCTGATATTATGGAGATGTGTATTCCAATATTACTTAATTTATATTACAGCTGCAGGTGTCCGTTCTACGAACCTTCGAGCCTATGGCGATAGGCTGGTGTGGTTGCGCCACCAGGCAGGTCAGTAATTCTCTTCCTGTAACTGTAAATAAATGTATAAGTATGACAGTTAGCAAAAGAGTGCAGTGTAGTCACTAATTAATAAAATGTGCAAGTAACAGTGTAAGAGGGTTTGCAAGTATTGCTTGATTACAAAAGTGTGATGCAGCCTATAATCCAAACATAAAAATGAAACAAGTCTGAAATAAAGATGTCCCACCTGTAATATAATAGTACATAACCTGCAGCAGGCTGAAAAGTACAGCTGCAGAAGCTGAGTAAAACATATGTGTGAAATATATCCCTGTTGAAATTCAGAAACATGACATAAGTGAGACTGTTGGAAAGGATTGTTATAACTAAAGGTAAAACATGTCAATAAAGCCTAGAATGAAGTACCATCCTGAATTGTAAAAATAAAACAAGTGAGAGAGTGTGAGAAAGAGGTATGAATCCACCAATAAAGTAGTAACTCCTGAATAAAGTATACTGCAGTAAGTACAGAATGAAATGAATGTGACAGGCAGAACCAAACAGCAACATGTGTTGAAAACAGTACTGAAGCTGGAATGTGTGTCCCAAAATCTGGATATGTTGCTCTCAGTCTGCAATATGCAGATAGTATGGTTGTCTGAAATACCAAACATCCACAGTTATCTATAGCTATATAAAGCAAATGTAGGAGGATGATGTAGCTGAACAGAGCCAGATATGAATGTGTATGAATAAATATGAAATGTATATTGATGTAGCAGTAACATTCCTAACACCAACCTGAAGTAGTTATCACATAGGAAACTGTAGGCAGACCTGTAGTGTGTATATATCTGCAGCTAGTAGAAATGTACAGCATATGTATAGGTATTTGAAGTTGTTAATTAAATATTTCTTCACCCAACCCTATAACCACAAATAATCCATTCCACGTGAAATGGGTATGTGCATTCACAATTAACACCTTTGGACATTTGTCCTGTTGGTTCATACATATTTGCATGTACGTTGATGCGTCTGCCCTGTTCATACATCCAAACCTGATGGCCTGTTACCATCAATCAACCCTGCATGTTGTTGGATTGTGTATTGCTGTTCAAATCATGCATGTGTTATGCTTGCTGTTCAATGGCTTGAATTTATGGGTGTTTGGTTAATGGGAATACTAATGCATGCTGTTACAACTAATTGTGAATGGTACTGTACGTTACTAACCCAAACTGTCATAACATAGTGCAAAACATAGGACGACAGGGAAGGCGGGTTCCAGCGGACCCACCTCTCCCACCTCAGCTGGCAAGTGCACCTGGCAGTAGTGCCCAGGCCGGACCTTCCTCCGGTGGCCCTGTGCCACCTGCGGGTGGAAGCGCTGCAGGGGATGGGGCTCGTTCCCCCTCTGCAAGCGTAGCCGGAGGAGAACATCCACTCACCCTCCAAAGTGTCCGGACTGTGGTGTGTAGGGAGATCCGGCACGCTGTGCTTGGGCCCCTACGCCAGCTTGAGGCACGGGTGGCACAACTCACAGGTGTGCCTGCTGCCCGGCCTACACAGCCCCCAGCACAGCCCCATCCTGGGCAGTGAAGGCACAGTGGCAACTGCCCATGGGTGGAGATCTCAGTTCCACTGTTGCCATTTGTGGGCTCATGGGCTCAAGATATCCAAACATCCGTCCCCGTCAATTGTGTAACCCCTCCACATGTGTCATACACCGCCCCTGTATGCGTCTTGTTTGTCTTGTCTGTTAACCTCCCCTACCTACCTCCCCAGCTATACCGACTTCCTGTACCTGACATACCACTCTCACCTGAAAAAAAAAAGTGCACTCTGTACCCACAAAAAAATTACGCCCCATACATAGCTGCCCATTTTGCACACATGTCTACTGGACATGTAAACTGGCAATTACAATTGGCTGTACAACAATTATTATTGTTGTCCTCACACCTCTCTCAGGAGTGGAAGGTTTCAAATTTCACACCAAATTACAAACATATGCACAGCTGTTGCTGATGAAGAAATGAGCAGCTATGGGCCTTTCCTACATCCCTCCTGAAAAACCCAAGCTTGTTTCCCTACTGTCCTACCCTCTTTGTGACCCCTTTTTCACCACTTTCCTATCTCCCCATTTTCTTTTCTTTCAAAGAAAATAGCGCTGGTGTGTGCGATAGTAAGCACTTTTAAGCAGTAGTAAGCGGGTGTGCGCGAAGCTAAGCGGCAGTGCGCATGCGTGACCTCCGCGCAAACCAGCGCTAACCCACTTACAACTGCTTAAAAGTGCCTTAGTCACTCTGAATGACAAGGCCTGTAGTTTTCTCAGCAGCAAAATAAAATACCTCCCTCAGTCTCGAACCCAGGATCTTGGAAACACTAGTCTGTATGACTTACCACTAAGCTATGAGTGCTATACAAGAAAATTGCTGAAAGAAATGTATCATAAAATAGTAGGAATCAATGTAAAGTGAATATACAAGTCTAGTACACAAAGCATGTCATGTATATTTACTGTCAAATCTAGTGGATTTGTAAAATAGTACTGTGTGCTGAAAAACAGTCATGCTAGTTGGTAGCTACTAGGTAATAATGTCACAGTAGCATCTGGCAAGCCACACACATACTCAGAGCAGGATAAACACTGCCATAGATGAATAGTTAAGAGTTCAGACATAGTAACTGTGACTGAGTTACAGGGATGTCCCTGATGTGAAAACAAATGTCAACTGTGCCCCACTGACACCCTGTCAAATGTACTAATAGTAGGCAGAAAGGTGTAACTACACATGCAATGGTAACTATGACTGACTGAAGGTATGCACCACCTGCACGGCACAAATGGTGTACTAATACATATGCTTGAAATAACCCACAGTCACAACTGCAGAGTATCAGAATATGTCACTGGAGTAACCCACTGCTATGTACCATTCCATGAGGCTGATAAAAGATGCAACGGAGAGTATCTGAGGCCTGCTCAGCAGCATGATCAAATATCCCTGTAAGTGTCAAGGCCCACACCATGGCCAGACCATACTGCATGCAGTAACACCCTACCACAACAAACACATAGGGAATTGCTGGCCAAACAGATTTAGCAAGCATTACAAGCTGTGAATGTAAATGGAAAATAGGAAAGCCATAGCAACACATTACAGGAAAGACACCTAGCAGGCATACAACGAGTGAATGTAAAGGCCAAATATTGAAGCCATAGCAACAGATTGCAAGAGCCACTGCTATATACCATTTACACCACAATCCCCACAGGAAAGCACACACACCCATATACACAGTATTACTAGTCGTAGGTGTCAGTTTACATACACATGGAGAACAGGACACTGGAGGAAGGAATACTCAGCTTACAGAACAACATGCATTGCAGTGTCTACAACACAGCCTGAAATATGAGAGACATACCAACCCTTACACTCACAGAAGTGTGTCCACAGCAAACCAGCATGGTCCCCACCCTGATAATCTGAAAGGGCTACGCCTACCTAACAGACCTTTTTATAGCACAGGCCTGTAATCACAGTGAGAACTGCAATCACTACACAACAGGCTGCATGCAATTAGTAAATGCTGGCTAACAATTGGTGCAGAGGCCATCACATGGACATGTGCAGATACCTGCAAAAGCATCCTGTACTCCCAGTCCACACATGCAATACTGTCATTGCACCCGCTGGAGGTAGAGAGAGAGAAAACAAAAAAGAAAGAAAGAGAAAGAAATAAAAAACCTGAAACAACAACGCAAAGAGGCTGACAGCAGGCCAAGCAACTGCAAGCCTACACAAACAGCTGCAACAAACACAGGTAATGTAAAGTACTACTATAATACTCTACATACTGTGAACCCTCCAGATGTGTTATTGGTCTGTATCTGTGTATATGAGGATGTGCATAGGGACGTGGACATACTGAAACTGTCACTGAAGGCTCCACATACATATGTATGTGATGGTAGCTATGTGCACATAGCAATGTAGGTTGTAGTGCAGTGTACAAGTAGGTTGTACAGTAATGGGTGTTCAGCAGTACGTTACTGGGTGTATACATATGTGGAACTAAAAAGGAGTGTGTATGTGTATATATATATATATATATATATATATATATATATGTATATATATATATATATATATATAACGTGTATATGTATGTATATTGAGATATGTATGTATATATATATATATATATATATATGTATGTATATATATATATATATATATATATATATATATATATAAAATATGCATATGTGTATACATAGATAGAGAGGGATGTAGAAATACATAGACCGATATAATTTCACAGTGGCATAGTTTAGTACTAGGCTATCTGCAGACAGTGTATAGAATAGATTTAGAAACTTGCGCCTCTGTATAGTAGTGACACAGTGAAGACCCCCCTACATAATAGCATTAGTTTACTGTGCCTCTGTCTAGTAGTGACACAGAGAAGACCCCTGCTGTAAACCTATGATCTCCCATCCACTTGTCAAGAATGCACATGAAGAGTGTCAGTGAGGGTCTCTGCCTAACATGAACTGGGATCCTGTTCCACACTATGGGAAGCCTCTTAGTGATGGATCTGTCCCTACAGTATGTCCTATTCATATGTGTGCTGAGGTCTAAATCCGTAGCTGTCGTGCTTCTGATGGATTTGGATTGTATGAGGTGGAACATGTCCATCACTACCAGATTGGACATGGCCTACTACATCAGGCACAGATCACCCCTACGTAGGCAGTATGCTATGGAATAGAGCATGAGTTACGTTAGTCTGGCATCATATGACAGTTGTTGCAGACCCTTGATCCTCCTGGTGATGTACTCATGGGGTCCCCCTAGCTGTTGCAAGTGCTAGGTGAGGTACATACCAAATGGGGCATAGTACACAGTCATGGGCCTGATAAGGGAGGAGTATAGGGATACAATGACCCCTTTTGATGTGGATGTGAATCCCTTCATGATAAGGTGGGCAAGGTAGGAAGTCCATCCAACCACTTTGGCAACGTGGGTGTCAAATGAGAGGTCAGCATTGCACAGTGTCACCAGGTCTCAGATTACTTTGTCTGTACTCAGTGGGTTATTGTCCATGTGATAATATGTAGGTACCTTGTCCGTCCAAAAGGGTATGAGTATACATTACGTGGCATGCAGTGTCAGGCCATGACTCCGCCACCAGTTGTTGGTGTCTGTGAGGCCTGTCAGTAGGATGTATGTGTCCGCAGGTGTATCACCTATGGTGCCTAGTATGCAGTCATCTTTGAACATTGTCAGCCACTACCCTCCCATGTCTGCTTCCACATCTGAGAATGATGTGCCGAACATGAGCAGTCCAAGGACAGAGCCCTGTGGGACACCACATGTGACTGGCTCTGAGTCTGACATGGCACCAGTGAGGTTGACTATAGGGTTTCCATCAGTTAGCTGGTTTGCAACCCATCATGTGACATATGGATTTACATGTCAGCTGTTGATCATGTCTATGATGGCAGAGTGCGGTATTGTGTCGAATGCTGTAGGCAAGTCCAGGTAGGCTGTATGGACCGCTGTGCCCTCAGCAATGGCTGTAGTGACTGATTTGAAAAGGTCAACCAGGTTCATAAGGCAGGATCTGCCCTCTACAAAGCCAAACCGGGTGGGATCAAGTGTCTAAGTCCCCAATGTCTCTGTGTATGGGTACCATAATGATCCTTTCCATAGTGTTGCAGACCAGGCTGGTTAAGCTTATGGGGCAGTAGTTACCAGGGTCTGTAGAGGTGCCTCCTGTGTGGAGTGGGACTACTGTTGCTGTATGCCAGTGTCCACGTACATATGCTGTAGTAAGGCTACAGCTGAATAGCATGTAATGTGCATGTGTAGCTCCTCTTGCAGTTCACATAGCATACAACCTGCAATACCGTTGGGTCCCATTGATGCTGTGTTTACAGCTCCGCTGAGGGTGGTTCCCAGCTGGACATCTGAGATGACAGGGAGGTTACAGTCAGCTGGGATAAGTAATTCCACATGTGTGGGTGAGGGAGGGGAGAAACCTGCACTGAACCTGTCTGCCAGACTGTTGGCATTATCTGTGTGTTCAGTGTAGCGTATGTCACTGTGAACTAACTGTGAACACAACTGAGGGTTCCCACCCAGGTGTGTAACATAGCAGAGGAAGGCCTTGTGGTTATCTGTAGTGACCATAGCGATGTCCCTCTCATTGTTGGCCTTGCATGTTTTTACGACAAAACTTATCTTTCTACTACTGCTGATGAGAGATGCCGTAGCTCTATGGAAGTATGCTCTGCCATGCAGTAGCTACCATCTGTTGTTATACAATTTGTTCAATGCTGGGGTCCACCAGACAGGACGCCTGCCCTTGGTGGAGAGGGTCATGGTTTCATTTGTGATTGCATGATCCATGCATTCTTGGAGATGTCTGTAGAAGCATATGTGAGGGTGTCTGCATTATGGGTAGTGGATTACACTGGCTCAGTGGGCATTAAGGATACCAACTCAGTTATAAGACGTGTAAAGTCGGCATGTGAGAGGCTTCCCACTGTAGTCTTTTGTGTTGTGGGGGAGGTGGGATATGTATATCCAGGGGGATTAGTCTGTCGTCAGATGTGACTAGTGAGGGGTATACTTCCAGTGTGTAGCACATTGTCCCCATGTTTGTGATGATCAGGTCTAGTATATTATCTTCTGTTGTGGGAGAGGTGACTAGCTGTTCCATTGCATTTGACATAGTGAATTCCGGGAACCTTTGGGCTAGGGTGTTTGGCGTAGAATAATGCACCCAGTGTATGTTAGGGTAGTCGCACTATCCCAATATGATGGTGTGTGGTGGGACATTCATATCCTCCAATGTCTACAGGAAGGCTGACTGTGGTCCCTGAGATTGGGAGGGTGGTCTGTAACATGCTATCAGTTGTATAGCAGGTTTGCCTACGGTTATCTGCACCTGGATGGTCTGTGATGCTTCATGTGTTGCCACTAACCTGGAGGTGTGTGTGTCCTCCATGAATATGGACACACCCCCTCCCTTTTTGTTTTGTCCCGAGTCCTGGGGCCAAAACGCATGATACGGGGTATAGCCTGGTACCGCTGGTGTGCTCTCAGGAGCCTTGAACCAGGTTCTCACTTACTGCACAGACATCGAGATTGGTAGAATATGTACGTGCAGATATATGTAATACACACATACATATATAGATATCTGTAGAGACTTATACATATACAGATAGATCTGACTGACAACAGATATGTCTGTATATGACTATCTCTCACTCTCTGTCCCACCCCCTCACACTCACAGTGTGCCTCTCTCTCTCCCCACATCTATATGTATATATCTACATCTATATATACATATTATATATACATATATACAAACAGATATATATCCATATACAGATATAAATATATCAATACATATATATATATATATATATATATATATATATATATATATATATATATATATAAGATGTCTTGCTACAGGTGCCTGGTGTCACAGGCATGGAGTGAACACCAGTGTGGATACTGGAGTACCATACCCCATTCAAAAACACTGACACCAGTAACCACCACATATGTACATGCCTGCCCACCACTGCATGTGTCAGGGGGCAACAGGGTCAACAAGTGTACAATAGGCTCCACATCGATATACACAGTGGCACACTTGTCCTCTAATACCTGTACATGGAATGTGTCAGCGGACATGGTGTATCAGCTATGGACATGTAGGTCACTGTACCCCTCCACACCCCACAATGTCCTACACGGTATGTATCTCCCATGACAGCTACAGATATGATGGACACAGACATATGCAAGTAACTGTGTCAATGCACTCAAACACCACAGAGCGCACACAGACTACCTACATAGAGGTTACCACTGCTGGATATACATAGTTCGGTCACACCCATGACAGTTGTCTACCAACCATGGTAACATCTCCAACATCCGCAACACAAATTACCTATGTCTGTCGTCCTTGTCACTGCAGTATAGAGCACATGGTGGAGGTACGGGACCCTACCCACAGATATGACATACCCTGTAGTAGACCACACAGAATTAAGAAGCACGGCTCCCCATGAGTAGATGTCAGACATACCCCTGCTGAATGTTATGCTGATAGGTAATATGCCATATGAGTCACCCTGTTTAACTGTTTGTAAGGAGCAGGTATGATTATAACACGTGTGTCACAAGGGGCAGGGTAGCATAACAGTATGCTGCTGTAGGCCCAGGGCCAAAAGCACATTACCTACCTAGGACACAATGCACACCCATTAACACATTGCAAATGGAATATGTGAGGTGGAATGAGTGTGCTAGTGACTGGGTGCATGTTATGTACTGGTGTGATTGCTCACCATGACTGTCTGTCTGTCATGGTAGTGTGTGTCCTTGGTGTGAGGCCAGAGACAGGTGTGTGGGGTATTGCAATCAACACATACTACATTGCCATATGTTGTGCTCTGTTACCCTGTATGTCACTGTGGTGTAGGTAGGGTTATGGCAAGTAAGAGTAGTGTGCATTACCAGTGAAATATGTAACGTGCATTGTGTGCAGTGCATGGGCTGATAATGTTCCCCATACAGTACCTTGATTCAAACCCCCAGTGTGAGGTTGTGTATTGTACCTGAAACAGTGCGTTGACTGCTGCAGTATACTAGTCTGTTGTATGGAGTGTGCCAGGTACTGTTGCACAGTTGTCGGATGAGCACTGATATCTGGTCATGTACATGTGTATCCCCCAATAGACAGACAGATGCCATATATGGTGCCTAAGTTATATCACTGCAGTCAAGTATAATGTGTATTATGTGTGCTATAGTCTGCGGACAGATATTGCTGACATATTTCCCTTCTCCTTTTCAGGGCCATGGTTCACCAGCGGAACCCAGTCTACACCGCTGCAGAGGAGGAGGAGATACACCAGCGCCTGGTGCGGAATTACGCTGTACTCTTTTCCTGCACCAGCCATAACCAGCAGGAGAGCGCTGCACTGTGGCAAGATCTGGTCCGTCAGGTAAATGACATAGGCACACATAACCGGACATATGAGCAGGTACGCCATCACTTCAGTGATTTAATTAGAATGTCCATCAGCGTGCGTCGGATATCCACAGGCAGCAGCTTGCCACAGGTGGTGGGGTGGCTAGACATCCCCCCCTCACCAGACTGGAGGGACTACTCCTGAGTGTTGTGGCTCCAGCACAGCATCAGCAGCCACAACAACAGCATACATGTGTAATGATGGAGGCTGGAGCCACACAGCAGCAGGACACAGAGCATGCAGGTAACATGCCATGTGTATAGTTGACCATTCTGTACACGGTTAGGTTATGCATGTGTGGGGTGTGTCCTCGATTTGTAGCTGTAATCTTGGTAATTATTGTGCATTACTGATTACCTCATTATCTGCAGTACACCTGTGGAAGCTAACTGTTGCACTACTGAACTGTATCATGCCTACAGTATCAATGGCGCAGTTGTGCCCACTGATGATAAATGTCTCTTTTCCGCAGGTCCCTCTGGTGTAACAGCAAGGCAGCCTATCCATGCTGGTGAGTGTGTAATACCATTACCTTCACTACTCTGTATACTAATAGTAATAATAGGCTGAAGCAGTGGTGCTATGTGTTTGATTGCAGGTGTGTTTGTGTCTGTGGGTTGATATCTCATATACTGAGATGTGTGCATGTGTGCATGTGCCCATGTGCGCATGTGTGCATCAGTGGTGGCATTGTGTACACATTGTAAACTGTGTTTCCTCTCTTACTCTCACAGGTTCTGGTGCTGCTCTGGTGTCGTGCAGCAGGGAACCTGAATCAGCTGCCGTGGATAGTGATGATGATACCTGTGTAATGGCACAGGTAGGTGTGCCAGGGTCCGTCATTGGTCAGCCAATTGACACTACACAGCTGTTGACCCCATCAGTGCGCACAGTCATCCTGCCAATACATTCTTTGTCACCAATGTCCCTAGGTGATGGACAGGATACAGTGGGCATTGACCAGGGTAATGTGGTACCGGTGGCACATGCATCCCCACACTGCAGCCATGGCCAGGGCCCTGACACGGTACCACACAGGCAGACGTCCATGGGTTCTCGGGGGAGCATCCGTGGGTGTACCGCCCCTGTCCGACGTGCCCACAGAGGTCTTTCAACCCCAGCTATGTTTCGGGCTGTAATGCAGGCACAGTCACGTATGGAACGGTACACCAGACAGGGTCAGAGAGAGCTGAGAGCATGTCACACAGCCATGAGTGATGGTATGCGTGATGTTGCGGCTGCCATCCGCAACTTCACCGAGGTCATTGACAGATGTTGGGGGGACACATTAGATCTGTTCCACAACTATATGTCCATGAGCCAGGGCAATGGTGGACTGTTGAGGCGTCGACGTGGCCGTATGCCAGCAACAGCAGCAGCTGGCAGCCGTCGAGGACAACAACAGGGCCACGGCCACTCACATAGTGCCAGCAGCAGCCCCAGCAATGCTGGATCTGTGCTGTCATCGGACCGCCCCTGGAGACCACGTGCACATGGTGCTGGACAGTCCCAACAGGGACCTGTCTCCAGTCAACAAACACCTGTTTCTGATGACAGTACCCAGTTTGGCTTGGTACCTGATGCGGTCCGTAGCACCCCTGCCAGGCACAGGTACCGTGTCCGTCGCCACAGACAGTGATCTGTATGACCTGGCAGGTACAATCTGTGGCTGTCCACAAACACCTGTATATGGCAGCCATGAGGTGGGACTGTGTGCATTCATACACACATGCAAAGTGATAACACCTAGGGCTACCGCATACACGCACACACTGCATCAACATTGCCCCATCTTGTACTGCTGTCCCTCACCAACACACACACACAGACATGTCAATTGGTTGTATCAGTGGCAGACCCAGGCATACCAGGTACACACCCTGTGCATATGATGAAACTGTGCCACCTCCTGCAATCTGTAAAATCGGTGCAGGAACAGGTTAACATGGTGCTGATGCACAGGGTGACTACATAGACGTACTGTAATAGTATGATGTTGACAGCAGTACAATGTAATTATAGCATTGTGGGTATATACCAGCATGCCTGATGCAGTTACAGTATGAATGTCATTGTATTGTTTTGTACATAGTAATTACCACAGTGTTCTGTCTGCACATCTTTGCATACTGGTGGTGAGGCTGTGAAGGGATGGCCACCTACATAGGTAGCACAGGGGATACAACAATGTACATATTGATACTCAGTGATGGCCATGTCAGCTGCGAGTTGCATGCTGTCCACACACGACTCTGCAATGCAGATGTTTCAGGATGTTGATATCCATGCAGTACTACACAACAGGTTCAGGGCTCACAAGAGCACACTAGCACTTCAAGGTCACACCTCATACCATGCATAACAGCACCAAAACACAGAACTAACTATGAAAGGAGGGAGAGTGTCCATACATGTCAAGGATACTGTGGTGCCAGTACAGGTAGCATACATCATACTAAGTCTGGAACTGCTGAGTGAGGGCTCAATGTCTGTTATTTGACATGTGTATTAGTACAGGTATGAGCACTTGGGTATCAGGCCAGTTATTCAACATTACGAAGATACGTGGTCTATACACTTGTGGGGGTTGCGGCTGGACCCAGCCCATCTGACCTGGGAATGTCTGGGTACTGGTTTAGAGTGCCTGAATATATGCACTGTTACATACTGGAAGTCGTACACCTTGTTTGTTGTAGCATAGTCTACATACAGGCCTGCTGACTGTAGCTTTGTTTGTATGCATGTTTGCCTGTTATGTTCCTGAAACACTGATTCCACCTGCAGTGCAGATATAAAATGCCTCTGTGGATCCCTAGTGACATCTGTGTTGCTTACTGTACTGATGTCCATGTGTCACCTGACAGAATGTCACTGTTTGTCCTGTTTGCATGTAGCTTGCCTGTAACACATTGCATATGACTTACCTCACATTTGCTCAAGACAGCATTCATATATGCCAGCACTAACAAATCAGGAGCACTACACCCTCACATAGTCACCTTGAGTACCTTGTTCCCCATTGGCCCTATGTGTCGTTATTTAGTATGGGAGTCACAGTGCTATGGTAGCATGTGCAAAGGTCACCTGTCGATCTACTCTCAGGTCCAGTTGGTGAATCTGTGAGTCATGTGGCAATGTTACAGCTGCCTCATGTACACAGACAACTCTCTCCCCTTCCCATACATGTACAACACATGTGAGAGATGCAACCACATAGCCAAACTGGGGGCTAAGCTCTGTTTATACAGCACTGGCATTCCCTGTCAGGTGGAGTGGGATGCTACAGTGAATACAGTACCAGTCTCCCATAGACCTGCCACGACCACAATCCAAACAGACACACACAGGTACATTATTGGGCTCTCAGAATAGCATCCTGCCTGAGCAGCTGACACCTGCAAAGCAGACACACAAGCAAACATTTCGCCAGAGCAGAGCACATGCAACACATAGCTCACAAAGCCTGTGTGCCAAACAGTGTCAAGCCATACGGCTAGACAACACACCTGCTACGGTTGTATGAGGTACCTCTATTGTCACGTACATGGTGGTCCTGCTCCCAGGCTGAACAAGGTGATGGTCACGCTGAGCTGCCCATCGGGCACTATGATCCACCACATAACACAAGCAAAGCGGTCACTCCAAGGCATGTAGCAGTATGACTCAGTCATTGTCTGTGCCAGTGTGTATGACCTCTGATGCACCTCCCTGGACTACATGTTAGGGGACATGGAGGGGCTCTCTGAGCTTGTGGCACAGGCTGGTATGACCCTGGCCTTGAGTAGCATCTCACCCTCACCATGAATGCTGCCACAATATGTAGACAGGATCATCGGTTTCTGCACTTAACGTATCTTTCAGTGACATCCAAAGGGGATCCAATGCCTGTCAGTGTGGGATTACATGCTGGACATGTCACATTGCTTTGCTTGGGACAGCTTGCACCTGTCACCCATGGGCCGTTGTATATTGGCAGAGGCTGTTGCTACACACATAGTGCCTTTGTATGCAAGGCTGACATTACATAGCCACCTACACAGGTATCACATGGGATGGGACACTAATAGCAATGCTACTCAAAAGCAGCAGTGTAAACCTCAAGATGCATGCAGTGGAAACTGTCCTTAGCATGGGGTACAGCAATATCCGTGCAGTAACAGACTCTTGGTACAAGGCTCCCAGGTGCACACCATCAGTGCCAGGTCATTCCTGATACCATGCTTGTCATCCCCTACACATACACCAAAACAGAACGGGGGATGTATCCAAAGGCACCTCAGATACACACACCCCCAGGTTGGTGGCACTGCACAAAGCATCAGAGCCTCTCCATGTGCAACACACAGTGGGTTAGACTGCCTTCAGGTTCATGGCCTGGCACACACCACACTCCCATACCCAGGAAACCCACTTGGCCTTCCTGACAACACTGGGAATATGACGGTCTCTACACACACCATTATATGGTTGTACTGCAACTACCCAAACATACAGTGTGAGCATTATTCTAGCTGCAAGACCCTATCTGAAGGTTTCTCATCATTCATTCCCTGCATTGCTATGGAACAACTTATTACCACTCCCACAAATGGTGACAACATGCTGCACCTGTTCCACACCAACATGTGGACTATATGTTCCAGACCAATCATGTATCACTCGCTGGTGGGATGACACCATCTACAACCCACACTGTATAGTCACATACCACATGCAGCCCCTGCACAGAACACCCCAGTCATACAGTTGTCTGATGCATATTCCATGTATTCACATGAGGCAGGCTTCGGACATGGGAACTCTTGCATTTCACAGGTACATATGTGTAGGTGGCACACACATACATCATGTGTGCATTGACATTACTGATATAATGTATGTCGTGCAATATTGGGAACAACACCCCACACACATGGACAAACTGTGTGACAAAAATACACATGGCATTTGTAGGATACAAACCCCTAACTAACCATGTTAGATCACTTGTGAGATCGCAGTAGCAGAGTGTACTGTTTGCATTACTGGGAGGATTGCTTTCTCCTGCTGTACTTATTAGGGTGCTGACATCATCAGTGTTTAGACAGTGGAATATGCAGCATGTTTTGTGTAGTAATAGTTGCCAAAAGGGACATTTCTCATACACATGGAATTGCACACACTACTCCCCCACACAGTCACACACACACTGGGCACTTGCAGGATTCAAACCCCTACCTAACTATGTTATGACACTAGTGAGAGGCGCATTAGCAGAGCGCGCTATTTGCATTACTGGGGGGATTGCTTTCTCCTGCTGTACTTGTAGGGTGCTGACATCATCAGTGTTTAGACAGTGGAATATGCAGCATGTTTTGTGTAGTAATAGTTGCCAAAAGGGACATTTCTCATACACATGGAATTGCACACACTACTCCCCCACACACAGTCACACACACACTGAGTACTTGCAGGATTCAAACCCCTACCTCACTATATTATGACACTTGTTAGAGACGCAGTAGCAGAGCGTGCTATTCACATTACTGGGTATAATTTCTGCTCCTGACATATGTATAGTGTGCTGACATCATTATGGATGAAGAGGTATGTACATCTGTTACTATCCATCAGTAAGGGGGAGAGCATATCTATGCATTAACTTTGCACAGGCACAGTGGCCTACTGTACTGTGGAGGCAGATGCCAAATACACTGTGGATAGCCTTCTGTATTCCCTAGGGAACACAGTCAGGTATTGCATTCTACGGCCATATGTTTACCTGTCAGATGCAAGTATCTGTTGCTCATATACTGTTTGTGCCATAGCCTTCCCTATCTCTGTTAACAACGTGTGTACTGTGGGGAGATGTTTGCATATGAGTGGGATCCAGTACTTTACTTATGTCTCTGTTGTAACTTCACTGTGTGCATTGGGCAGATGTCTGTATTGTGGGAGGTTCCTGTGTTAACACATAGAAATGCCAGATATGTGTGTGCAACTGCTGAACTGTGACATGGCCTAAGTGTGTGAGCATGCCCAGTTCACAGTTTGTATGGCTTCTTGACTGCCACATCTCATTTATCTAAGTGTGCGAGCATGCCCAGTGTGACCTTTCCTTATGTTTGGATCTGTGGACCACCACATTTCTGTTTGTGTGTGGGCGCCATCTATATATCACATGTACAGTTGAGTGTTGGACATCAGGTTGTGTTCTTACTGCCCAACTGCTGTGTGTCTGAACCTAACAGGCATTATGCTGTGCCTGCAGGGTCACCATGGGATAGTTTGCATACAGTTGTCATCATCCTTTCTTGCTGACCAAACAGTTGTATTGTTGTATAGTGTACTGGTGCAAAACTTTCACTGTGGTGGACAGTATAATCGGTTTCAGTCCTATCACTGCTTGTAATGTTTATAGTGAGCACACCAGACTGGTTGAGGGCCAGTTGTGCAGATATGACCATGTTGCATTTTGTTCAGATATGGACAGCTTAGTACATGATTGTCCGACATTGTTAATGTATTCCACAACTTGTGTGGACAGTGACAAACAATGGCCATGTGCCCTAGTCCATTTGTAATGCTAGTCAGAGAGTGTTTGTCCTTCAACACACATTTACTGGTGTTTGCCATGACATATGTCACGGTTGGTGTGCTGTGCCTCTGTCTACCCATGACATACAGGTGATATCCAGGGTACACCTACCATCTACCATCCAGTCATCATGATTCCTCTGGATGACAGTCACTGAGGGACTCCCTGGATATCCTGTAGTGGGAGTTTAGTCGTGAGTGGAGTGAGCTTCTGGGTTATGGACCAATCAGTACAGCATGTCCTGTTTATGCCTGTGCTGGAGTTCAGGCCTGTCAGCTGCATAGGTCACCAGCATTTAGTGTTTACATGATGCCAAATGTCCATTGATACCAGGTTGGTCATGGCTCTATACATCAGGCACAGTTCACCTCCAGCCAGGCAGTATGGCACTGTGTGGAGCTGCAGTTACTTTACTCAGGTGACACATGGCATCTGTTACAGCTCGGCGATCCTCCTGGTGGGGTATTTGTGTGGTCATTCCAGTTGCTGCAGGTGTCTGCTACGGTACATCCCTGAAGGGCCATTGTACACAATTGTGAGGCTGCTGATGGATGACTGGAGAGGCACATTGACCTACCTTAACCAAGCTGTGCTTACCTTCATGATTAGGTGGGTATATGGTATGTTTCTGTAACCACTACAGACACATGGTTGTCACATGCAGGATATCTATCACCTTGTGTCCCCAGGTCTCTTATTGCTCCTGATGTACTTACTGGGTTAACACCTATGTGGTAATTTCTGGCCATGTACTGTGTTTCCACAGGGTTTGACTATACCCTATTCTGCATTTAGCTTGTTGACATGGCTGTGGCACCACTTGTGTGTTTCTATGTGTGCCTTTTGTAGGTTGCTTGTGTCAGCTGGAGGGTCCGATATGGTGGCCAGTTTGTAGTCTTCTGCAAACCTGTTCAGACAGAGTCTTTCCATGTTGGCCTGTACCTATGTGACATATATAGCATACAAGAGGGATCCCAGGACCATGCCTTGTGGGATGCCAGTTGTACCTGGTTTGCAGTCTGCCATGGCTACAGCATGTCTGCCAGGTCAGTTCTGTCCTTGAGCTGGTTTGCAACCCATCTACTTGCATAGGGGTTTATAGTTAGGCTGGTGAGCTTATCTGTACCGCCAACTAGGGTATTGTATGGAAGGGTTTAGCAAGGTCCAGATAGGCTGTGTGATCAACATTCCCCACATCACTGGGCTTGGTGCATGTTTCACATGAGTCAGACATGTGTATGGGGCAGGATCTGCCCCATGACAGCCACACTGGGGTAGGGTCCACTGTCTGTATGTACCCAATCTCATTATTCATGGGATCCATGATCATCCTCTCCTTTACTTTGCCAACCTGGATATTCGGGGTTGAGGGGTGATAGTTTGCAGTATCCATTCAGGCACCCCCTTTGTGGTGTGGGACCACTGTTGCTGTACACCGCTCTTTGGGTACATATCCTGTGGTAGGACTGATACTGCACAGTAATGCTATTTGCTGTTCCATTCTTCTTACAGTACTTGTTGGACACAACCCAGGACACCATCTGGTACCATGATGCTGTGTGCTGTGCTTTGTGGATGCTGGCTGTTACCTCAGCATCTGCAATGTCGGGGGGCCAGCACCTGGGATAGATATTTGGCAGTTAGGTGCTGGTGGGGAGTTTGCAAAGAATCTGTTAGGTAGGATGTTGGCAATGTGTGTGGGTTTGGTGTATTGTTTGTGATATTAGAGTGCTGCAGAGCATATCTGTGGATTATCACCATGGTTCCTACCATCAGGTAGGACAGCTGTGTAATAATCCTTTGTGTCCTGTACAATTTGTATCATCATAGGTCCATACTAGGCTATCTGCCCTGGCCTTGTTTGAGCACGGACAGACTGTGTGTGGGTCTCAACACCCCTTGCAATGTGCATATTATGCCCACGTAGGGTTTACTTTCCTAGATGTGACACAGGGATGGCCCCCAGTGTACACCTACTATCTTCCATGCACTTCAACGGATTTCTCTTGTTGAGTTTGTGTGTGGAGCTCAGCCTATCATGGACTAGGATTCTGTTTCAGAGTGTCCTGAGCCTCTGGGTTATGGTTCTGTCCCTCCAGCACATCCTATTAATCTATGTGTAGAGGTTCAGATATCTCACTGCGGTGCATCTGCTGGATTTGGGGTTTCTGCAGTGGAGCAATGTCCATTCATTCTGGATTGGACATGGCCTTGTACATCAGGCATACATCACCTCTGACTGTGCAGTATGCTTCTGAATTGGGCTGTGGTTTCTTCAGCCAGGCTGCAGATGTCCAATGTTTGGACCCTTTATCCTGTTGGTGGGGTACATTTGGGGTCTTTCTGATTGCTGCATGTGTAAGGTAAGGTACATGCGAACTGGGGCATAGTTGTCACGTATGGGCCTGATAAGGGAAGGGTATGGGGGCACAGTGACCTCTGTAGCTCTACATGTGCATCCTTTCATATTAAGGTTGGCAATATAGCAGGTCTTCCTGGCCACCTTGGCAATGTGTGCGTCACATGACAGGTTACCGTCCACTTGTGTCCCTAGGTCCATGATTACTTCTTGCATACATAATGGATTGCCACCTATGTCATACTTTGTGTGTGCCTTGTTTGGTATTTGTTGGGACATTCATACTCTGAAGTGTCTTCAGGAAGGCTGGCTGGGGTACCTGGGTTTGTGTGTGGGGTCTGTAGCAGGCTTCAAACAGGTACACAGTTTGAGACAGTGTTACTTGCCCATGGATAGTCCATGCTGCTACTTGCTGTGGTACCAACCTGGGGGTGTGGTTATTCTTGATAATTACTGGTAGCCACACTCCTATTGTCGTGTGTTCCATGTTTTGGAGCTGTAGAGCATGGTATGAGGCATAACCTGGTAGTATTAGG
This sequence comes from Protopterus annectens, assembly GCF_019279795.1. Lineage (NCBI taxonomy): Eukaryota > Metazoa > Chordata > Ceratodontiformes > Protopteridae > Protopterus > Protopterus annectens. Next base: position 415,442,384 of record NC_056743.1, on the reverse strand, counting down.
GTGCTCTTCTGGGCCTTGCCCAGGTTTCTGTTACAGAACACATATTACCATTCTCCATGCTGTGGTGGGTTTGGTCTACATGCACCGTGCAGGTTAGACTTCTGGCATTGGGTAGCATTACATCCAGGTTATTATCCCTTGTGCTACCTATGTTGGTGGGTTTGTGTTTCCAGACTTACCTATTCCAGGCACAGTGGGGGTAACAGCAGCCTTTGCCAGTATCTACACAGCCAAGTGTGCTGGGTGCGTGCCATCCCTAGCAGGTGGGGCATCATGTCTTGCTCGGCATGTCAGCCCAGGCTGTCAGCCAGGTGTTCCCCCTTGCCAACAGCAATACCTCACCCATTATTGTACTTGATCTTGTTGTCTTCATAGTGTGGCATCATGCTTGGTGAGGGTGAGATGTTAGGTTGGGTCTTCATGTTTGCATATACTAGATGGTGTTACATTGCTTAACACATGGCAATCATGCCTCAGGTGGTGCTGCAGGGCTGCCTCTGTTGGATGCACATACTACACTCTCCCTGTACATGTTTGAGAGCAGGTTATGTCATGTTAGGCATCCCTGTTACTATATGAGTGAGTCAGAGAGGGGTATCATTCCCAGGGTTTCTACTGAGCCAGTGTATGTGCTATGTGTTGCCTCTTTGCCAAGGCCAGGGCATACTGGGCACGCCTCCTTCTGCCTACTGGGGCAGGCTCAGGTTGTTCCTCCTCTGAGTCACGCTCTGCCTGTGATGGCCTTGGCAATGGTGGGGGGCTGTTTGTTCCGGCCCTATGCTGGTCCTGCTGCAGCTGTTTTCGCAGGATCATATTATGTAGCATAGCACATACCATGACAATTTAGGTACATGTAGTTGGTGAGTACTGCAAGGCTCCACCAGATGTGTCCAGACACCGGAACCGTGACTTGAGCAGCCCAAACACACGCTCTATTACATTACGTGTTTGTGCGTGTGCCTCATTATGGCGTTCCTTTTCAGGTGTGTGTGCGTTTCTGATGGGTGTCATCAGCCACGGCTCCAGTGCATAACCTGCATCCCCCACTAGGTGTCCATGTGGGATGTCCCCATTGGCAAATGTCTGGTACAGCTGCGTCAAATGCCAAATATGGGAATCATGGTAGCTCCCAGGGCAGCCAGCACACACATTCATTATTATGCCCTGGGCATCACACACGACCTGGCAGTTGATGGAGGGGGAAGCCCTTGTGGTTAATGTAGGCCCTACCCCGCTCACCGGCTGGTGCTTTGATGCGTATGTGCGTGCAGTCTATTGCACCGACTACCTCAGGGTATTCCGCTATTTGCTGGAAGAGAGATGCATATTGCTGGCCAATACCTCACAGGCATTGGGGAAATATACATGATCACCGACATGTGCTGACATGGCATCCAGGAACTGGTGCAGTACCCTGGAGGCTGATGCCTGTGATAGCCCCATCATATCACCAGTTGGTCTCTGGAAGGTACCTGTTGCTAGTATTCTTAGGCTAACACATACCTTGGTTTCCACTGGGATGGGTTCCCCTCTGTTGGTTCTGTGTGTGAGGCATAGCCTGCACAGCTCAACAATTTGCTGCAGGAGGTCTCTGTCCACTCTATAGCTCTCCACTATCTCCAGCTCATGTAACCCCTGGTAGGTGACCCTGGGCCTGTACACTCTTCTCCGTCTCCTCACTGTGGGTTGTCTGGCAGCATTTCCATTGTCACCACCCTCAGCAAGTCTCCTATGTCTCCTTATGACAGCTATGGCAGCCCCTACCATGTTTGGTCTGAGTGCAGCTTTTTCAGTTTTCACTTCTACTAACTTACTCCTGTCTTGCAGTGTCTCTTGAGAGAAACATACTGCAATGCTGTTTGCAGTATTTTAAGTGCTGGGCTGGGCTTGTATTCTGCCTGTGTAATTGCCTGCTTCTAATTGTTTTCACCTGCTACCTCTACAGGTATTCCCTGCTAGTTTCCTACTATTTCTTCTGCTTCCTTTTCCTCTCTGTTTCCTCAGGGGGAGCAGCACGCATACCAGGGAAAACATGCTCACAGTGGCTACCACGCGCGCACACATGCTTACACAGACTAGAATCTGCTTATTCGGGTTAAAACGCGTGCACACCAGCGCAAACAGGTTTACAGATCTTTAAACAGGCTCCTACATGCTTACTCTGCCTTACACGCGTGCACTCTGTCTTACTCGCGGCTCCCAGCGCGCACACGCGTGCATGCACGTACAGCAAGAAACTTTGGTGTTGGCCACAGTGTACACCTTCCATTTCTTGACTTTCCCATGCTTATCTGTTGACACTCCTCTTTTTCTGCTGTGTGATTGATATGTTTCACATACCACTTTGCTCCAATGAGCTTGTTTCTTCCTGACATTCCCCCCTGTGATGTCACCTATCTCCTACTCTGTTACTCCCCCTTATCTAACTCTTACACTACACGGACTGTGCTCATTTGCTATGTGACAATGTGATTCACTATCCTACCATTCATTTACATAGGATTGCCTACTAATGCTTAGTTACATGTCTTACACTCAGCTTCCCCCACTAGACAATGGCCATGTTGTTTTTGGTCTGCTAGTCCCTGCATTGCAAATCCATGCATTACATAAAACCCACATTTGTGGGTTTCAAACCTTCATTTTTCAGTTTTATATAGCGCAGCCTGTTTGCGCGGGGCTGCGCTGCGTTTAAACATCGCCGATCTCCAAAAAAAAAACTCTTTTTTTCATGTTTGCATTGGTTTACCATGCCAATGACCACATATTTGGCCATTGGCATGCTGTCTGTAACATTTGCACAGTTTATTTGGAGCTGTCATGGCTCCGTTGTGTTATTTGCAGTAACGTACTCAGTTGTCAACTGAGTACATTTCTGCAACTAACACGACTCTTACACGGGCTGGTTTCAGCTTCGTGGATCGCTTAATCTACCTCATTTGCATGCCTTTCGGCTGCAAGTGGGGTGATTAGCATATCCACGCCCTGCCCGTGTAAGAGTCGTCTTAGCTTTCTTACACGGGATTTCGGGCTGTTCCTGGATCGCGATGGCTGCATGGAGTCTTACACTGCTCTTAGACTCCGTGCAAGCCATCGTGAATCCTGCCCTATGTGTATAGTGTATATGTGTATAGTATCCTGCTTTGATTTATATTGTGTGCACAGTGTATATGTGTATAATATCTTGCTTTGTCTTATATGTCTGGTATCTTGCTCTGACTATTAATGTGTTTATAGTTTATATGTGTATAGCATCTTTGACTTAGACTGTGTATTAACTGTATATTTGTATAGAAACTTGCTCTGACTTATACTGTGTGTGTAGTGTATATGTGTATAGTATCTTGCTCTGACTTATGCTGAGTGTATACTGTACATGTGTACTGTACTGACTGTAGTTTATATGTGAATAGTATCTTGCTCTGACTTATACTGTGGGTATAGTATACATATGTGGAATATCTTGCTCTGACTTGTACAGTGTATATAGTATCTTGCTCAGAATTATACTTTGTGTATGGTGTATATGTGTATAGCAGCTTTGTGACTTATACTGGGTGCATAGTGTATGTGTATATAGTATCATGCTCTGACTTCTGCTATGTGTATAGTATCTTGCCTTGACTTATACTATGTGTACAGTGTGTGTGTGTGTGTGTGTGTGTGTGTGTGTGTGTGTGTGTGTGTGTGTGTGTGTGTGTGTGTGTGTGTATATATATATATATATATATCTGTGTATAGTATCTTGCTCTGACTTTTATTGTGTGTATAGTGTATGTGTGTGTAATAGTTTGCTCTGACTTATACTATGTGTATACTGTGTTGGTGTCTTGCTCTGATGTATATTGTGTATATAGTGTATATGTCAATCGTGTCTTGCTCTGACTTATAATGTGGGTATAGTGTATATGTGTATAGTATCTTGCTTTGACTTGTATTGTGTGTATATGTTGCTCTGGCTTACACTTTGTGTATATTGTATATGTGTATGGTGGTTTACTATCATAATGCCGACGTGCACTTGCACGGCTATGAAGTATTCGAACAACAGATGTTCGAATACTTCATATTTCGGCAGGTGATGTGAGCGAACGTTACCATTGTGAATGGACTGTGCATTCGCAATTCTAACGTTCGCTCATGTGAGGGGATCGCAGTACAGTGCAGTTAGGGAAATACATCCCTTCCTCACTGTAGTGCGATCTCGGAGTTGGAATATTAAGGTAGGGGTGGGGGTGCAGCCCCCAGAAGTGCAGAGGGGCTTGCCCCCCTGCATAACTGTGAGTTTAGGCTAGGTAGGTAGGTAGTTACGGGATGGGTGGGAGTGCTGTGTATTGCCGTAAATGACGCGAGCGACATTTTCGACAATACACAGCTGTTTTCGACTTTAGGTTAATTCGGAAATGTTCATTTCCGATGTATAAATTCGAAAATGCAGACACATTTTTTTCTGATTTTCGAATGTATGGTATCTTGCTCTGGCTTATACCGTGTGTACAATATATACAGTATGTGTATAGCATCTTGCCCTGACTTATAATGCCTGTAGTGTGTGTATATATATATATATATATATATATATATATATATATGTATATATATATACAGTATCTTGCTCTGACTCATTCTGTGTGTATAGATTATATATCGATAGTATATTGCTGTGACATGCTGTGTGTATAATATCTTGCTCTGACGTATACTGTGTGCACAGTGTAAATGTGTATAGTATGCTGCTTTGACTTATACTGTATGTCTGGTATCTTGCTCTGATTTATAATGTCCATATAGTTTATATGTATCTAGCATCTTTGACTTAGACTGTGTATTAACTGTATATTTGTATAGAAACTTGATCTAACTTGTACTGTGTATGTAGTTTATATGTGTATAGTATCTTGCTCAGGCTTATACTGTGTGCACAGTGTATATGTGTATAGTATCTTGCTTTGACTTGCACTTTATGTATAGTATCTTGCTCTGACTTGTACTGTGTGTATAGTGTATGTATGTCTAGTATCTTGCTCTGACTTATTCTATTTGTATAGTATCTTGCTCTGACTTATACTATGTGTATAGTTTGTGTGTCTTGCTTTGACTTGTACTGTGTGTATACTGTATGTGTGTATAGTATCTTACTGTGAGTTGTGTAGAGTATCTTGCTCTGACTTGTACAGTGTGTATAGTATCTTGCTCTGAATTATACTTTGTGTATAGTGCATATGTGTATAGCAGCCATCTCTGACTTATACTGGGTGCATAGTGTATGTAGTATCATGCTCTGACTCTGACTCATACTTATATATATAATATATGTGTGTGTGTGTGTGTGTGTGTGTGTACAGCACATATATCTATAGCATCTTGTCCTGAATTATACTGCATGTATAGTATCTTGCTTTGATTTACAGTGTGTGTATATCATCTTGCTGTGACTTGTACATTGTGTATAGTATCTTCCTCTGACTTATACTGTATGTATATGTGTATAGTCATTTGATCTGACTTGTACTGTGTGCATAGTGAAAATGTGTAGAGTATATTTTGCTTATGTATACGTTTTATATATAGTTGTATGCGTATAGTATCTTTGTCTAACTTATTCTGTGTGTATAGTGTATTAGTGTACAGTGTTGTACTCTGACTTCTACTTTGAGTATGTTGTATATTTACACAGTGTCTTGCAGATTGTGTATAGTATCCTGCTCTGACTTCTACTGTGGCTGTAGTGTATATGTGTATAGTATCGTGGTCTGACTTCTACTGTGTATATTGTTTATATGTGTATAGTATTTTTCACTGACTTATACTGTAGATATAGTGTATATGTTTATAGTATCTTGCTTTGTCTTATAGTGTGTATAACGTATATGTGTATAGAAATTTGCTCTGGCTGATACTGTGTGTATAGTGTATTTGTGGTTAGTATCTTGCTCTGACTTATACTTTGTATATAGAATATATATGTATAGTACATATATCTATAGTATATTGCCCTGTATTATACTGCATGTATAGTATCTTGCTTTTTATTATTCTGTGTGTATAGTGTATAAGTGTTTAGTACCTTGCTCTGACTTGCACTGTGTGTATAGTACCTTGTTCTGTCTTATACTGTGACTATAGTTTATATGTGCATAGTATCTTGCTCTAAATTATATTGTATGTAAGGTGTATATGTGGATGGTATCTTGTTGTGACTTAAACTGTGTGTATAGGTTATGTGTGTATAGTGTATACAAACTTGCTCAGACTTATACCGTTTAGAGTATGTATGTATAATATCTTGCTCTAACTTATACTGTGTCTATAGAGTATATGTGTTTAGTGATATTGCTCTGGCATATACTATGTGTATAGTATCTTCTTCTTCTGACTTGTACTGTGTCTATAGTATACATGTGTGTAGTATCTTGCACTGACTTATACTATGTGCAAAGTGTACATGTGTATAGTATCTTTCTCTGACTGATATAGTATGTATGGTGTATATGTGTGTTGCTCTGAATTATACTCTTGTGTATAGTGTCTTGCTATGACTTATATTGTGTACATAGCGTATATGTGTATAGTATCTTGCTCTGACTTATACTGTGTGCTTAGTGTATATGGGTATAATTTCTTGCTCTAGCTTATACTGTGTGTATAGTGTATGTATGTATCATATCTTGCTCTTACTTATACTGTCGGTATAGTTTACATATGTATGGTGTTTTGCACTGACTAATACTGTTTATATAGTGCTGTGACTTGTACTTCATGTATAGTGTATTTGTGAATAGTATCCTGCTCTGGTTTATACTGTCTGTATAGTGTATATGTGTACAGTATCTTTCTGTGTCATATACTGCTTGTATAATTTATGTGTGTATAGTATCTTGCTCAGAGTTATATCGTATGTATATATATATATATATATATATATATGTGTGTATAGTATTTTGTTCCGACTTATACTGTGTGTATAGTATCCTGCTCTAGCTTATACTTTGTGTATAGTATATTGATTTCACCTATGCTATATGTATCCTGTATAAGTATATAGACATGTCCTCTGAATTGTACTGCGTGTACAGCGTTTGTGTGTAGTGTCTTGCTCTGACTTACACTTCACATATACACAAAGTATATCTTGCTATAACTTATATTGTATAAATAGTATCTTGCTCTGACTTGTACTGTGTGAACAGTGTACATGTGTCTAGTATCTTGCTCTTCCTTTTACTAGGTGTATTGTCTGTATTTTTCTTGCACTGACATAATGTATCAATAATGTATATTTGAATAGTATGTGTAGAATATCTTGCTCTGAGTTGTACTGTCTGTATAGTTTATATGTGTATAGTAGCTTGCGCTGCCTTATACTGTATGAGTATGTGCGTATATTATGTTGCTGTGACATATACTCTGTGTATATCTCTGACTTATACTATGTATACAATGTATATGTATATAGAAACTTACTCCGACTTGCACTGTCTATACTGTATATATGTATAGTATCTTGATCTCACTTATACTGTAGATGTGTATAGTATTGAGAAGTTATGTACCTACCATAACGTTCCATGTTAGTTGTCTTCTCTCGCCTTCTTTCTTGCTGGATGGGTTCGGAGCCGAACCTCGGCTCTGACTCGGCCACTTACTAAAGCTCGAGAGCTAATTTTACCGGCTCGAGGCAACCCTATATCTCATGATGCTAGGCGATAACTACCCAGATCTCGTTTGGTAGCTGAAAAACAACCTAGGCAATATAGTCCTCCAACTGGAGAGGAGGAGGAAAAGGATAACCCCGAAAGGATCGCTATCTAAGCTGTAGTTACCCTAGGACAAGGTATTTGGCTGAAAGTGCAAGATCAGGACCCTTCAAAGAAGGGGGAAAAACTTCTCGGTCTGTCCAGGCTAGGGGGATGGCGGGCGGGACGCAAGAAAGAAGGCGAGAGAAGACCACTAACATGGAACGTTATGGTAGGTACATAACTTCTCAATGTTAAGTTGTCAATCTCGCCTTCATTCTTGCTGGATGGGACCGCGTCCCTAGCACCTTCATCCTGGGTGGCTCATTGGAACAGACTCTTGAGAACGGTGGAACCAAAATTTGCCCTGTTTCTGGGGGCCATGTCCAATTTGTAATGCGATACAAAGGTATGAGGAGAAGCCCATGTGGCTGCCGCGCAAATAGTGTCTATTGGTAATCTGGCTTGAAAGGCTGTTGATGTGGCGAGTGCCCTGGTTGAATGGGCTCTTGGCCTAGAAGGCAATTCTTTACCTCTGAGTTGGTAAATATACATGATCAAAGAAGGGAGCCACCTAGACAGGGTTACCTTGGATACTGGAAAACCTTTCCTATTTTCTGCATAAGATAAAAAGAGTTGATCAGATTTCCTGATTTGTTTAGTTCTGTCCAAATAATATCGGAGCTGACGATGAACATCCAGACAATGCAGTTTTTGCTCCGCCCTGTTCATATAATTAGGGAAGAAAACTGGGAGGTCAATTGATTGATTTAAATTTGTCTGCGAAGCCACCTTGGGTATGAAAGAGGGGTTCGTTCTTAGAGAAACTCTGTCTTTGTGGAAGACTAAGTAAGGAGGACGAATGCAGAGGGCATGAAGTTCAGATACTCTCCTAGCAGATGTAACAGCGACCAGGAAGAGTGTTTTCCAGGAAAGTAATTTCAGTGAACAGGAAGCTGCAGGTTCAAAGGGAGGTAGAATCAAGGATGTTAAAACTAGGTTTAGATCCCACTGTGGTGGAGGATCTTTGATCGGAGGTTTGAGTAAAAAGACACCTCTCAGGAATGCTTTGCAAAGCTTATGGGATATGATGCTGCAGTCCGACAGACCTATGTAAAAATTTGAAATGGCTGCCAACTGAACTTTTACTGTGGAGGATGAAGACCCTGAATGAAAAATTTCAGCTAGGAAATCCAAGACTGAGTGAATTGGAGCAGTGAACGGATCTATATTTCTAGCCTTTGCCCAGAAGGAAAAACGTTGCCATTTACTAGTGTAAATCCTTCTGGTAGAAGATTTAAGGGAAGCTACTATAATATCCCGGATGGGATTTGAAATCCTAAAAAGCCTGGCTAGGGATGGAAGTGGAGCAACCAAGCAGTGAGGTTGAGAGAATGGAGGGATTGGTGCAGCTGCCTCGACTGATGGGCCAAAAGATCTGGCACTGGATCCAGATGCCAAGGCTGCTCCAAGAGATAACGATGCAGGAACGGAAACCATATCTGTCGAGGCCAATGAGAATCATCTTGGCTCTCAAGGCGGTTGCTTTCTGAATTACCTGTGATATTAACGGAAGGGGTGGAAAGGCATAAAGAAGTCCCAGAGGCCAATCGTGGACTAGAGCGTCTCTGGGGGAATGGCCTGGCATGGGGAAGAGAGTGAAGAAGTCGGGGCATTTGCTGTTTTGAGGTGTAGCAAAAAGATCGCAGCAAGGAAGGCCCCACTTCTGAAAAATCTCTTCTATCACAGATTGTTTGAGAGACCACTCGTGTGGCATGAGGATAGCTCTGCTCAACCTGTCCGCTATGATGTTGGACTTCCCGGGGATATGCGTTGCTATCAGAAACCGCTGAGAAGAGATCGCCCATTGCCAAAGTCTGAGAGCTTCTCGACACAGGGAATAGGACTTGGTTCTGCCCTGCTTGTTGATATACCACACTATGGACATATTGTCCATTCGGATTGCAATAGTCCCCAGGGGACGAGAGTCTTGGAGGGCTTGCAACGTCAAAAGCACTGCTCTCATCTCCAGGACATTTATGTGCAGGTGGCATTCGAAAGGTTGCCATGTGCCATGGACTGTCCTGCCCTGAAAATGCCCCCCCCCCACCCGATCAGGGAGGCGTCCGATGTGACCGTGGCGACCAGGGAGGGAGGAATAAAGGGTCTGCCTTGATGGACTTGATGGGAGCTCATCCACCAAGAGAGATGATTTTTGCAAATTGGAGTTATCATGATCTTGTAGTGCATAGGGAGTTGTTGGAAAGACCATTGGGCGAAAAGCATCCACTGTAGAAGACGCATGTAAAAGCGGGCAAGAGGAAGAAGTGTGATGGCGGCCGCCATGAGCCCCAATACTTTCAGGACATACCTGGCCTGAATTCTGTCGCTCTGAAGCAGAACATGGACATGATTTTGGATATCTAAAATCCTTTGATCTGTTAGCTTTGCTGAAAGCTGCATGGTGTCCAAGTTGGCACCTATAAAGGTAATAGATTGACAAGGTGACAAGGCAGAATTTTCGAAATTTATAGAGATTCCTAGCCCTCTGCAAATGTGGATGGTGTAATCTCTTGCCTGAAGAAGTTGATGCGTGGTGGTGGCGGTGAGGAGCCAGTTGTCTAGATATGGAAACACCTGGAATCCTTGATGCCTCAGGTGAGCCGTAACCACTGCCATACATTTGGTGAACACTCTGGGGGCTGTAGTGAGACCAAAGGGCAGGGCTCTAAATTGGTAGTGACTGGCCCCCATCCGGAAGCGGAGAAACCTCCTGGAGCGCCTGTGAATTTTGATGTGATAGTACGCATCCTGAAGGTCCACAGAGCACATCAAATTGTCCTTGCCCAGAAAGGGTAGAATGGACTGTAGCGTGACCATCCGGAATCTTGTCTTTTTTACAAACTTGTTTAGTTTGCTGAGATCTAATATTGGTCTCCAGTCCCCTGTTTTTTTTTGGTACCAAAAAGAACTTTGAGTAGACTCCGGATCCTATTTGGTCTGCTGGTACTGGCTGGATGGCTCTTTTTGCTAGTAGTTTTGAAATTTCTAGCACTGCTTGTTCCCTTAGACTGGGTGGAACGTCTGGAAGGGTTCCCTTTTGTTGAGTTGGGGTTTGGATAAAGGGAATTTTGTAACCCTTGGATATAACCGACTGTACCCATTTGTCTAAAGTGAGGGAGAGCCAGGCTTTTGGGTACAGCGATAATCTTCCCCCGACTGCCTCCGAAGGTGGACAGTCGGGCAACATCTCAGGGATGTTGGAAGGGTTTGTCAGAGAGACTCTCTGTTACCCTGATTCTGCGGACCCCCTCTGCCTCTTTGGCGGCGTCTGTTGTTGTTACACCCTCTGCCTCTGGGGGTAAACTGACCTCTTGCGTCAGGCGTGACTCCTTGTGATTTGCGGAACCACATTTTTCCACCCTTTTGACCCTTAGGATATGGTCTGGAAGGGGTGGAGAAACGGACTCCTACGGCAGAAAGAGTCTTGCCATCTTGCTCGCATCTGGTCCAGGTGTCTTTCACTTGAGTGCCGAACAATGTCGAACCATCAAAGGGGGAGATAGTGAAGGACACCTTGAAGGGGTCTGCAAAATTACAAAGCCGCATCCAGGCGTGACGCCTTAAGGCCACACCTGTGCCTGCAGCCCTACTCGCTCCATCGGCTGCATAGGAAATGAGCCGCATGGTGGAGTTAACAATGGAGTTTAGGGTTCCCAGCTGTGAGTTGATTTTATCTTGGGACCCAGCAGCTGACGGATCCTGTAAAACATCACCCAACTCTTTGAGAACATCTCTCTGAAGGCGGGTAAAGTGACACAAGTAATTCAGCGACCGCATGGCAAAGGTCGCTGAAGAAAACATCCACTTGCCGTACCGATCCTTAGTCCTAGAATCCTTGTTAGGATGATGGATAGGTACTGAAGGATCGGCTAGTTCCTTCTTGGTGGCTGCAGCCACCACCATGGCATCAACCGGGACACCTTTTGTTAGAAATTGCTAATCCGCTGGAGCCGTAATAAATTTAGAAGGCCTCCGTGGGGTGGGTTCCACCGAATCCGGGGACGTCCACACCTTCAGTGCCACCACGTCCATAAGGGGGTCGAAAGGCAGAGACATCCAGGAGGTGGTGGGTCGAGAACCAAACGCCTCCAGGTAAACCGACTCGTCCTCAGAAGGATTTAGGGAAGACCAGTTCCCCCTCTGTTTCAGGATTTCAAGGATGTCTGAGAAGGAGACATCCTCAGAGGGGGACCTTGGGGATCCTTCCGACTCATCCAAGTCGGTATCGGATGTAATGGACTCAGGGGAGTCCATATGCTTCCTCTTATATGTCCTCTTGCGCGGAGGTTCACCTGATGGGTCAGGAGAAGCCTCGGAAGAGGAAGATATTCCCAGTGGGGAAACCTGAGGCGTTGGATCTCTGGGTCCAGGAGCAAGAGAGTGGGAAGAGATGTCAGCAAGCACTGTAGTGGGAGGAGCTGATGGAGCTGACTGTTGACCGTGCCCTGGGTCTAGAACACTACTCATCACCTCGAAGGCTCCCCTATCCGATAGGCCAGAGGGCTCCCGCTCCGAAGAGGTAGGAACCCCAGGCCGCACTGACAGGGACGGCTCCAAAGCCAATGTCAGAGCCGAGCTCATCAGCGCCGCCGCTCCGAGAGGGAGAACAGGGTCGGACAAGGGTCCGATGCCACTTGCCCCCTCGGAGCCGGTGAGAGAGACCAGGCGCCCGGATCTCTCCAATGAAGGCATCAAGGAGGATATCGGAGCAGAGGACAACAGAGCCGAAGGGGGAGGTATCAGCTCCGACGCCACAATAGTCACGGCTCCGAGGAGCTACGGCTCTGAACTCTGAGGGAGAGTCAAAGGAGGAATAGTAGGTGGAGTTGAAATAGCCACTGTCTGATGAGACGGGCTATGAAGCATTTGGGCCAGTGCCTGAGACTTTAACAGTCTACTGACCACTCTCTCAAGGTCATGGTCGGAAAGCCTGGACGACCGAGAAGAACGGCTCCGATGGCTCCGCTCCGAGAGCAAGGGTGACCCCGGAGCCGAATGGATCGATTCCAGAGATGGGGATCTGGATCTTTTTCTGGAGATGGATGGAGCCGAAGGAGCTGAAGATAGGTCGGCTCCAGCCGGAACTGACCGTGAAAGTAAAGGCTCAGCAGTATCGGCGCCAAGTGGAGCCAAAGTTGGAAGCTGCGACACAGAAGCATCTACTCCAGCCGGAGCCGATGTTGCCACAGATGATGAGCCAGCAGCTGAAGGCTTAGGACTCAGAGCCGACGGTTTTGCTGGCTTCGAGGGCTTCCCCGGCACGTACTTAGGCGGGGAGCCCTTGGGCTTTAATAAGCCCCTTAAGATTAATTTGTTCCTGCGCTCCTGCAGGACTCTTGGACTGAATGCATGGCACACAGAACAAGAGTCCTGCAGGTGCAGGGGTCCCAGGCAGTAAACACAAGAAGTGTGACAGTCTGTCAGAGACATCTTCTGACAGCACGAGTCACACTTCTTGAAGCCTGAGACCTTTGTGTCCTTCGACATAGTGCTGTCAAAGTAAAGGCACAAAGTAAAAAACACACACACACACACACACACACACACACACACACACACACACACACACACACACACACACAGATGCCCAATCCAAACAAACTAGTTAAACAGGGATACACAAGCGCACCACAGACACAGCAGAGAATCCCTGTCAGGAACTAGGAAAGGAGCAGGCCTAAGGCCTTGTGTATAGAGTATACATGTATAGTACCTTGCTTTGACGTACACTGCGTGAGTAGTGTATATGTGTATAGTATATTGCTATGACTTATACTTTGTGTATAGTATCTTGCTCTGACTTATATTGTGTGTATCATGAATATGTGTATAGTATCTTTTTCTGACTTACACTGTGCAGTATCTTGCTGTCACTTATACTGCGTTGATAGTGTATATGTGTATAGTATCTTGCTGTGACTTGTATTGTTTGTATTGTTTAGAATTGTATGGTAATTTGCACTGACTTATAATGTGAATATAGTGTATATGCATATAGTATCTTACTCTGACTTATACTGTGCATATATTGTTTTGCTCTGTCTTATACTGTATATAGTTTGTGTGTATAGTATCTTGGTCTGACTTATACTGCGTGTATATTGTATATGTGCATAATATTTTTTATGACTTATACTGAGTCTGTAGGTTATATGTGTATACTGTCTTGCTCCGAGTTATACTTTGGGTGTAGTATATACATGTATACTATCTTTATCTGACTTGTAATGTGTGTATAGTGTATAAATGAAAAGAAAGTTACTCTCACTAATACTGTGTTTATAGTGTATATGTGTTCAGTACCTTGCTCTGACTTCTACTTTGTGTATAGCATATATGTGCATAGTATCTTGCTCAGACTTATACTGTGTGCATAGTGTATATGAATTTATTACCTTGCTCAGAATTATACTTTGTGTATAGTATCTTGCCCTGACTTGCACTGTGTGTATAGTGTTGACGTGCCTAACATCTTGCTCTGACCTTTACTGTATATAGTCTATATGTGTATAGTAGCTTGCTCTGACTCATACTGTGTGTATAGTATCTTTCTTTAACTTATAGTGTGTGTATAGTATCTTGCTCTAATTAATACTGTGTGTATAGTCTATATGTGAATAGTATTGTGCTCTGATTTATACTATGTATGGTGTATATACATCTAACTTCTTGCTGTTACTTTTATTGTGTGTGTAGTGTATAAATGTATAGTATCTTTCTATGACTTATACTATGTGTATGGTTTATATTTGCATAGACTTATACTGTGTGTGCCGTTTATATGTTTATAGTAACTTGATCTGACTTGTACTGTGTGTATAGTGTACATGTGTTTAGTACCTCGCTCTGTCTTTAACTATGTGTATAGTCTGTATGTGTATAGTATCTTGCTCTGAATTCTACATATTGTATATGTGTATAGAAACATGCTTGGATATATAATGTGTGTAGAGTATATATGTGTATAGTATCTTGCTCCAACTGATACTGTGTGTATAGTACCTTGCGCTTGCATATACTGTGTCTAGTATCTTGCTCTGACTTGTACTGTGTGGATATTGTACATGTGTATAGTATCTTGCTCTGACTGATACTGTATTTAAAGTGTATATGTGTCTTTCTCTGACTTATACTGTGTGTATAATGTCTATGTGTTTAGTACCTTGCTCTGACTTGTACTGTATGCTTAGTGTATATATGTAGATCTTGCTCTGACTTATACTGTGCGTATTGTGTATATGTGTATAGTATCTTGTTCTGTCTTATACTGTGTGTATAACGTCTATGTGTTTAGTACCTTGCTCTGACTTGTACTGTATGCATAGTGTATATATGTATGATATCTTGCTCTGACTTATACTGTGAATATTGTGTATATGTGTATAGTATCTTGTTCTGTCTTATACTGTGAATATAGTTTATATGTGTATATCTGACTTATACTGTGCATATTGTGTATAGTATCTTGTTCTGTCTTATACTGTGAATATAGTTTATATGTGTATAGTATCTTGCTCTAAATTATTTTGTGTATGGTGTACATGTGGATGGTATATTGCTGTGACTTAAACTGTGTGTATAGGTTGTGTGTGTATATTAACATACTCTGACTTGTACTGTGTGTATATGTGTATAGAAGCTTGCTTGGACATGTACTGTGTGTAGAGTATATATGTGCATAGTATCTTGCTCTAACTTATACTGTGTGTATAGAGTATATGTGTATAGTACCTTGCTCTTACATATACTGTGTGTCTAGTATCTTGCTGTGACTTGTACTTTGTGTACAGTTTATATGTGTTTAGTAATTTGCTGTGCCTTGCTCTGACATATACTGTGTACATAGCACATATGTGTATAGTATCTTGCTATGACTTATACTGTGTGCATAGTGTTTATGTGCATACTATCTTGCTCTGGCTTATACTGTGTGAATAATGTACATACGTATCGTATCTTGCTCCGACGTCAACTGTGTGGCTAGCATACATGTGTCTAGTATCTTGCCGTGACTTGTACTGTTTATACTGCTTTTGTATAGTATCTTACTCTGACTGATACTATGTCACTTTCATGTCTAGGACACAAATAATCAAGTCTTTGTGGGTTCTGTTCAGGCAGCGTTATTTCATACAAACACATTATTACTATTGACTCTAACTTGAGTAACATATACATCTAATGATCTTGCATGCTCACTCCCTAGCTGCTGCTTCAAAATAGCACTAGGTACTTGCACGTGTGGAATATATATATGTGCATGTACAGCCTTGCTTGCTTCTTAAAGATACAGCACACATTTTATACTATGTTCTACATTTCCCCCCTTTGAGAAATAGGCTATGCAATTATTAGGAGACTGGCATGCAGAAATCACAGGTATCTTTTCAGTCATGCAATGTAGAATATTCAAACATAGGTATGTACAATCAAGTACACATTGCTGCATATATCGTACTTGGTTTAGATATCCATCCATATCATGTGACATAAAAAGGTGTGTTAACTGTAGTAACTGGAACAGTTTCTGTAAAGTGATTAATCTGTGGAATGTTCGCATCACTTTTTGAAATGGACTCAGAATTCTGAACATATTCTGGTCTGGAAATAGTGTCTGACTCAGTCTTCGAGTTACAGCCCGCATCACAGATGCATTGTTGTGATTGCAATGATGATGATTCTGGTACAGAAATAAGATGTCTGCGATTCCTCCTTTACTCCATGCCTTCAGAAATTATGATATAAGAGCTCTGCTCGGCACAAATGCCTGTTTGTGTCTTTCGGCTTTTTCCCGGTTAGGGGTCGCCACAGCGGAACTCCGGTCCGCTAATGATTGGTAGTTGATTTTTACGTGCTGAGTTACCAGCCCCGATGCACAACCTTCAACGAAGGTACGCCCATTCACACATGTCTCCACGCAGAAGATGCTCTAGCTGAGAATCGAACCAGACAGTGTCTTACTGTGAGGCGACAACGCTACCGCAGCACCACCACCGCGGGTTCGGCACAAATGCCTGTAATCTGTCCCATTCAATCAAATCCTTTTGTTGTCTGAATTTGTACCATCTTTCCTCAACAGACGAAGTAGTCTGCTTGATCGGTCGTAACTAGAGTTCTGGATATTACGCAACTAGATTTCTGGATATTACACTTCTTAAACAACTGAGCCTTGATGGTTTAGTGTCCTTCGACTTAGGCTGCAAAAAACTTGAAGAAATAGGTAAAGTAGTTCTAGTTTGCCTGGAAACTACTCTTTGAGCAGGTGAGGCAAGAATATCATCATGAGGTATGTTTCTGAGATTAAGCAAATTCAAGAACATATCAGTATTGTCATGCTTTGACCTTTCAGGTAATTACTCTGCACTTCTCTTTCAGCTAAACCATTGGACTGAGGATATTCAGGACTACTAGTGACACGTACAAAGTCGCATTCTTTTGCAAATATCTGAAACACCTGGCTAGTAAATTGAGTACCATTGTCAGAAAAAAGTTTGTGTGGTTTACCATGAACTGGGAAATGACGTTTCAACTTGGTAATAACAGCAGTTGAGGTTAGGTTAGGTAATAGATCAATCTCAAACCAATTTGAGTAAGAATCTACCAAAACTAAGTAGTGTTGATTGTTCCATTCAAAGGTATCAGTTGCTACAGTAGACCAAGGTAGTTCAGGAATTTGACTTAGCTGAAGCTGTTCTCTTTGCAAATGCAATCTTGTACTATTGCATACTGAACAAATAGAAATAACTATATCAATGTATTTCGGTAATGAAAGCCAAAATACTAATTCTTGTGCTCTTCTCTTAGTGGATGTGGTTCCTGGTTTACCACTATGCAAAATCTGGATGTATTCTTGTTGTAAGGAAGCAGAAACAATATTTTTAGGACCTTTGAAAATAATGCCATCTTCCATCAACAATTCATCTCTGTAAGGAAAATACGTTTGCACTTCAGGTGATACACTAGATTGCTTTGAAAGCCATCTGACATTAATTTAGTGATTGAGCTTCTGCAAAATTGGATTGATCTGAGTATTATTTCTTAACTCAAGTCTAGTGGTGGAAAAATTACACACTGACATCACATCAAAGTCAAAAGTTTTTGCTTTAAGCTGTTCTGCCTAATCCTGGGAGCTCTAGATAAAGTATCAGCCAGATAAATCAATTTGTCTTTAGTATAGATGAATTTGAAATTGTACTTTTGCAATTTGAGCATTATTCTTTGTAATCTTCCTGGAGCGGAATGCATAGGCTTCTTTAGAATAGTAACCAGAGGTTGAAGATTTAAATAGCTCTACCATAAATATAATCATGAAACTTGGAGCATGCAAATACTATTGCCAATAGTTCCTTTACAGTTTGAGCATACTGCATCTCAGTTTGTGTTAGTGTTCTAGATGCAAAGGCTACTGGTCTGCCCTCTTGAAGTATAAACTGCACCTAGACCAAATTTTGAAGTATCACAGGAAGGAGTAACCAGTTTGTTCACATCATAGTATCGTAATGTAGGTGGGGGTGGCAATTTTCTATTTAAGGTCTTCACGTGCCTTCTGATGATGTTCTAACCATGACCAAGCAACCTTTTTGCATGTGAGCTTTCTTAAAGATGCTGTCAACTCACCGAAGACTGGTATAAATTTGCCTAAATAATTAACCATGCCCAGAAAACACTGTAGAGCTTGCATATTATTTGGTGCTGACATTTCTAGAAAAGCTGCTTGTTTGTTCAGGCCTGGTCTCAAGCATGTACTTGTAATCAAAAGTCCTACGTCCATAACTGCTGGAAGTCTGAATTTGCACTTTAGAGGATTGACCTTCAAGTTTACTTCACATGCTCTGTCTAGAACTTTTGTTTAGGTTTCTGTCATGGTCTGCTTTACCATTGCCTCCAACCAATAGATAACCTACTATTACAGCACAGGGATAACCTGAAAAAAATTGATCCATTGCATGCTGGAAGACTTCACTTGCAGAATTTATTCCACATGGCATCCTTCGGAATCTGCATCTGCCAAACGGAGTACCAAAAGTAGTTAGAAATTAGGATTTGCAGTCCAGCATCACTTGCCAAAATTAGCTTGTTGCATTCAAAACAGAAAATACAGTGGCATTTGGTATTAGGGCTGCAACCTCTTCAACTGTGTGCATTGGATGATATGTTCTTTTTAATGCTTTGTTCAGATCTCTTGGGTCAATGCATATTCTGATTTCTTTTGAGCCTTTTTTGTGAACGGCTACCACGGACAACACCCATTCTGTTGGATCTGTGACTGGACAAATCACACCTTGCTACATCACTTTACCCAGCTGAGCTTTAACTTTATCTTACATTGCTATTGGAACTCTTCTTGCTGGTCTGACTACTGGGGTGACCCCTGGGCCTAACTTAATGGAATACACAACTGGACGTTTGACTAAATTGTCATCAAAAAAACATCAGCATACTCTGAGAAAATGGCTTCTGAAAATTAGAACTCTGGAATGCACTTATGTGATGAACTTCTTTAGCAAAAGAAAGCAGATTCATTCTTAAACTATCTTTGAGACCCAATAAAGTTTACACTGGTCTTTGGACTACATAGAATAACAAGTTGCAACAGTTATTGGTCAAATAACATGAAAGCATCACTGAACCTTCGGTTTGAATTTCTTCATCTTCATAAGCAACAAGTCTCACTACTGGTTACATTGAGTTGTTTGTTAGCTCTCGCTCTAGCAAATGTGTCTGCTGATATAACATTACACTTTGAACCAGTATTTACTTTGAGCTCTGTGGATTTTCCATAGTACAAAATACTTCACTTCTGTTAATAAGTTCACTGCATCAACTTTCACCAAGCACTGATACACTATACACACATACTGTGTGTAGAGTATATATGCGTATGTTATCTTGCTGCGACTTGTACTGTGTGTATAGTGTACATTCCATGTTCCTAAGCACCCTGGAGGGTATTAGGGTCCAACCTAACACTCTCATACTGGGCGACTTCAACTACCCCTCCATTAACTGTTAAAACTACTCGTGTACCAATACATTTGCCCAGTGCTTTTTGGAATTCATTAATTCCAATGCTGTGGACCAGCTCGTTCTTACCCCCATAAGAGGTAGCAACATCCTTGACCTGGTCATTACTAACATGGGCGACTGTTGTTCTACACCAGTAGTCAACTCCTCCCTGGTCAGATCTGACCACAAACTAATCACCTTGGAAATCCCTACCCCCCCCCCCCAAAGGTAACCACCATGAAAAAATTCTCCAAAGCTAACTTTGGGCTCCTAAAACAGAGGTGGCTAACTTCACGGCACCCATGCAAATGGAGAATAGTTGCATGACCGCCGAATCATACACCAATGCACTGTACGAACACGTACACAAATGCATGACTCTTGCCATACCAAATAGAACCAAGACACTCTCCTCAAAACAAAAGGAAGCCAATCTGGTGGTGCCCTGCCATAAACAAACTTTACAACAGAAGGAGGAAACTGATGCGGAATATGGCGAAGTCCCAAGACTGGAAAAACTCCCTTATCAGCCTTAACAAAAGGTTGAGATCCCTCATCAAATCCTCTAAAGCTACTGTGAAAACGGAATTCCAGCAGATAGTAAAGACAACCACAAGGCCTTCTACAGTTAGGTAAAGAATCTCCACAGCAATACCCAGATTTGCTCTGAGCTACTGCACAATGATAACTTCTATACCGAGTCAACAGATATTGCCAATATACTGGCCGACAGATTCATTGCTAACTTTACACCCCCCCCCAAAGGACCAATCACAATACCAGTAGGTTGCCAGGCACCCAGTATTACTGCTGCACAGGTTAAAACAGCACTGTCCAAGGCCAAGAATACAACTTCTATGGGACCTGACAATATCCCTGGCTGTGTTCTACATGAACTACAGAGTGAACTGGCACCTCACCTGTGTGCCCCGTTCAATCACAGTCTCACCTCAGGCTTTGTCCCTACCAAATGGTGCACTGCTACAGTCATCCTTCTCCACAAAGGAGGAGCGACTACTGACCCTGGATATTATCGCCCAATTAGCCTGACAAGTCTGATATGCAAAGCTATGGAATGCATCATCATGGACCAAATAATCAAGGATATAGGGAATCTCCAAACTCTGGATCCTACACAGTTTGGTTTTGTGAAGGGTAGATCATGCCTGCTCAACTTGGTCGACTTATTTGAGTTGATCACCAGAGCTGTGGATGAAGGCAAGGTGGTTCATACAGCCTATCTTGATGTGGCCAAGGCCTTTGATACTATTCCTCACTCAGAAATCATAGAAAAACTCACTAAGCTAGACATCAACCCCTATATCTCTAGGTGGGTTGCAAACTGGCTCACAGATAGAACCGACAGTGTGAAAGTAGCTGACTCCAAGTCATGAGTGGAGTCCCACAGGGTTCGGTCCTGGGTACTCTCCTGTTTGGTGTCTACTTCTCTGAAGTCCAGGCTAACACAAAGGGACTCTGGCTGACACAGTTCGCAGATGATTGCAAGTTGGGACATATTATTAACTCCCCAAGTGATGTTGACATCCTACAGAAAAGCTTCAATGACACCAATGACTGATGTCAGAACCATGGACTTACGCTCAATGCCAAAAAATGTTGTCACCCCCCTTTGGGAAAAACCCAGTTCCCTTGAATTACCACATTGATGGTAGTCCACTGAACATGGAAGGCGTTATAAGAGATCTGGGAACACAGGTTGACAGCAACCTCTATTTTGAGCAACCTGTCTCATTACCAAGGGTTTTGCATCCAGGAACAGAGAGGTCATTGTCTCCCTTTACTCTTCTCTCATTAGGCCAGTCATCAAGTACAATTCCCCATTTGGCATGTACCTCACTAGACACCTGCAACAACTGGAGAGGCTGCAAAAGTACCTCACAAAGAGGATTCTAGGCCTTAAACAATTGTCCTATATGGACAAACTCAAAAACTCCAACTCTTCTTTGTCTCATATCACCTACTTAGAAGATATCTCTGCTTGACTTAAAAAGCCATGTCTGACCCAGCTCTGTTAGAAATGCTACCTCTAAAGAAATTCCTCTGCACCACATGCTCCAGAGACCTCAACCTCATTACCACAATCAACAGAACATGCTAGAGGGACAGGTTCATAACCCAGAGACTGCCCATGCTATGGAACAGACTTCCCTTATATGTCAAGCAGAGCACCTCAATGGCCCTCTTCAAGAGAAATCTTGATGAATGGATGGAAAATCGAAAATTCAGCCCGGGGATCACTCCAGTGGCTCTACTCGACAGAGGCACTGGGAACTAAGATTGGGTGGCACAATGGCAGGGTAATCTTATGGGCTAGGCTTGTAAAGGCTCCAGGGCCATTAGCCTAGTACACACCTATGAACCTGTGTGTGTAGTAACTTGGTCTGACTTGTAGTGTGTGTGTATAGTGTGCATGTGTATAGTATCTTGCTCTGACTTATATGGTGTGAATAGTATCTTGCTGTGACTTGTTCTGTGTGTATAACATGCATGTGTCTAGTATCTTGCTCTCACTTATAGTGTGTGTATAGTGTACATGTGTATAGTATATTGCTCTGACTGATACTATATGTATAATGTATATGCCCCTTGCTCTGCCATCTACTGTCTGTATAGTTTATATGTATACAGTATTTTGCACTGACGTATACTGCATATGTGTATAGTATCTTGCTGTGACTTATACTGAGTGTATATACTCTCCTGACATTCTCATCCTGAGACCTGGCTCAAACCTCAGATCAAAAGTGAGGAATTTCTCCCACATGGATATAACATCCTTCCCTAGGACAGACTACCTAGAAAAGGAGGTGGTGTAACCCTGCTGTTCAAAGACCATCTCGATATCCAAAATCTGAACAAATCAGCTCCTCAGTCTGACAAGGAAGAAATCCTTTACGGCACTCTCAAAATCAACCCAAAGAAAACAATTAACATCTTAGGGTGCTACTTCCGACCAGGCCAAAATATACCTCCTAAGCTGGGACAATCTCTCTCTACCCCACAAAACCCTCATCCTTTGCAACGTTAGCATTAACTGGCTATCCTGCAACACCAACCACCCAGCCCTCCACCTAAATCTCCATGGGTTCTTACAACTAATACAGTCCCCCACCTGGATCAATACAAATCTTGATAATAAAACCACTCTTGACTGGATCCTAGTCAACAAAGACCCTCACAGTTACCTGTCAGGCTGTCTGCCTGACAGCCTCAGTGACCATTCCAAATCCTTCCTTCTAAGACATCACATAAACTGTATTAAGACCATCACCCATAGACGAATCCGAAACAAAACTAATTTCAACCCCCATTCCTTTACCTCCTCTCTCCAAAATATTAACTGATCACCACTAAAATACCTCAAACTTGAAGAGGCCGTCCACTTCTTTAGCAGCACCTTCCTCAACATCCTGAACAGCCACGGCCCCCTAAGATATTCCAAAGTTAGAACAAATAGCTCCCCCTGGCTAGAGAAAACCACCATGGACCTAATGAAGACCAGGAATAAAGCTTGGGAACACTGGTGTCTAAGAAAAAACCCTCAGAGAGACATTTTTTTCAAGAACTATGTAATAAGGTAAAAAAAAACAAATAAAAATAAAGAAGGCACACTATCAAACTTCACTAAACTCTTCTAACCACAACCCAGAGCTGTTCTGGTCTACAATTAACTCTATCCTCAGCCCAGGCAAAGTAAACACCCACCATCTATCCCTCCCAACTCCACCAACATAGCTGAATCCTTCAACAAACATTTCACAGAAACCATACTCTCTCTTACCAAACTCCCCCTCACCATACACCAATCCACCCTGCCCTGCGTTTTCTTTCTCAGCAGTTTCCACCTCCTACATAAAAAAAACTTCTGACAAAACTCAAACCCACCAAACTTGGTGCTAGCAACCTCCCTGCCGAATATCTAAAAATAGCTGCTGAAGTCCTAGCATATCCTATCTTCATATTAATTAACCACTCCATATCAGAATCCCAGGTACCATTGCTATGGAAAATATCCCACATAATACCTTTTCATAAAGGTGGTCCCTCGACTGACCTCTCCAATTATTGCCCCATCTCCATTCTCTCCCCTCTCTCCAAGATGCTAGAAAAATGTATCAATTCCCAAGTCTGTAACTACCTCCTAACCAATAAGCTCCTCACCCAACATAGTTTCAGGCCACATCACAGCACAACCACAGCTCTGCTCTCCTTCACTAACACTATCCTTCAGCACAAAAACAATGGCCTCTACTCCTATGCCGTATTTCTTGATCTGTCTAAGGCCTTTGACATTGTATCTCATGAACGTCTACTCTGCTCTCTCTCCAACCTCTCTTTCTCCAAACCAGCCACAAAATGGTTCCACAGCTACCTCCATGTCCGCCAACAATCAATTGTCTGGGAAAACACCCTCTCCCCTTGCCTTCCAGTAACCCTTGGTGTCCCCCAAGGTTCCATCCTCGGTCCCCTACTATTCTCCCTTTTCACCAAAAACCTGAACACTGCCTTCAAACAAGCCTCACTCATACAGTATGCTAACGATTCCACCCTCATTTGTTCTTCCCCCACCTTACCTGAACTACAACAGATCACACAAGAATCTTTCTCATCTGTAGAAAGCTGGTTATCCAACTCCCAGCTCCTACTTAACCCCAGTAAGACCAAACTCCTCATCTTTCAACCATCCAAATTTACCCCAAACCCCCCTCACTTCAATATACTTGCCAAAGACAAAACCTCCATCTCCATCAGCCCACACCAAACTACTTGGAGTGGAGCTCGACAATAATCTTAAATTCAACACCCATATATCCCTTACTATAAAAAAAGTTCACAAAAAAAACTTGGCACCTTATATAGAAACAGCCAGTACTTCACCAAAACTGCTAGAATCTCTATTGCAAACTCCCAACTAATCTCTAACTTACTCTATCCATCTCCCATACTTAGCTATCTTAGACAAATCAGACTTAAACAAACTAGGGGCATGCTACAACAAAACGGCTAAATTCGCCACTGGTGCTCCATACCACAGCCACCACTGTCTCTCCCTCAGAGAACTAGACTGGCTCCAGCTCCCACAACTCCTTCATCTGAATCAACTCTCCTTTGCCCACAAACTTGTAAACCACCCTCTCAAAATCCCATCACTGCAATCCTCCTCCAGACCTCTATGCTCCATCAACAAAACTCTCCTCCAGATCACCAAAGCCAAAAACACTGCAGGAGAATCTCTGTTTTCCTGTGCCATCTCCAAACTTTGGAATAACCTTCCCCCCACCATTACTACCCTATCTTCCTCCAGTCATTTCAAGACTGCACTGAAAATGCACCTAAAAATTCACTGGCTCTGTCCTTGCCCAAACCCCGAGTAAATACTCCCCACCCACTTCTGCTCACATCCCCCACTCTGGTGGATCTAATCTTTGTTACTATAAAGGCAATTTAATGAATATACCCTAATTTCCTTGCTTAGTGTGCTTGAAATTAATACCATATACTATGTGCATAAAGCTATTTATATTGTTTAAACTGTACATTAAGCTGTTTATATTGTTTAAATTGCATGTCTGTGTTACTGTTCATATTTTATTGTTTATATTTTTATGACTATAATCTGTATCTAAGGGCACTCTAAAATATGTCACCAGCTTTGTTACTGAACTGCCATTTTACAATATGTGGAGCTTTTCTCCCTGGGCCTCCACTGAAAAAGGACCCGTGTCCAGTCGGAATTTCCCGGTAAATAAAATAAAAAAATAATAGTATATATGTGTATAGTATCCTGCTATGGCTTATACGGTGTGTATGGCACGTATGTGTATAGTATCTTGCTCTGACTTCTGTGTATTTAGTGAATATGTGTATAGTATGTTGCTCTGACTTGTATTGTGTGCATAGCATATATTTATATAGTATATTGCTCTGAGTATACAGTGCACATATGTGTGGTGTTTTACATTGGCTTTTACTGTGCTTATAGTGTATATGTGTACAGTATCCTGGTCTGACTTATACTGTGTGTATAATGTATATGTCTACAGTATATTGCTCTGATTTATACTGTGTGTATAGCATATATGTGTATAGTATCTTGCTGTGTCTTATACTGTATTCTGGGTATACAGTGTATATGTGTATATTATCTTGCTCTGACTAATGCTGTGTATATAATGTATATGTGCATAATATCTTCCTGTGACTTATTCTGTGTGTATAGTTTATATGTGTATAGTATCTTACTCTGAGTTATACTTTATGTATAGTGTATTTTGTTCTGACTTATACTGTGTGCATAGGTTATGTGTATAGTTTCTTGCTCTGACTTCCAATTTGTGTATAGTGCATATGTGTGTATTATCTTGCTCTGACGTATACTGTGTATATAGTGTATCTTGCTCTGATTTATACTGTGTGTATAGTATATATGTCAATAGTATCTTGGTCTGACTTAAACTTTGTGTATAGTGTATACATGTATAGTATATTGCTCTGACCTATACTTTGTGTACAGTGTATGTGTATAGAAAATTGTTCTGATTTATACTGTATATGTATATAGTATGTTGCTCTGACTTCTACTGTGTGTATAGTGGACATGCATCTAATATCTTGCTTTGACTTATGCTGTATAGATATAGTGTATATGTGTCTAGTATCTTGCTCTGACTGTTTCTATATGTATAGTGTACACAGTATTTTGCACTGTTATACTGTGTATCATGTATATGCGTATAGCATCTTGCTCTGACTTGTACTGTGTGTATAGTGTATATGTCTATATTATCTTTTCCTGATTTGTACTGTATGTATACTGTATATGTGTATAGTATCTTGCATTGACATACTGCATCTAATGTATATGTGTATTTTATTTTGCTCTGGCTTATACTGCATATACAGTGCATATATGTGTGGTATTTTGCTCTTACTTATGCTGTGTTTAGCTTACATGTGTATGGTATTTTGCACTGACCTTAACTGTGCTTACAGTGTATATGTATATAGTATCCCGGTCTGACTTGTACTGTGTGTGTAGTGTATATGTCTACAGTATCTTGCTCCGATTCACACTGTGTGTGTAATATCTTCCTCTGACTTATACTGTGTGTATAGATTTTGTGTGTATAGTATCTGGCTCTGACTTATACTGTGTGTATAGTAAGCTTGTGTCTAGTATCTTGTTCTTACTTTTACTGTGTGTGTAGTGTATATGGGTCTATATTAGATAATCGAACGTTTGAAAGTTCGAGTGCCATATGGTCGACACCATATGATCAAACTTTCAAAAGTTCAAATATCTAATAAAAAAGAACTACACAAAACACCTACCTGAACACAACCTTCATGTGGGGGGGGGGGGGCTGTGCCCCCATACCCCCCCTACTCTTTAAATATACCAGTGCCGAGATCTCACTACAGTGCAGAAAAGGGAAATCTTCCCATTCCACGCTGTACAGAGATCTTCATTACAACATTCAAAAATCCGATCATATGGTGTCAACCATATAAGACTCGAAATTTTGAATGTTTGAACATTCAATATAGACCCGTGTATTCATTCATATATATATATATATATATATATATATATATATATATATATATATATATATATAGACCCGTGTATACATATATAGTATCTTGGCCATCTCTTTTGGAGAAGGTTCTCCTGCACCCTAGTGGCAGGATTGTGCAGTTAGAACTTGTCTGATTGAAGACTGCTGGAACAGGGCTCAGTTGTGAGCTTTTTTACTGGTTAATTGGGTAATTTGTTTAAATCAGTTTGCTCGTTTTCTATTGTTATATAAAAAAATTGCACTTTATTCATCTGTTTTTACTGTATTTGTGTTTCTTCCTATTTTATTTTGCTTTTGCTGCTTGTTTTTAAAAGTACTTAATTGCATTTATTCTGCTGCATTTATTACTGCTAGTTAGTAGCCTGATTAAATTGTAACTATTATTCTAAGCCTTTGGTTATCCACGGTGGTGGTGCTGCAGTAGCGTTGTCACCTCACAGTAAGACGCTGTCCAGTTCGACTCTCAGTTAGAGCATCTTCTGCGTGGAGACATGCATGAATGGGCGTACCTTCGTTGAAGGTTGTGCGTCAGGGCTGGCAACTCGGTACGTAAAAATCAACTGCCAATCATTAGCGGACCGGAGTTCCGCTGTGGCGACCCCTAACCGGGAAAAGCCAAAAGTCACAACATTCTAAGCCTTTGGTTGAAGCACTTGGGCTTCAAACCAGTTGTTTTACATTAAGGAGGTTTGTGGTCTGCACTGTTGTGGCAGGACAGGTAGCTTACATCCTTCTAAGTTGGGAGTTGCTGATTGAAGGCTTAGTGTCTGTTACTCTAAAAGTGTATTAGTTCTGGTTTAAGCACTTGGGCTTTGGGCCAGTTATTTTACATTAAGAAGGTGTGGTCTGCACTCCTGTGGGAGGAGAAGGTAGATTTCGCCCTTCTGAGCTGGGAGTTTCTTGTTAAAGGCTTACTGTGCCTGCTTATTTGAACTGTTTCTTTCTGAAATTGGTACGCCTTGTTTGCTGTAGCATAGAATAAATTCAGACCTGCTGAATCTAGCTTTTGCATAACTTGAGCACTAATCCAGACCATCTTTTTTTGGAGAAAGTTCCCCTGCACCCTAATGACAGGAGTGTGCAGTTAGAACTTGTCTGATCGAAGACTGCCGGAAAGGAGTTCAGTATTTAGCTTTTATTGGTTAATTTGTGTAAATCAGTTTGCTCATTTGCTACTGTTAAATAAAAAAAAATACACTTTATAAATCACCGCTTAGCTAGGGTTAAAGTGTTCCAAGCACCATAAAGTCTGCTCTTCACATTTTCCCTTAGAACTAGCCAGTTTTTTTAGATTTAGCACTAAAATCTGTTTCTTTGAGCTCAGCACTTTTTCAAAACTCATTGTAAGCACTAAATAAGCTGCAAATTACTATAGCACTCTCAACTTTCCTCACTTGTCTAGAGGAAAACAGTTTTTAGTACTTAATAAAGCACCACCTATCCTGGCATGTCTAAGGGTCAGCTCCCAGTGTTTTCTCCTGTCTACCTGATGAATCTGGGTATCTTGGGGCAATGCAGCAATTGCCTCATGTACACAGACAACTCTCTCCTCCTACCACCCAACACTACAACCTCTGAGAGATGCACTTATATGGCCAAACTGGAAGTAAAGATCTCTTCACCCAAGACTGGACTAGACAGTCAAGAGGAGAAGTTAAACACTTGCACCACACCACAATCATCACATAGTCCCTCAAAACCTACAGCACCAAAACACACACATAGAAACATGAAACACACACCTACATTCGCAGAGGCTCTCAATAAAAATCTGCTCAAGCAACAAAGACCTCCAAAACAGAAACGCAATCAACCTCCACAGCCCACAAACTCGGTGTGCCACTCAAACACAGCCCATAAGGCATAACAATACACCAAACACTCTAGTCATAGGTGACTCTATAGTCAGGCACACTGATGTTCCACTCAGCAGGCTAAACAAGGAGAAAGTTACTGTCAGCTGCCTGTCAGGTGCCAGGATCCCAACGCACGTACTCAGGTCACTCCACAAGTACAAATATGACTCTGTCATTGTCCATGTTGGTGTGAATGACCTGAGACATACCTCCCTGGACTACATGAAAAAAGACCTGGACGAGCTCTCCGATCTTGTAAACCCAGGCAGGTATGACCCTAGCCCTGAGTAGCATCCTGCCATCACCCAGAATGATACCACAGTACAAGCACAGAATGACTGACTTCAACAATAGGCTAAGCTTCTGTTGTCATTCTAGGGGGATCCAGTATCTGTCTGCCTGGGATGACATGATCGACAGACCACGATGCTTTGCCAGAGATGACCTGCACCTGTCACCCTTGGGATTCCGGATACTGGCTAAGGCTCTTGGCACCCCTATAGTGCCTTTTTTAGGCAACGTTCAAATGACAAATTCACCATCTTAACAGGTACAGACAAGCAAAATCTGAGGGTAATGCTACTCAATGCTAGAAGTCTAAACCTCAAAATGCATTCACTCGAGGCACTCCTTAAAATGGAGAGCATCGACATCTACGCAGTGACAAAGACCTGGTTCAAAGCTCCAGAGAGCACCTCTGCATTACCAGGCTATAATTCATACCACACCTTTTGGCCACCTAACCTGGACCGAAACACTAAAGGCGGAGGCATGTCCATATTCATTAAGGATATCCACACCTCCAGGCTGGTTGCTCAGCATAATGCATCAGAGATTATCCAAGTGCAACTAACCCTGGGCAAGACCGCAATCCAAATTGTAACTTGCTACAGATCCCCCACCATGCCCCAGGATTCCCACTCCTCATTTCTTGATGCACTGGAAAATATTAGGGTACAACCCAACACCCTTATAATGGACAATTTCAACTACCCCACCATTAACTGGGAAAAACTACTCGTGTACCAACACTTTTGCTCAACGTTTTCTGGAATTCATAAATTCCAGTGCCTTGGATCAACTTATCCACACCCCCACCAGGGGCAGTACTATCTTAGACCTGGTCATTACTAACATGGGCAACCAGTGTTCCACACCAGAGGTCAGTTCCTCATTGGTCATATCCGACCACAAGCTAATCACCCTAGACATCCACATCCTACCCCCACCCCCATTAGGGAAATCACCATAAAACATTTTTCCAAAGCCAACTTCACACTTAAGACAGAAGTGGCAAACTTCATGACACCCATGCAGATGGACTGTAGAGGTACGACTGCTGAATCCTACACAAATTCACTTTATAAGCACTTACACAAATGCATGGATTCTGCAATCCCTAACAGAACCAAGATGCTATCCTCCAAAAAATGGAAGCCAATCTGGTGGTCCCCTGCCATAAACAAACTCTACAACAGAAGAAAGAAACTGTTGCAAAAGAGAGTAAATTCCCATGTTTGGAGGAACTCCATGGTCAGCCTCAGTAAGAAGCTGAGATCCCTCATATAATCCTGCAAAGCTAGTTACGAAAACAAAATCGCCACCAATTCTAAAGACAGCCACGAAGCATTCTATAGCTATGTCAAGAATCTCAATGGCAACACTCAGATCTGCTCTGAGTTACAGCACAATGGCACTAAATATACAGAACCAACTGATATCGCCAACATCCTGGCAGATAGGTTCAGTGTGAACTTTACCCCATCTCTATACCAGAAGAATGCAAAGTTCCTGTAATCACGGCTGCACAAGTAGAAACCACACTCTCCAAAGCCAAGAACACAGCATCCATGGGACCTGACAACATCCCAGGCTGCTTTCTGCATGAACTGCAGAATGAACTGGCACCCCACCTAAGCACCATGTTCAATCATAGCCTCACCTCAGGATTTGTGCCCACTGAATGGTGTACAGTGACTGTTATCCCACTCCACAAAGGGGGAGCCACCACGGACCCTGGGAACTACTGTCCCATTAGTCTAACGAGCCTGATCTGCAAGGCCATGGAACATATCATCATGGATCTTCTACGCAAAAACAATGGTAATCTCCAAACTCTGGACTCCACCCAGTTTGGGTTTGTAAAAGGCAGATCATGTCTTCTAAACCTGATAGACTTCTTTGAAGCAGTCACCAAAGCCGTAGACAAGGGTAAGGTGGTTCACACAGCCTATCTAGATCTCGCCAAGGCTTTTGACACCATCCCCCACTCTGGAATTGTAGATAAACTCATTAAACTAGGTATACATTCCTATGTCACAAGATGGGTTGCCAACTGGCTCACTGACAGAACCCATACTGTGAAAGTAGCAGACTCCAAATCTGACTTCAGACCAGTGACGAGTGGAGTACCACAAGGTTCAGTCCTGGGTCCTCTCCTGTTTGGTATCTACTTTTCTGAAGTACAGGCTAACACAGAAGGTCTTTGGCTAACGAAGTTCGCAGATGACTGCAAACTAGGAGACATAATTGAAACTCCTAACGATGCGGGCATCATACAAAAGGGCCTCACAGAGACAGATGCCTTGTGTCAAAGCCATGGCCTCAAGCTCAATGCGAAAAAGTGCCTTGTCATCCCCTTTGGTAAAAACTATGTACCCATGACCTACCACATAGGTGGTAGTCTACTTAACACCAAAAGTGTGATAAGAGACCTTGGGACACAAGTGGACAGTACTCTCTACTGTGGCGATGCGATTATCAAAAGAGTCAGGAAATCCTTCTATGTGGCACACCTCATCACAAAAGGTTTCTCATCCAGTAAAAAAGAGGTCATTGTTCCCCTCTACTCGTCACTCATTAGACCCATTATAGAGTACAGCGCCGTTTTTGGTATGTACCTCACAAGACATCTACAGCAACTGTAAAGGCCGCAGAAATACCTCACAAAGAGGATTACCAGCCTCAAACAGATGCCCTACGCAGACCGTCTCAAAAAACTGCTTTAATCCGTCGCATATCACCTACTCAGAGGTGATCTCTGCCAAACATACAAAGCTATGTCATGTCAAATGCAGAGCTATTGGACATGTTCCACTTAAAGAAATCCCAATCCCTCTGAGCTACATGCTCTAGGGACCCAAACCTTGTCACCACAATAAACGGAACATGCTGGACGGATAGATTCCTGTCCCAGAGACTTCCCATATTCTGAAACAAACTACCTATCTATATCAAACAAAGCTCCTCATTAGCACTCTTCAAGAAAAATCTTGATGATTGGATGGGAAATAGGAAATTCACCCTGGGGATCACCTCTGTGGCTCTGCTAAACAGGGGCACAGGAAAATAATTTTCTTGGGTGACGAAAGCCAGGATACCTTTTTGGCTAGGCTTATATAGGCCCTAGGGCCAATAGCCTAGTGCCTACCTATGAACCTATGCTGCGACTTCTACTGTGTGTACAATTTATACGTGTATAGTATTTTGCACTGATTTATACTGTGTGTATTGTGTATATGTTTATAGTATCTTGATCTGACGTATACTGTGTATAGTAACTTGCTCTGACTTGTACTGTGTGTATAGTGTATACGTGTCTACTATCTTGCTGTGTCTTATGCTGTGTGTGCAATGTATAAATGTACAGAAACTTGCTGTGACTTATACTGTGTATAGTGCATATGTGTATATTATCTTTCTCTGACATACTGGGTGTATAGTGTATATGTGTACAGTAGCTTGCTTTGAGTTAAATTGTGTTTATAGTGTTTGTGTATAGTATCTGGCTCTGAATTATACTGTGTGTGTGTGTGTGTGTGTGTGTATATAAATATATATATATATATATATATATATATATATATGTGTGTATATGGGTCTACTTTAAAACACTGACATGCAAAACACCGATGACGAGAACACCGAGACCGGAAGATCAACAACTGAGATGACCGTCCATTTAAAAGCACGAAACTTCACATGCCCGACAAACCACAATCCCAATAATCAACAAAACAAAACAAATACCTTTTCCGAAAAACACACAGGCAACACAAGCACAACAAAAAAACTTACAAACCTACACTAAACCTTACATACACAGCTATCTATGCACTAACCTTAACCCTAAGGTCCGTCACTATCGCACACTCACCTAACCCGCACCCTAACCCTAACTCACTTAACTCGCCCCTAACCCTAAAGTCTGTCACTATTGCACACTTACCCGTACCCTAACCCTAGTGTGTGTGTGTGTGTGTGTGTGTGTGTGTGTGTATATATATATATATATATATATATATATATATATATATATGTCTAGTAAATATATGTATAGTATCTATGCTCTGAATTATACTTTGTGTAGTATCTTGCTCTGGCTTTTACTGTGTGTATACTGTCTTGCTGTGATTGATACTAAATGTATAGTGTATATGCATCTTGCTCTCATTTAGGCTGTGTGTATAGTATCTTGCTCTCACTTCTACTGTGTACATAGTGTATATGTGTATAGTATCTTGCTCTAACTTCTACTGTGTACATAGTGTATATGTGTATAGTATCTTGCTCTCGCTTATACTGTGTGTACAGTATCTTTCGCTGTCTAATACAGTATGTATAGTGCATGTGTATATAATATCTTGCTCTGACTTATAGTGTGTGCATAGAGTATATGTGTATAGCATCTTGGTCTAACATATACTGTGTGTATGTACTGTATATGCATCTTGCTCTGACGTACCCTGTGTGGATAGTATCTTGCTCTGACTTATAGTGTGTGTAGTGTGTATGTGTACAGTATCTTGCTCTGACTTATACTGTGTGTGGTAAGCATGTGTCTAATATCTTGTTCATACTTTTACTGTGTGTGCAGTATATACATATATAGTATCTTGCTGTGACTTCTACTGTGCATACAATTTATATGGGTGTAGTATTTTGCACTGACTTATACTGTGTGTATTGTGTATATGTTTATAATATCTTGTTCTGACTTCTACTTTGTGCATAGTGTATATGTGTATAGTACCTTACTCTGAATTAAAGTATGTGTATAGTATCTTCTCTGACTTGTACTGTGTGTATAGGTTATATACGTATGGTATCTTGCTTTGATTTGTACTTTGTGTATAGTGTATATGCGTCTATTACCTGTGCATAATGTATACGTGTATAGAAACTTGCTGTGACTTATGCTGTATGTATAGTGCATATGTGTATAGTAGCTTGCTCTGAGTTAAACTGTGTATATAGTATGTCTGTGTATAGTATCTTGCTCTGACTTATACTGTGTATATAGGGTATATGTGTCTAGTATCTTGCCCTGACTTTTACTGTGTGTATAGTGTATATTTGTGCAGTATCTTACTCTCACTTATATTGTGTATAGTTTATACGTGTGTAGTATCTTGCTTTGACTTATACTGTGTGCATAGTATCTTGCCTAGACTTATACTGTTTGTATAGTGTATATGTGTATCATTTTCATAGGTGTGTACTAGGCTAATGGCCCTGGAGCCTTTACAAGCCTAGCCCATACAAGTGCCCTGGCATCATGCCGCCTGATGTTAGTTCCCAGTGCCTCTATTAAGTAGAGCCAGTAGAGTGATCCCCGGGGTGAACTTTCTGTTTCCAATCCACTCATCAAGATTTCTATTGAAGAGGGCCAGTGAGGTGCTCTACTTAACATGTATGGGTAGTCTATTCCAGAGCATGGGCAGTCTCTGGGTTATGAACCTGTCCCTCCAGCATGTTCTGTTGATTGTGGTAATAAGGTTGAGGTCTCTGCAGCATGTGGTGTGGAGGGATTGGGATTTCTTTAGATGTAGCATTTCTAACGGAGCTGGGTCAGACATGGCTTTGTAAGTCAAGCGGAGATCATCTCTCAGTAGACGATATGAGACAGAGAATAGCTGGAGTTTTTTTTGAGTCTGTCCATGTAGGACATGTGTTTAAGGCCTAGGATCCTCTTTGTGAGGTTTTTGTTTGGCCTTTCCAGCTGTTGCATGTGTCTAGTGAGGTACATGCCAAATGGGGCATTATACTCGATGATTGGCCTAATGAGGGAAGAGTAGAGAGAGATGACGACCTCCTTCCTGGATGCAAAACCCTTAGTAATGAGATGTGCCACATAGGACTTTCTGAATACAGTGGCAATGTAGTGGTCAAAGAGAGGTTGCTGTCTACCTGTGTCCCCAGATCTCTTATAACTCCTTCAATGTTCAGTGGGTTCCCATTGATGCGGTAATTAGTGGGAATTGATTTTTCCCAAAGTGATGACGCATTTTTGGCATTAAGCTTAAGGCCATGGTTTTAACACCAGTCATTGTTCTCAGTGAGGCCTTTCTGTAGGATGTCTACATCATTTGAGGAGTTAATGTCTCCCAGCTTGCAGTTGTCTGTGAACTTGATCAGCCAGAGTCCCTCCGTATAGGCCTGGACATCTGAGAAGTAGATGCCAAACAGGAGAGGACCCAGGACCGATCCCTGTGTGACTCCACTCATGACTGCTCATCAGTCTGACTTGGAGTCTGCTTTCACACTGTGGGTTCTATCTGTGAGCCAATTTGCAATACACCTAGTGATATAGCAACTGATGCCTAGTTTAGTGAGTTTATCAATAATTTCTGAGTGGGGAAAGGTATCAAAGGCCTTGGCCAGATCGAGGCAGGCTGTATGAACTGTCTTACCCTCATCCACAGCTTTGGTGACGGACTCAAAGAAGTCAACCAGGTTGAACAAGCATGATCTACCTTTCACAAAACCAAATTGTGTGAGATCTAGAGTTTGGAGATTTCCTATATCCTTGTTAATTAGGTCCATGATGATGCACTGTATAGCCTTACATATCAGACTCATCAGGCTAATGAGGTAATAAATCACAGGGTCTATAGTCGCTCCCCCTTTATGGAGAGGGATGACTGTAGCAGTGCACCATTTGGTAAAGACAAAGCTTGAGGTGAGGCTGTGATTGAACAGGGCACACAGGTGAGGTGCCTGTTCACTTTGTAGTTCATGTAGAACACATCCAGGGATATTGTTGAGTCCCATGGAAGCTGTATTCTTGGCCTTGGACAATGCACCTTTAACCTGTGCTTCAGTAATGCTGGGTGCCTGGCATTCCTCCGGTACTGTGATTGACCCTTTAGGGAGGGAGAGAGGGGTAAAGTTGTCACTGTAATGCATATATATATATATATATATATATATATATATATATACACACACACACACACACACATATATATATATATATATATATATATATATATATATATATATATATATATATATACACACACACACACACACACATATATATATATATATATATATATATATATATACACACACACACACACACACACATATATATATATATATATATATATATATATATATATATATATATATATATACACACACACACACACACACACACACACACACACACACATATATATATATATATATATATATACACACACACACATATATATATATATATATATATATATATATATATATATATACACACACACACATATATATATATATATATATATATATCAGAGAGAGAGCAGTGGCCCAATTATGGATCCTTGGGGAACAGACATGAAACTAGTTTAATGTTGTCACAGGCCAGTGATATAGTACTGATGAAGGATATTAGTGCAGTTGTAGTGCTGTGTTTGGGGCATAATCCATGTTGTGTATGTGTTAGAAGGCTCTCTTGTAAAAGGTACTGCATTATCTGTCTGTGAATGCATTTCTCTAGAATCTTTGAGAGGGGAGACAGTATAGCAATTGGTCTGAAGTTTGATATATCAGAAGAATTACGGCCTTTATGTATAGGTAATGTAAAGAATGTTTTCCGTATTACAGGGACATATGATTCAGAGATAGATCAGTTAATCAGGATGGAAACTGGATAAGCTAGGGGTTCATAATGGGGGTGTATAATTATAATTAGTCCAACATTACACAAGTTGCTCAATTCCTGCTGACTCTTAAACCTCACTCCTTGTCTAAAACCTTACTCTGCATGTATTGTTACCACAATTTCCATTTTTTTCTATATAATTTGTTCCCTTTCTAAAGATCCCACTTCCAGTTATTTTATCTCTGTTACAATATTCAGTACTTCAATACAGTAGGCACAGACTTTGATTTCTCTTTTCTAGTAATTACTTTTTGGCAGCCACCATAATTAAACTTAATGTCTAAGTAATTCAGATACTGTACCCCAGCTCAAAAAAAAAAAAAAAACAATGATTTCCTTAGACCTATGTACTATGTAGGGAATTTTTAAAGTCTGCCAGTTTGGTATACTCCCAAAACATATGTTTCCCAGTTACCTTTTTCTTCCAATCACACCTCCAACGTTTGCCATCTACCTGAGGAAAAATTATTTGCAGAAGTATTTCTTTACTCCAAGCAAAAATCCTACATTTCCTAGACTTTGTTGCATATTTGGGAGCCATACATATGTCCTGCCATTGTTTCCTTGTGAATTTCTTATCCAGTCTCTCTTTCCAGTCTTTTCTAACCTCCAATGATTGATTCCTATAGTTATGCAATATTTTATATGCCCTACTAGTTATCCCTTTTTAACAGCAACTTCTGTTCCAGATTTAATTAAAACCTCTACCAGAGTAGAGCTCTCACCTAGGACTCCGCTATTCCTTTCTCTTGCGTATAATCTCACATCAATCCTGGATAGGCAAGGCATTCTCTAGTCTGCAGTCCAAATGTCTCCTTGGACTCTTCCCATTCCACTACTTTTCCTTCTCTAGTTACTTGCCCCAGTACCTTGGTTCCTGTACCAATTTTCTCACGTAAATTCCAGACCTCTTTTGCCTAGTAGTCATCCCCATCATCAAAATCTCCTTCCTCTGTTCTCATGTTGGCTTGGTTCTTTAAATATGTTTTGCAACTTTATGAATACTGTGTGTATGGTTGTTACTCCCTGTATGGATGTGCATGAAAACTCTCTCCCTTTCCTTATTTTTTGAACTCCCTCCTGCTTCATCAACATCACTTTTCACTTTGAATTATAAACTTCTTCTGTTATGTACATAAAACTTAACTGTGTAGATCTAAAATATTTTAATTTAGGGAATCCTAAATTGCCTTGTTCAGTTGGAAGGATCAACTTATCACACTTAAATCTTGCCCTGTTCCCCTTCTATATAAATTCCATCAACTACTTACTAATTACTGTCAACAAGTTCTACTCTAGTTGATAAAAATGTGCCTGACCTGTACATAAAACTGAAGGGACTAAAACATTGCATCTTATATTCCATATGCCTAAACAAGAGCTTCCAGTTTCTCATTTTTTGTATTTAGTCTCTTCCCACATATTAGCTGCCACAACAGAAGCCTTTTTAATGAGTACTAAGTACTTCATTTTATCATGTTCCCATAAATATGGCTATTGCCGAACCAATCTGTGTGGGTACATAATTTATGGCTATAGCCTTGGTTTTACATTTGTTAATTTTATACCCCAAAAAGACTTTTCATCTCAAAATGTTCTGTAACACCAAGTTATTAGTTTCTGGACTTAAATACAAAATAATACCATCCGCAAATAAAACCATGATTAGCATACCAATTATATATACCATATTTTCTTTGCCAATGATCATTCTCAATATAGAGCAAATAAATGTGAAAGAGTACACCCCTGCATGGTTCCTCTGTTCAAACCTAACTTATCATAGAAGAACCATCCCACTTTAATTATTGCCAAAGATTCATCTATTCTCCTAATTAACCATTTCTCCAGAGAATGCTGATGTTTGTGCAGTCACTGAGACATGGTTTAAAGCCATGGAGAGCACACCAACAGTGCAAGGTTATAATACCTTCCACACATTTAGACCAGCTACTTCACAGGCAAGGACTACAGGTGGAGGTGTCTCTGTTTACATCAAAAATGCAAATACTTCAAGGCTGGTCAAACAGGACAATGGATTTGAACTGATCCATGTTCAGATCACCACAGGTAAAATCCAATACCACCTCCTTGCAAGCTACAGGTCCCCTCTATGACCCAGGAAACCCATGCCGTGTATTTAAACTTATTAGAGACACTAACCATCCAACCCAGTACCATATTCATGGGTGACTAATTACCCTACTATTTTCAAAATCCAGGAATCTCTATGCATATATGTTTGGTGTCATATAGGATTCTAGTTAACACAAACTCCCTGGACCCAGATAGTTAATACACCAACCAGGGGTG
This sequence comes from Protopterus annectens, assembly GCF_019279795.1. Lineage (NCBI taxonomy): Eukaryota > Metazoa > Chordata > Ceratodontiformes > Protopteridae > Protopterus > Protopterus annectens. The sequence continues at coordinate 415,402,864 of NC_056743.1, read as the reverse complement.
CAACCATACTGGATCTGGTCTTCATTAATATGGGAGACTGCTGCATACCCCCCCTACTGTAATGCCTTCCCTGGTAAGGGCAGACAACAAAATTGTCTCCTTTGAAGTAAAAATAAAATCTGGACACCCAGCTAAACCTGGAATATTCAGGAACTATTCTAAGGCTAACCTCCTGCTACTGAGTGAGTACCTGGCAAACTTTCAAGCCCACATAAACCCAAAGAACACTTCTGCATATGCAGAACTGTTCACAGAAACCCTGTACAAGCATGTTAATAGCTGCATAGAGGCAAGCTGTACCCACCAGGAAGAAGTACAGAACTAACTCAAAAAACAAGTCACCCTGATGGAATTACAAAATCAGTTGGCTGTAACAGGAGGAAGAAAATCATGGCAAACTTAAGGAGGTGCAGCACCCAGCGGGATAAACGCACACTCATCAAACTAAACAAACAACTCGGAGGACAAATAAAGTCTACCAAAGACAAATCTGAGGTAAGTTTGGCCTCCTAGGCCAAGAACAACCACAGAGCATTCTTTAGCTATGGCCGCAACCTCAAAGGCAGTACACAATTGTGTGCAAAGCTCATTGTAAATGGAGCCACCTATGCTGAGCCAGAAGATGTAGCAAACCTCCTGGCTGATAGATTCAGCTCCAACTGTACTCCTCTCTTCCCCTCAACCTTTCCTCAGAAAATATTAAATATAACTCCCCCTATTATCACTAGGGAACAGAACCTTAATGTTCTCACTAAGACCAAGAACACTAAATCAATGAGCCCAGACAATATCCCAGGATGCCTTCTAGCCTTCTAAATAGCATGAAACATGACCTATCATGGCCTCTGGAATTACTATTTTACTGTAGCCTCCAAACAGGCTTCGTGCCTCGTGAATGGAGAAAGGCAACAATCATCCCTCTGCACAAAGGTGGGCCATCTACAGACCCATAAGTCTCACTAGTCTTATATGTAAAGCCATGGAAAGAATTATCATGGAAATGATCAACAGAGATATAGTAAACCTCCAGACATTGGATCCACCCAGTTTGGTTTCGTCAAGGGCAGATCATGACTACTCAACCTGGTGGACTTCTTCCAGAAGGTCACCAAAGTAATGGAGGAGGGCAAAGTCATTCACACTGCCTACCTTAACCTGGGCAAGGCATTTAATACAATACCCCACTTGGGTATTGTTGACAAACTCAATAGGTTAGGTACAAATATGTATGTCACCTGATGGATAACCAAACTGGCTCACAGGACCCAAGAAGTTAGAATTGTGGAGTTCACCTCTACAAAGAGGCCAGTCACAAGTGGAGTCCCTCTGGGATCAGTCCTTGGACTGCTCCTTTTTTGGCATTTACTTCTCAGAAGTCAAGACCAATGTCAGTGGTCTCCGGCTGACTAAATTTGCAGATTATTGCAAATTAAGAGCTGTTATTGAATCTTACACTAACACAAATGTTCTCCAGGAGGGGCTGACACAGTCAAACAAGTGGTGTCAGAGCCATGGACTAAAATTACATGCCAAGAAATGCATAATAGTATCTTTTGGGAAGTCATCTATCCCTGGTAACTATCATATTGACAACACACCCCTTGGAGTTGACCCAACAGTCAGGGACTTGGGGACACACACACAATGATTTCCTCACCACTGTAGACACATCATGATCAAAAGCTAGATTACTATCTATGTTGCGCAACTTATAAATAAAGGTATGGCATCCAAGTCCAAGGAAGTCATTGCTCCACTGTATTCGGCATTCATCAGACCTATCATTGAGTATAATGCCCCCTTTGGTATGTACCTAGCCAGGCATAACCAATAATTGGAATGTCCACAGAGGTTCCTCACTAAAAGAATCCAGGACATAGGTGATATGTCCTATGCAGACTGCCTCAAGGCCCTGACCCTGTATTCTGTCTCCTACAGGCTTTTGAGGGGAGATCTAGGCTTGGCATACAGGGCATTGTCAGACCCCACTCTGATGGACCTCCTACATACCCACAAAACAAACACCAGAATTACCCATTGTAAAGACTTAAACCTTGCCTGTTATATAAATAGGACCTGCTGGAGAGAGAGGTATGCATCTCAGAGACTGCCCCATTTATGGAACAGGCTCCCCAACCATGTGAAGCAGCGTTCCTCCCTAACCCTACTCAAGTGCAAATTGGACAATTGAATGGGAAACCGGAAATTCATCCCTGGTCTGGCACCCATGTCTCTAATGGACACAGGTAACCTGTAAATGATTCATCTCCCTGTCCCATGTTTACACTTATCAAGGGTATCAGAACTTGTCAGAGATTCTGAATGCATGTCTAGGCTTGAAAAGGCCCTTGTGGTCATTAGCTAATAAACACCTATCAACCTCATTCTAGCATCAGGGAATGCAAATGCTCCCATTCCCCAGCTTACTCTATCAAATGCTTCCTCTGCAATAAGACTCACAAACAACAGTGGCAGCTTCTAGCATTCTACTTCAATCTGGATAATCTTTCTTCTGGTAATATTGTCAAATGTTTGCCTCACCCTCCACAAAACATTGATTCATATCTATCAGTTTTGGGAAAACTTTTGCCGTTATTTTAGCTAGTACAAGTACATTAAACTCAGGGTTTAAAAACCCTGTCCTCCTACCACCCAAGACTACAACCTGTGAGAACTGCACTTATATAGCCAAGCTCTCTCCAGCCAAGACTGGACTAGACAGTCAAGAAGAAAAAAGGTTAACACCACACCGCACTCACCAGACAGTCAGTCAAAACCTGCACCACCCAAACAGTACAGTTGTGTACACTTACCATAAATGTAGATGTTCGAGTGTATTCACTGTTGCAGTCATTACATTTGGGTAATCTGCTGGCAGGTTGCCCTCAGTCGGCCTGAATAACAAAGTCTTGGGTCCTGCTTCGGTTGCTGTCTCCTCTTCCATGATGTCAGGTCTTCAGGGGTATAAAACATACAGCCAATGCCATTTTATTCGGTTTTTCTTGCCCCAGATGTCAGGTGCCCCCCAAATGGGGAGCAAAAATATATATGTATAAACAAACAGAAATATATGCAAATGCACTTTTAGCAACATAAACTTTACCTTCATCTAAAAGCAAATGCACCACAAAGGCTTTAGAATATAGTGAAGGAAAGAGGTTATATTAAAGGGGGATGGCGGGAGGGTAACCCGGACTGCAACAGTGAATACACTCGAACATCTACATTTATGGTAAGTGTACACAACTGTACTATGTTCTTCATGTTTCACTGTTGCAGTCATTACATTTGGGTAGAATCCCAAAGCTATGGATGGGAGGATGGAACTAAATAGCATTAGGAGTGGCTATAAGGCCCTGCAGAACTGCAGTGGCAAAGCCTGCCCTGGATTTGGAGAAGAGAGGCAAATGATAATTCTTTGTGAAGGTATGAACAGAGCTCCAAGTAGCACCTTCAAGAAGGTCTTTGGTTGGAACTCCCCTGAGAAAAGCTGCTGAGGTAGAGGCAGCCCTGGTGGAATGTGACCTGATCCCCTTGGGCACAGGTTTACCATGGTGCAAGTAGCAGAAACGAATGCAGTGGTTTATCCACTTAGAAATAGTCCGCTTTGATATAGGCTTCCCCCTAATCCTGCAGCAAATGCCACCAGTAGTTGTTCTGACTTTCTTAGAGATTTGGTCCTGTTTAAGTAGAATCTTAGCTGTCTGTGTACATCCAACAAATGCAGAATCCACTCCCCCTTGTTCTGTGGATTTGGGTAAAATGTTGGCAGGTGAATTGTTTGGTTAAGAGCCACACTAGATACCACCTTAGGCATAAAAGGAGGATTGGTCCTGAGGGACACCCTGTCCGGGTAAAATGTAATAAAAGGCTCCACAGCCATGAGAGCCTCTAGTTCTGAAACCTTTCTTGCTGAAGTGATTGCCAAGAGGGAAGCCGTTTAACAAGATAAAAATTTTATATCCGCAGTAGCTGCTGGTTCAAAAGGAGGCAGGGTGAGTTTTTTCCAGCACAAAATTGAGGTCCCATGCAGGAGTTGGTGATCTTCTGGGAGGCCTTAAATTTTTGGCCCCTCTAAGATACTGTTTAATCAGAGGATTAGAAAAAAGGGGAGGCTCCGTGTTGTAATGAGCCGAGATGGCAGAGGCATGGATTTTTATTAAAGAAAAAGACAGGCCCTTGTCAAGCATCTCAGTAAAATATTGTAAAATCTGAGGGATATTGGGCTTTGCTGTGTCCGTTCCTAGTGCTTGGTTCCAAGCACAGAATCTCCTCCATTTATCAGCATAAGATTTTCTAGTACTAGGCCTTCTGGCTTCCAAAATGGCATCCATCACAGATTTACTGAGAGGTATTGTTGTAATAATTAAATGATCAGCCATGCTGCAAGGTTCTGAGTTTGGAGCTGAGTGTACAGAATTTGACTGTTCTGCTGAGACAGTAGATGAGGTATTTGAGGCAAGTACCAAGGAGGGAGTCGAGACATATTCCTTAGAATTGAGTACCAGTGCTGGCGAGGCCAGTCTGGAGCAACTAGGATCATTTTTGTTTTTTCCTGTCTGACCTTTAGTAAGACCTTGGAGAGAAGAGGTAGAGGGGGAAAGGCATAGACTGATAGGTTTTTCCAACTGAAGGATAGGGCATCCACTTTCCATGCTTGTCTGTGATAAGTCCTTGTGCAGAATTTGTCCAGTTGATAATTTTGGGGAGAGGCAAATAGATCTATGTCTGGGCTCCCCATTTCTGTGTTAACTCATGCAGGTCCATAAGATTTCTGCTTAGGCCGTCTGCCAGAGTATTTTGTTTTCCTGGCAGAAATTGAGCTTGAAGATGAATTTGGTAAGTCAAAGCTGTGTCCCACAATGCCATGGCTAGTCTGCAAAGGGGGTAGGAATGTGTACCTCCCTGCTTGTTTATGTACCACATAACTGTGGTGTTGTCCGTCTTTATCAGTAGTTGTCCTGAATGAAGTAAGTCCTTGAAGGCTGTCAGAGCATTCTGAACAGCTAGCATCTCTTTCTGGTTGATATGCAGATGCATTTGTTTTGGGCTCCATTTGCCCTGAATGCATCTCCTCGCCAGGTGGGCCCCTCAAGCATAGTCTGATGCGTCTGTAGTTAGGGTTTGGGTGGCAGGGGGTAGAGTGAATGACAGTCCCTTGTTTTGGTGACATGTCTCTGCCCACCAAAGAAACTCCTGTTGTAGGCAGGAAATGAGAGGAATCATTGTTTCCAGACTGTGACAATGTTAACTCCATAAATTTTTTAGGTACCATTGAAGTTTCTTCATATGCAGCCTCGCATACGGAATTAGTAGAATGCAGGATGCCATAAACCCCAAAGCCTGCAGAATTTGTCTTGCAGATAACTGAGTTTTTGTTGCCATTTGTTTGAAATATGTTGTCAGTTGCCTTTATTTGTCTGGCGTAAGGAAAGTCATCTGGGCAGTTGTATTCAAGCTTGCACCCAGGAATGTAATTATTTGAGAGGGTACCAGTTGGGATTTCTTTTCGTTTATTGTGTACCCTAGGCATGTTAGAAGCCTTTTTTTACAAACACCAGATGTTGAAGAAGAGTGTCCTTGTCTTCTGCTTGAATGAGACAGTCGTCCAGATAAGGATAAATTTGTATGCTTCTTTGTCTGCGGAATGCAATTACTGGTGCCAGGCACTTTGTAAAGACCCTGGGAGCAGTAGATAAGCCAACGGGCAGTGCAGAGAATTGGTAATGCAAAAAACCTGCCTTGAAGCGGAGGTATCTTCTGCACGATTCCCTTATTGGGATATGCAGGTATGCCTCTTAAGTCTAGAGTCACTAACCAATCGTTCCTGCCCAGCATAGGTAGTAGCTGTTGTAAAGTCAGCATTTTGAATTTTGGAATGTCCAGGAACGTGTTCAAAATCGATACGTCCAGTATTGGACTCCAGGCATTGTCTTTTCTGGGTACCAGGAAAAGTCTTGAATAAAAACCTTGCCCTTTTTCCTTTTTTGGTACTGGTTGAATAGCTTCCATATCCATGAGGGACATAACTTGTTTCTGAGCCTCTGACCACTGATTTTGTGGCAGATCTGGCTAACCATTTGGAATTGGCAAAGTATGGAAATGAAATATGTACCCCTGGGATACTATGTTTAATACCTACTTGTCCTGGGTAATTAACTGCCAATTTTGAGCATGAAGTGCTAATTTTCCCCCCAAGGGGGCTGCAAAAAGATAAGTGCTTGGTGAAGGTAGAGGGAAGTCATTGAGACTGCTTTCTGTAGGGTTGTGCTTTGTTTCCTCCAGATTTAGAGGTGGAGGCACCCCATTGCTTTGACCTGTTAGAACCCTGTGATTGGTATCTAAATCCTTTTGAGCACCTGGATTTGCCTTGAGTTGCTCTGCTGGACACAGGAAAGGACCAATTTGTAGTAGGCCAGTGCCTATTGAACCTGGGTGGCTGCACTTGTAAGAAATATTTTACAGTTTGCATAGATTTAGCTTTGTCTTCCATTTTCTTTAAAACCTCTTCTGCCTTATTACCAAACAGAGTATCATGCTGTAAAGGTACATCCAACAATTTAGCTTTAACATGATCAGGCAGATTTTGCTCCTTGAGCCAGGCATGCTTTCTAATCACAGATCCAGTAACTGCGGCCCTGCAAGACGCCTCCAAAGAATCAAAACCACATTGCAAAGTATGCTTTCCAACCTGTTCTGTTGAAGGCAATAATTCCTGTAATTCTTTATTTTCCACACAATCAGAAATCATCATCATTTTCTGTTTTAATAAGCCCATAACATGCTGTTGATATTTAAGCATATGAAACTGGCAGTTTAAGAGACTAATTGCCAAGGTTGCAGACGTATAAACCTTCTTTCCCCATCTATCCAGCACCCTGGAATCTCTATCAGAGGGGGTAGGATTTTTGGCTGTAGAGGCCTTTACACCCTTGAGACCCTGTGAGATAGTGTCAGGATCAGCAGCAGGATTTTTGAATAGAAATTTGTGGGAGTCAGGAACCCTGTAATATCTGTCTGGCTTACTAGGAGCTGAAGGTAGGGAATCAGGAGCCATGCTTGATTCCGAAAACACATTAACAATGTCTATTACAGGAGGTATTGCCAAAGGCCTGTGCTGAGGAAAAAGAAGGAAATCCCTAAGCCTCTTTTTTGATTCAGAAAAATCCTGACTCTCCCAGTGAAAATGTTCCCTTAAAGTATGCAAGTTTTCTCCAAAAGAGTAATCTTCAGGAGGAGATGCGGATGGGATGGATTCTTCTGCATCAGAATCCTCATAGGGTGGAATACAAAATTCCTGATCAGAAGAGGAATCAGAAGAAATGGAAACCTGATCTGAAGATTCATAATCAGTGCCTTGCCTACAAAGAGGCCTCACTGAGACTGATGCTTGGTGTCAAAGTCACGACCTAAAGCTCAATGCCAAGAAGTGCTTTGTCATGCCCTTTGGGAAAAATACTGTACCTATAAACTACCACATAGGCGGTAGCCTACTAAAGACTGAAAGTGTGATAAGAGACCTTGGGACACAGGTGGATAGTAGTCCCTCCTTTCATAATCACATCACCACAGTAGTCAGGAAATCCTTCTACATAGCACACCTCATCACAAAGGGGTTCTCCTCCAGAAAGAGAGGTCATCATTCCTCTCTACTCATCCCTTATTAGACCCATCATAGAGTACAATGCCCCATTTGGCGTGTACCTCTCAAGACATCTGCAACAGCTGGAAAGGCCACAGAAATACCTCACTAAGAGGATTACCAGCCTCAAACAGATGCCATACACAGACTGTCTTAAAAAACTCCAGCTCTACTCTGTTGCATATCGCCTACTCTGAGGTAACCTCTGCCTAACATACAAAGCCATGTTTAACCCAGACCTGATGGACATGCCACACTTAAAGAAATCCCAATCTCTCCGAGCCAAACGCTCCAGGGACCTAAACCTTGTCACCACAATAAACAGAACATGCTGGAGGGATAGATTCCTGTCCCAGAGACTTCCCTTGCTCTGAACAGGCTGCCCATTCATGTCAATCAGAGCTCCTCATTAGTCCTGTTTATGAGAAATCTTGACAATTGGATGGGAAATAGGAAATTCACCCCAGGGAACACTACTGTGGCTCTGCTCAACAGGGGCACAGAACAATAATTTTCTTGGGTGGCAAAAGCCAGGGAAACCTCATTTGGATAGGCTTGTATAGGCCGTAGGGCCAATAGCCTAGTACTTACCTATGAACTGGGTCTACATAAAGCTGAGTCTGATGTGTCATTACCCCCTTTCATAATACAGCCACCACAGCTTTCCTCCAAGATGCTGGTGCTTCCCCATCATTTTAAAATACTATTAAACAACGTTTTCCAGATCTTTATCATTTAATCCCTCTGAACTTCCAAACTTCCACAAGAATATCATCTATTGAGCTTCACCTTCCTCTAACCTTGTCTTCCATAAATATTTCCATTTGAGCTCTTTCATGGTTTCCAGATTCATCTGCTTTACACAAATTAAAAACAAATTCTGAAATATTTCTTAAAATTCTACAGGATCTCCGGGTATTTTTCTTGCCATAGGTTCCCCATGTCAGGTGAAAACCCTTTCTACTTTCTGTTGCCTAAATCATTCTGCTTATTTTTTAGTGCTTTGGAGTAATCAAAAATAGTTTCTAAATGGCAATCTTTGTAAGTTCATGCATATTATCTAAATACTGCCTTATTTTCTCTTCAGCACTCTGCAGTTACTGCTGTTCTTGTTCTACGACACACCCCTTATTCTACAATAGTTTAACCTTGGTCAGCCCCTCTCAAAGTAGAGTTGTGTAAGCAGACTTAACATAACAGTAGATGTTTGAATGATTACTGCTGCAGTAGACTTGGCTATAAGGCTGGCTAGCTTACAGGCCTAAAGGGAATCTTCCATGCACCCAAACCATTAGCTCGAATGCCAAGACGTTCAGAGGTTCCATGCCAACATAGAGGGAGGCTGAGCCCTGAAAGGACAATGCTAGGAACAATAAAAATAAATATTCACACCCTGGCCTAAACAACATGCCAAAAAACAAGGGGGTGGAGGTTGGGAGTAGCTAATGCAACCAACATCTACTATTACGGTAAGTTTACTTACACAGCTGTACTATGTTCATCATACTGATTACTGCTGCAGTAGTCTTAGCTATACGTGATCATCTAAGCATCATATATTTGGGAGGTGAAAGGGGAAGGATCCAAGAGTCCCTGGAGAACAGTCCTAGCAAAGCCAGATCTAGAGCTAGAGAAGGAACTAAGCTTATAATGCCTTGTAAACGTATGTACAGAGGACCAAGTTGTAATTTCTAGAACACCTCTAAAATCCAACAATTTCAAAAAGCCATAAATTAAGCCAAGAGCCTTGACTGGAGTTCTTTAGTTGTGGTGAGAACAAAAGGTAATGGCCTGAGACAACCATTTAGAAATTACCTGTTTTGATGCAGGTTGTTCCTACTTCTTACATTCAAAAATTAATTGATCTGAAGATCAAAAAAATGGAGTTCTGTCAAGAAAGTAACTCCGTTTTCTGTGGCCATCCAAGGTATGGAGTAGTCCTTCTGCTTCATTTATAGGTCCAGGAAAGAAAACAGGGAGATATACAATCTTGTTTTAAAGTACACTTGGATACCACTTTAGCCATAAAAAGAGGATTAGTTCTCAAAGAAACTCCATCTCTGTGGAAAAAGAGACAAGGTTGACTTACCATAAAAGCTTGCAACTCAGAAACTCTTCTTGCAGAGGTCAGAGCAATCAGTAAAAAGTACAGTTGTATACACTTACCATAAATGGAGATGTTCAAGTTTATTCACTGTTGCAGTCATCACACTTGGGTTATCCTGCCAGGGGGATAGAGGCTTAGTATTTCTGCGTCAGTTGCTGTCGCTCCAGGACTGATGTCAGGTCGTCAGTGGTATAAAATCAGGCAGCAGACGCCATTACATCAGTTTTTCTTGACCCAACTGTCAGGAGCCCCCAAATAGGGAGCTAGGTTATGGCAGAACACCACCAGTAGAAAGTACATACCAAAAATTCTGTGTAAGGAGAGAGGAAGAGAGAGACAAAGGGGATGGAGGGTGGGAAACCAGGACTGCAACAGTGAATACACTCGAACATCTACATTTATGGTAAGTGCACTCAACTGTACTATGTTCTTCGTGTTTCACTGTTGCAGTCACTACACTTAGGCTGATTCCCAAAGCTGAAGAAAAGGGTGGAGGCAGTCAAGAAGACTGGGGGCTGGCTAGGATGCCCTGCAAGACTGCGGTGGCAAAGTCTGCCCTGGATTTGAAGAAGATAGGCAGGTCGTAATGCTTGGTAAAGGTATGAACAGAAGTCCATATTGCAGCCTCCAGGATGTCTCTGGTGGGAACCCCTCTGAGAAAAGCTGCAGAGGTGGAGGTTACCCTGGTGGAATGCTTCCTGAACCCCTTAGGAGGTGTTTTCCTGTGCTGATTGTAGCAGAAATGGATGCAGTGTGCTATCAGTTTGGAGACTGTTTGGATATAGCCTTGCTGCAAAGCTAAATAGCAATTGGTCAGTTTTTCTAAAGGATCTAGTCATATCCAGATAGAATCTGAGCTGTCTGTGCACATCTAGAGAGTGCAGAATCCTTTCCCCTTGTTTTGTGTGTTAGGGAAAAAGGTGGGCAAATGAATGGATTGATTTAGAGCAACACTGGACACTACTTTAGGCATGAAGGATGGGTTAGTCCTGAGGGAGACCCTGTCAGCATGGAAAATGATGAAGGGCTTTACAGCCATGAGTGCTTGTAACTCTGAAACTCTTCTAGCTGAAGTGATGGCCAGATGCAATGCTGTTTTCCAAGAGAGGAATTTTAACTCTGCTGAAGACGCAGGCTCAAAAGGGGGTAGGGGGAGCTTTTCCAACACAAAGTTAAGGTACCAAGCTGGGGTAGGAGCTCTTTTGGGTGGCCTCAAGTTGTTAGCCTCTCTTCTCTTAGGAACTGTTTGATGAGAGGGTGTGAGAAGAGAGGTGTGTCTGTGCTGTAATGAGCAGAGATGGCAGAGGCATGAATTTTAATAGAAGAAAAGGATAGACTCCTGTGTAGTAGGTCTGCTAGGTAATCCAGGATGAGAGGGAGGGAGGGCTGTGCTGTTTTGGCTCCCTTAGCCTGGATCTAGGTGCAAAACCTTTTCCCCTTGTCAGCATAGGATTTTCTAGTGCTGGGGTATATGGCCTCACACATAACATCCAGGATTTGTTTGCTTAGGCTGGCAGCTTTAGAAGAGGTCAAGGAATAAGCCAGACTGCCAGGTTCAGGGTCTGCAATTGTGGATGCATGAATTCTCCATTCTTCTGGGTCGGGATCTGAGGTAGGTGCCATGGTGGCAGGGGTGACAAGCTGCACAGCAGTGGGTACCAGTGCTGGCATGGCCAATTTAGTGCAATTGAGACTGCCCTTTGTTTTTTCCTCCCTTATTTTGAGCAGTAACCTTGAAATGAGTGATAGAGGGGAAAATACATAGATCAAGAGGTTCAAGAGATCAAGAGGTTTACCTTTTGGAAGGATAGACCATCCACTTTCCAGGCCTTGCTGTAAGGTTCCCTGTAAGGTTCCCTGGTGCAGAATTTGCTGAGCTGATGATTGGAGTGGGAGGCAAAGAGGCCCACCTTCAGGGTGCCCCATTTCCGGGTTACAAGATTGAAGGTTCTGTGGTCTAGCTGCCATTTGTGTGGGTCTAGCAGGTTCCTGCTTAGGTTGTCTGCCAGAGAGTTTAGGGAGCCTGGCTGGAATTGTGCTAGCATGTTAATTTGCATGGTTGAAGCCATGTGCCAAAGGTCATGGCGAGCCTGTAGAGAGGATAAGAGTGAGTCCCTCCCTGCTTGTTGATATACCACATCACTGTGGTGTTGTCTGTTTTGATCACTAGAGGCCCCGGGGAAGAGTAGGGGTCTGAAAGCTGTCAGGGCATGCTGAACAGCTAGCATCTCTTTTTGGTTGATGTGCAGATGTATTTGATTTGGGCTCCAATGGCCCTGAATGCACCTGCCATCCAGGTGTGCATCCCAAGCATAGTCTGATGCAACTGTGGTGAGGGTCTGGGCAGCATGGGGTTGTGTGAAGGGAAGTCCCTTGTTGTGGTTGTATGCTGCTACCCACCAAAGAAAATCTTTCCTTAGACAAGGTATGATAGTTTCTAGGTCTTGAGAGTGTTGACACCAAAGGCTTTTAGGTACCATTGTAGTTTCCTCATATGCAGTCTGGCATATGGAAGGAGTAGAATGCAGGAGGCCATGAATACCAGAGCTTGCAGGATTTTCCTTGCAAATAACTGGGTTCTGGTGGCTAGTTGAGAGAAGTAGCCCGTCAGGTAGGCTTATTTTTCTGGAGTAAGGAATGCCATCTGGGATGCTGTGTCCAGGCTTGCTCCCAGGAATACAATTTATTTTGTGTGGGACTAGTTTTGATTCTTTTCATTCATAGTTAACCCCAGGGAGTTCAGTAGGTCCTTTACAAAGGTCAGGTGCTGTAACAGCTTTTCCTGTCTGCCTGAATCAGGCAATCATCTAAGTAGGGGTCAATTTGAATATTTCTTTGTCTGCAAAAAGCAATGGTTGGAGCCAGGCATTTTGTGAAAACTCTGGAAGCAGTGGATAAGCCAAAGCAAAGTGCAGACAACTGAAAGTGCATAGATCCTGCCCCGAAATGTAGACATTTCCTGCAAGATTCCCTGATTGGGATGTGTAGGTAGGCCTCTTTTAGGTCTAGGGTGGCTAACCAAGCATCCCTGGAAAGCATAGGAAGAAACTGCTGGAGGGTGAGCATTTTGAATTTTGGTATCACCAAAAAGGTGTTTAGAATGGATAGATCAAGGACTGGGCACCAGGTGCCCGCTTTTCTAGGTACCAGGAAGAGTCTGGAATAGAAACCTTGGCCTATCTGGTCTGTAGGAACATGCTGTATTGCCCTCATGGAGAGCAGGGAAAGGATTTGTTTCTTGGTCTCTGCCCATTGGTTTGGAGGAAGATCTGGGAACCCTTTTGGTGTTGGCAGTGTGGAAATAAAATTTGTATCCCTGGGACACTATGTTGAGGACCCATCTGTCGTTGGTAATAGAGGCCCAGTTGTTTGCATGGAAGGAGAGTTTTCCTCCTAGGGGCACAGGCAGGTGGGCAGAGGTAAGGGGTAGAGGTGTAAAGTCGTTGTGAGTTCTTACCATAAGGGGATGGCTTAGCATTCCCTGTTTTTGAAGTGGAGGAACTCCATTGCTTAGATCTCTGCATTCCCTGGGACTGCTGTCTGGGGGTCTGCCTCCCCTGGGTCTGGGCTGAGCTGGCCTGGAGGGGGGGGGGGTCGGAAAGGACCAGTGCTTGGACAGGCAATGCCTACTGAACCTAAGAGGCTGGACCTGTAAAAAATCTTTAACTGTCTGCAGAGATTTAGCTTTTTCTTCTATCTTCTTAAGACCTCTTTTGCCTTGGTGCCAAACAAATTGTCTTTGTTCAATGGTGCGTCCAATAATTTTGATATGACATGGTCTGGCAAGGTCTGTTCCTTAAGCCAAGCATGCCTTCTAAGGACCAAACCAGTGACTGCTGCCCTGCAAGATGCTTCTAGGACATCAAAGCCACATTGCAAGGTGTGCTTAGTAACTTGGCTTGCAGAATGCATACGCTCTTGTAATTCTTTATTTTCTGCACAAGCAGTAAAGGAAGATATGTTTTTTTTGAGTAGTTCCATGGTATGCTGCTGATATTTCAGCATGTGGAGCTGGCAATTTAGTGCTTTAATAGCAAGAGTTGCAGAGGTGTATACTTTTTTACCTAATCTGTCTAAAGCTCGGAAATCCCTGTCTGAGGGGGTGGGATTCTTAGCTAAGGTTGCTTTAATTCCGTTTTGGTCCTTGGGAGATGACCCCCTGGGTCAGCAGTAGGATTTTTGAAAAGGAATTTGTGAGAGTCAGGGACTAGGTAATTAATTTATTATATATTAATTAATTTTCTGAGTTGTAGCCTATAAAAATAGGCAGCTGTGTGTTTAGTAGTTTCTTGTCTGAAGAAGGCTGGGTATTTTCTCGGCCGAAAGCGCTTATATTATTAAATAGTCCATGCCCTAACTGAACGGTCTGTTTTCACTTTATTTGGATTTTTTATAAGAGTCAGGGACTGTGTAGTACCTGTCAGGTTTCCTGGGAGCAGAAGGAAGGGTGTCAGGAGTCGAACTGGATTCCATAAAAACATCATCCACAACATCCAGAGCAGGAGGAATGGCTAAATATCTGTGCTGTGGTAAATCTAAGAATTACCAGAATCTCTTTTTTGACTGAGGATAGTCCCTACATTCTCATTGGAAATGCTTCCTTAAAAGTATGTAGGGTTTCACCAAATGAAAAATCCTCTGGAGGAGAGGCAGAAGGAATGGATTCCTCTGCATCAGAATCCTCATAAGCAGGGTTGCATGTCTTCATATTCAGAAACCTCAGAGTCATCGGACTCCTGTTCAGATAAAACTACTGGGGACAAGTCTTTTTCTTTTGGAAGGGGTAGCCTGGCTTCCCCTAATAAGCATAATAAGGTCTTCCTCCATTTTAAGCATTTGAGATTGAGGCATGGAAGCAGGTGTCTGAGCTTGGGTCATCATTTTTTTAGGCATAGTTCGTACCCTGGGCCTTAGAAACTCAATAGTTTTAGAAAGAAAAGAAGATGTGAAAGAAGTCATCAGTTTGTGTCGAGTATCAGTAGTGTGAAGAACTTCCTCGGAAGCCTGTGCCTGCTCAGTGGCTGTGGACCCATCCAAGGTAGAGACATCCACAGGATCCTTAGTCGAAGAAGAGTCTCGCGGCATACCAGAATCCAAACGGGTCTCGGTAGCGGCCTGCGAATCCACAGAAGCAGGCATCAGGGGCTGTGAAAGCACCTCACTGAGGGCCGGAGAAAAATAACTAGCTTAACGGAAGCACTGTCGGGAGTCTGTCTCTGTCTTTATCCTTACATTTTTTTTTGAAGATCAGTAGTTTGATGGCTTACCAAAGCCATATCAGAATACGAGGACTGAGAGAGAAAATATTTAGCTACAATAAGGGCCCGATGACATATAGTTCTGGTGTTGAATAAGGCACAAAAGCGACAGTGAGACGTCATGGTCTGGGCCTAAATAGGTGACGCAGTAAGAATGGAAGTCTTGGTGTGGTATTTGTTTTCCACAGGCGAGACAATTTTTAACTTTTTCTGACATTGGTTAGAGCAAGAAAAAGGATCCCCAATGGGGTATTTAGCTTTAGAAGACTTCAACTTCAATTCGGAAACAAAAACTCGGGTGGTGGCTAACCGGCACTCGTGTGAACTACTTCTACTTTGGGCTCCTTGACAAGAAAGACTGATGTAATGGCATCGGCTGCCTGATTTTATACCACCAACAACCTGATGTCAGTGCTGGAGCGACAGCAACTGATGCAGAAATACTAAGCCTCTGGTATTCAGGCCGACTGAGGGCTACCCCTGGCAGGATAACCCAAATGTGATGACTGCAACAGTGAAACATGAAGAACATCTATCTTCCATGTTAAAAACTCAAGTTAGATGGATTAGCTGCTTTAAGTGGAGAAAGTATTAGCTTCTCTAACACAAAATTAAGATGCAAAGGAGGTGCCACTGGTTTTCCTGGAGGCAGCTTATGCAAAACCCCTTTCAAAAACATTTTGATGCAAGAATACAATGAGGGAGGATCCATAGGCTGACATGGCCATTGAATGAACTTTGATGTAAGAGTAGGGCCATAGAATAACAACTCACACAATTATAATAAAACCAGAAAACTACCTGTGAATGGCTGCCGGTTCTTGGCACCACTAATAAACCTTTTCCGTTTGCTAATATATTTCTAGTAGCAGGCTTTCTTGCCTACATTAGTACTGGCTACTGGTACCTAAAGGGAATTAAGACCCTATAATCCAGGTAGTCAAGTTGAAGTTGATTGGGGTCAGGGTGTATCAAAACACCCCTGATCTTGTGTAAGTAGAGCCATTCTCTGAGGAACTTTGGAGTAATTGCCCCTGGCCATTTCCAAAAGAAGGGAGAACTGTTGCCTGGGCCAAAAGGGGAGTAACCACAATAATATTAGGGGATTCCTTCTGAATATTCAGAAGTACCTTTGATATCAGTGGAAAGGAAATGCATACAGGAACACTCCTGCCCAAGGAAAGGAAAAGGCATCCAATAGATCTTGCGTAAAGTCCTGGAGCATGGCCTTGCCAGCCAATTGTTCAGAGAGGAAGCAAAAAGGTCTTCTGTGGAACTTCAAACAGATGACTCAAAACTTGGAAGGCACTGTGATATAGCTTCCATTTGTGAGGGTCTGAACTTGTCCTGCTCAACTTGTCTGCCACGCAATTTTGCTCTGACGGATTGTAGGATGTCTGCAGAGTGAGATTGTGCTGTGAAGTTATATCAAAAGCTAATACGGCTTGTCTGCAAAGGCAACATGACCTTGTTCCCCCTTTCTTGGTGATGTACCATGACAGTGGCATTGTCTGTAACAACTTGCAGGTACAGTTTTTCAAAGGTGATTTAAAGAAATGAATACCTTACTCAAGGCAAGATTATTTATATGCTTCTGTCTGTCCTTAGTTG
Source organism: Protopterus annectens (assembly GCF_019279795.1). Taxonomy (NCBI): domain Eukaryota; kingdom Metazoa; phylum Chordata; order Ceratodontiformes; family Protopteridae; genus Protopterus; species Protopterus annectens. Next base: position 415,386,246 of record NC_056743.1, on the reverse strand, counting down.
TCATACACCTTGCACTTTTATCCCTCCTGAAACTGTTCCCCAAGCAAAGTTCAACGTGTCTGGGGTGACCAACTGTTTTGGAGCAGGGTGAGAGAAGGGGAGACATGGTTTTAGGGAAATTTGCTGTCTTTACCAATTGATTACTCTTCTGGCAAACCCTAGGACTGGGATTTGAAAAGACAGAGGATGTTGGTGCTAGTACCAGAGAAACTTCAGATATCATTGTATCTTTCTCATGTGGAGTCTTGCCAAGGGGTTGCATAAGAATCATAGATGTCATGAGACCCAAACTCCTGAGGATTTTCTGCAACAGTGACCAAAGTCTGAGTGGAAAACCTTAGAAATAGATCTAGAGGTAGCTCTATTTTTTCCTGTAGAAGAAAATCCCTTTGAACTGATATGTCTAGCTGACACCCCAGGAACACAATCCTATGTGAAGGAGTTAGACTTTTGAATGTTCTCTTGTAATCCCCGGCTTGTGTAAGAGGTCTGTCACTCAAATGAGAGATTCCAGACATTTTGAAAAACTCTGCAATGATAAGCAAGTTATCTGCATATGGAAAAATGTGGATGCTCAGTAGCCAGCAATGACGTATAACTGAAGCTAAACACTTTGTTAACACTCTTGGTGCAGTGGATAGTCCAAAGAGAAAGGCAGAGAACAGATAATGTGATGCAGACACACACACAACCTTAAGAAATGTTTAAAGTCTAGATGAATAGAGATGTAATAAGTATCCTTTAAATCTAGTGTTACCAGGAAACTTGAATAAGGAAGAAGAGGTAACACGTTGTGAAATTACATCAGTTTGAACTTGGGCATTATCACAGACAGGTTTAGGGGAAAAAAAGACCCAGAGCTTGTCTCCAACCATATCCTTTCTTTGGCACTAAACATCCACTTGAATAAAAACTATTCCCAACCTAGGAAGGAGGAAATGGTTCTGTTACTCCCTGGGAAAGCATATGCTGAAGGATAGGGGGAAAAAGTCTGGTCTGGTGGATGAGGAATTAGCTCCTGAAAAGGAGTTTCATCACAATGCCATATGTAACCTTGTGAATGATCTTCAGAATCAACTTTTCTCTTTGGCAACAGATAGTGTCAAACAAATTGAGATTCAGACTTGGAAGGGAGAAGGGACTACCAGAGTTGGGATAGGGACAAGGTCCCTTAAATAATCATTCTGACTTGTTGGAATGTACTTGGTTCTTGGGGGCTACAATGGACTGTACTTGGTTCTGGGGGGCTACTGAATTCATTTTGGAACACCCCCCACCATTTCTTCTTGCATATCTGCTTACCAGAAGTTTGAAATGGTATTTTGTATCTTGTCAAAACTGGATAAGGTGTTAGAAAATTCCTTACAAAATTTGGAAAGGGGAAGGGGATGATAAATCTTAGAGATTCCCTGTATCAACTTACCCCTTTTATCACACTTTATGATAACATCTGCGGCAGAGGAACTAAAAATTAAATCTCTAGCCAAAGAAGAATTTAAAGTCTTATTTTTCACATCATTGAAAAAGCAGCCAGGCAAATTTCCTCAGAACAGTACCAGTGCCCACTTGCCCTGAAAGAACTATGATCAGAGTCATACACACACTGTAAACAATGGGTAGAGACTTGTACAATGAAATAATTTAAATCATTTAAAGCAGATTTTCATCACAAGAAGAAACTACATACATTCCTCATACTTGCACTTTAATTTTCAGAATTTCAAACTGTCACACTCCTATATTAAAGTTACAGAAGCATATACATTTTCCCCCACACTTATCAATAATCTTCACATCATTATCAGAAGGAGTAAGATTAAAATTAAATGAAAGTTAAGTCCTCACCATAATGATGCATCTGTGTTGTCTTCTTTTCATCTGATTCAACCTTTTATCAGATCCAACCTTGGCACCTTTTAGTAGCTGTGCATCTAGAGCTCTGACTCCTCCCCTGACCATAATCCCTCTCTTCCTCCAAAATACCTCAGATCAAGTTTGCCTACTTACCAATACATTTTTATTATCTCATCAAAGGCAACACCTGCTAATATATACCGGGACATGACCCAGAAAGATTGCAACCAACTGAAGTTGTAGAATGACAAGACTGCTGGTTAAATTTATTTATTTTACATTTGTTGACCAGGATTGTCTGACTGAGCTGAAGAGCCCTTTTTCAGCAGAGGATGGTAGAGAAAAGCTCCAGCATATTATACAATTTTCATTATAAGTTAGTATTAAACAGCAATGTTACAGGATTATTACAAGGCATTAAGTAGCAATGCAATGTTATACAGTATCAATAATCAGGAGTATTGCATAACTATTTCAAGATGTATAAAAAGAAATATGTCATTAAGATGAGTATAGTTTTTGGGGTAAGTGGTTACAAAAACCCAGTTTTATCATAATGTAGTTGCATCAAGACAATTACAATAGAATGTTTCTCTGAGGCAATTTGCTTAATAGATTTTAGAAGACAGTAGAAAGAATAATCAAGGAAGATTAGAGAGAGCTAGTGAGAAGAGTGAGTTAAGGGCAGAAAGTAGATTAAGGTATGAGAGGTAGGGGGTGTTTAAGGAGGGAGAGTGCAGTGGCAGGCCCAGTGACTTTTAAAGTGCTCTTTGGTGGCTGTCTTAAATTGTTTAGGATGTGTAGGAGTCCTGATTTCTAGTGGGAGGCTATTCCAGGCAATAGTGTGGTGATAGCTGTACATGTTGAATCCAAATTTAGACTTGGGTTTGTAGAGTTGTAGTAGGTCTTGGTTAGAGCTTCAGAGAGGTCTGGAGGGAGAATAATGGGAGATGAGAGGGGATAATGCTGGGCAGTAGGAAGGCTGGTATAGGATAGAATGGATGATCTGGAGCTGAGAGAGAAGCTGGTAGGGTAACTGAAGCCAGTTTAGGTGTTTTACAGAGAGGTAGTGATGGGATTTGTAGGTTTGCTCGGCAGGAAATCTAGCTACCTTGTTGTAGGTAGATTTGAGTTTGGTCAGGAGTGCTGAGTTAAGATTTGTGAGGATTTGAGAATTGTACATTAGACTGGGTAGAAGGTAGGTAAGAGAGAGAGTAATCTTGGCTTCACAGGTAAGGAATTTCTTGTTATGGTAAAGGAGCCCTAGTTTTGAATGAGTCTTTCTGATACAGTTATTAACATGCAAGTCAAATTTAAGTTGATCGTCGATGATTACGCCTAAGAGCTTAGTACTGGATTCTACCTGCATGGGAGTGTTACTGAGGGACTGTATGGAGAAGGAGGGATTAATATTGTTGGACTTTTTAGTTAGGAATAGTAACAGCTTTGTTTTTTTAGGGTTAAGGATGAGCTGGTTGTTGGAGAGCTATGTTTCAACTAAGTTAAAAGATGCCTGAGTAGTTGAGAAGATCTTAGAGGGAGAGTTGGCTGTGGTGATGACTGTAGAGTCATTTGCGTACTGCACTAAACATGACTAAGGACAGGAGGTATAGAGCTGATTAGTAAAGATATTAAAAAGTAAAGGCCCTAGGATAGACCCTTGAGGTACACCAATTTTTACACGGAGAGGAGGGGAGAGTGCAGAGTGCCATCTCACTGATTGAGATCTATCAGTGAGGTAGCTGTAGAACCATGCAACAGTATCAGAGGAGAATTTGAGGTTATGCAGTTTGTGCAGCAGAAGAGAGTGTGAGACAGTATCAAAAGCTTTTGAGAGGTCCAAGAATAGGCAAGAAATAAGTTTATGGTTGTCCATGGCTATAGAGGCAGTGTTGAGGAAGGATAATAGAGCTGTAGTGGTGCTATGTTTGGGTCTAAAGCCATGTTGAGGGTGTGTAAGCAGATTTCCCTGTATTAGATACTGCATTAACTTGTTTATAAATACATTTCTCTAGTACTTTAGAGAGGGAGGAGAGGATGGTGATAGGTCTAAAGTTGGAGATATCAGAGGAGTTACCGCCTTTGTGTATAGGTAGAGTGTAGCATTGTTTCCAGATGGAAGGGACTTTAGATTCAGAGATAAAGTGATTAATTAGGATAGATACAGGGAGAGCAAAAGAGTCAGCTGCTAGTAGAAGAAAAGTGGAAGGAATACTGTCAGCTGATGCTGAGCATGGTTTTAATTTGGAGAGTAGAGTTTTGATGTAGCTAGTAGGTACAGGTTTGAGGGAGAAGGCATTTGAGGAGATAGTATTAGGAGCAGGTTCAGAAAAGCTGGAAATGTTAGTAGTAGAGGAGTTCGGGTTCAGTAGCTTAGATATTGAATCGATAAAATAGGTATTGAAGATAGTGGCAGTTTCTTCAGACGTCTTGTCTAGGCATGGATTGGGGGAGCTAAGATTACCGGGATGTAATATTTGGTTAATAGAGTTCCAGAATTTTTTAGGATTAGATTTTAGGGCTGTGGGTGATTTGTTATAGAAGTCCTTTTTATCTTTGTGTTTTTTTTGTCAGATTTCTGAGTTCTTTATATTTTTGTAAGTCTGCAGGGAGCTTAGTTTGTGACCATTTTTTCCATAATTTGTCTCTAGTTATCATAAGGGTATGAGTGGCTTTTGAAAGCCGCGGAGATATGGTGGACTTAATTCGAACTTTGAGGGGAGGAGCAAGCGAGTCTAAGATGCTAAGGAAGGTGGAGTTGAAAGCTAGGACTGCAGTTTCTAGTGGGAGTTGGGTAAGGAATTTCCAGTTTACTTTAGAGAGGAGGACATTAAAGGTTTCTGAATGGAAGTTAGAGAGTTTACGACAAGTGATACATTTAGGAGGTTTTGAGAAGTGGGGAGTGAACCTAAACACTTTTATAGGGGAGTGATCACTCAGGGTGTTTGGTAGGGTTTCAGGGTTATGACATTTGGAAGGGTTAGATACAAGTTCAATGTCAATAAGAGTACCAGATGTGTGAGAGTTGTTTGTATGGGTAGGTTGGGAGATTAGCTGTGTAAAGCCATATAAATTAATATGAGTATTAGAGTTTGGATTACTGAGAATTAACCAGTTAATGTTGACATCCCCAAGGAGGATAGTTTCATTGGGGATGTGTTGAGAAAAGTATGAAAGAATATTTTCGAGAAGAGGAATGTTTCCTGGAGGACTATAGATGGCTGCTACTGTGACAGAGGTGTGGTCATTTATTTTAAGGTTAGCTGTAAGTAGTTCAGCAGGAGAAAAGGATACGATAGGATTCATAATACTTTTAATGGTGAGGTGGTTGGAGTAGAGGATGGCTACACCGCCCCCTTTTTGTTTAGGCGATCTATGCAGAGTATATTACAACCAGGGGGGAGAATGTCTTTATCAGAGGTTTGGGGTGATGACATCAGGGGTGTGGAAGGCTATCCAGGCATGGATTTCACTAACTTTGTTTAGAATACTATGGGCATTCATAGAGTAAAAGGAAATATGTTTGTTTGGCAAGGATGAGTTAATTAAGTAGGGAGAGGTAGAGTTATGCATGGTGGGGTGATGGATGGGCCCAAGATTTGGATGCATGTCTCCTGATAGAAGCAGGGCTACATGAAGTTGGTAAAGTTTGAAATTAAATGGGTTGCAAGTCAAGTACTTAGCCTTGGTTTTAGATGCTAGAGAGTGAAGGGGAGGAAGTTTGATATTAGGCAGAGGGATGTTCATGGAAAACATAGAGGAGGAGATTGCAATAGAGTACCGCAGAGATGAGAAGCAGTTAGTATGGGGATTAGTGGGATCTCTATGGACAGGTGGTAATGGAGTAGGATTGAGATGGACTGAGGAGTGGGTAAGGGACTAGGAAAGTAAGTTGTTGGACCTGTTAGAGAGTTGAAGTATAATTTAAGTGAAACAACCTGTAAGGGGAGTAGGGGCTATGTAGAAAGGAGGAGGATTTGCAGCAGACTAAACTATGAAGTGATAAGTAGGGGAGGCTAAGGTGCAGACAGGAAGGGGTGGAGTTAGGGAAGGAAGGGATTAGGTGGTTAGGTATAAAGGAAATGGTATGGGGGATGGGTGGGAGTGGAGCAAAGTGAGGCCAAGCATAGCGAGGGCGAACAGAGCGGGATGGGTCAGGAAGGGTCACCACAAGAAACAATCAGCAGGCCAGGAGGGAAACAGTAAGGAGCACACAGTGAGAGTCAGCAAGTAAGTAGAAGAGGTAGGGAGGTGTAGACAGAGAGGGAAGAGATGTAATAGCGAGGTATACACAGGTATTTGCAGTAAGATAAAAATAATTGAAAGGAAACCACAAACAGAAAAACAAAAAGAGTATAGCTAACTAAGAGAGACCTGACACTAGGGTAGTGACTAACTTAGAGATGGCAGAGACAGAGGCAAGGTTTCTAAACAGGTGAGTACGGGGGGGGGGGGCTCTCATTGATATGCAGGTATCCTGTACAGTAGAGCACAAACGTAATTCCAATAGTTGGAGCAGTATCAGTAAAGGTAGACTCGGTCTTGAGGGAAGACTCTTTGCTTTTAAAACCTAAGGAAAACGAGGGGGAGAGAGTGTGTTGAATATAAAAGCTAGGGAAAAAAACAGCAGAGATACTATACATGCAACTACTGATAGCTAGAGAGCAGTTAGTTGAGATAAAATATGAAAAATACAGAAATAAATAAAATAAAGTACATATGATATTAACTTCGCAGATTAGAGCAGTAACAATGTGAGACAAAAGTTCAGTAACTTACTTCTGCTATAACACTTTCACATAAACAATGGTAAAACTATTTTATTTTACATTTGTTGACCGGGCTAGTCTAACTGGATACATGTCCATATTCAGTAGAGGCCCGGGAAGAAAAGCTCCAAGCATCGGCAGTGACAAAGCATACAATATATATCAATAGTAAAATGAGTTACAGTACATTGTTTAAATTGTAGGTAAAATAAAATTGTATAGAGTTCTTTAGTAGGTTTAAGCTAAGATCAAATATAGAGAACAAACAAACATTTGAGAGATAAAAATATATGGAGAATCCTTTTATTTTAGTACTAAGAAGGAACTCTTTATTACAGGTAGAAACATAGAAAGTACAGTTGTGTACACTTACCATAAATGTAGATGTTCGAGTGTCTTCACTGTTGCAGTCATGACTGTAGGGTTCTCCCCTGCCGGCAGGCAGTCCTCGGTCGGCCAGAATCCCAAAGTCTGGGTCCGGCGTTGGCTGTTCAGCCATGCTCCCTGACGTCAGAGCGCCAGGAGTACAAAGCTGACAGCCGACGCCATGTTCTCCAGTTTTTCTTGCCCCAGATGTCAGGAGTCCCAAAAATGAGTAAGGTCCCATACCCCTTGCAAATACACCTCAGAAGAATGGTGAATTAAAGGAACCACACAAAAGTAAAAATAAGAGGGGACAGGAGGGAGGGAAACCCAGACTGCAACAGTGAAGACACTCGAACATCTACATTTATGGTAAGTGTACACAACTGTACTATGTTCATCGTGTTTCACTGTTGCAGTCATGACTGTAGGGTAGAATCCCAAAGCAGAATGAAAGGGAGGTGGTCATAAAGTAGAAGGGGCGGCTAAAAGGCCCTGCAAGACTGCAGAAGCAAAGCCTGCCCTAGACTTAGAGAGGTAGATTGTAGAGAGGTAGATTGTAGTGCTTTGAAAAAGTATGCACTGAACTCCAAGTTGCAGATTCCAAAATGTCTTTGGTAGGAACTCCCCTGAGGAAGGCAGCTGAAGTGGCAGCAGCTCTGGTGGAATGAGTCCGTATACTCCCTGGGATTTGCTTTCCATGGTGTGAGTAACAAAATCTGATTCCATGAGCAATGCATTTAGAAATGGTCTGTTTTGAAATGGCTTTACCTTGGGAACTTGAAGCATAAGAAACAAACAATTGCTCTGATTTTCTGATGTCCTTGGTTCTGTCCAGGTAAAAACGTAGTTGTCTGTGTACATCCAAGGAATTTAAGATCCTTTCCCCTTTATTTTGAGGAGTGGGGAAAAAAGTTGGCAAGTGAATAGTTTGATTTAAAGCCACTTTGGAAACCACCTTAGGCATGAATGTAGGATTAGTCCTTAAAGACACCCTGTCTTGATGAAAAATAATATAAGGTTCCACAGCCATAAGAGCTTGCAACTCTGAAACTCTCCTGGCAGAGGTCAGAGCTAACAGGATGGCTGTTTTCCAAGATAAAAACTTGATGTCAGAAGTGGCAGCAGGCTCAAAAGGAGGTAAGGTGAGCTTTTCCAAAACATAGTTGAGATCCCAAGTAGGAATGGGAGGAGATCTAGGGGGCCTTAAGTTCTTGGCTCCTCTGAGAAACTGTCTCATGAGCTGGTGGGAAAAGATTGGAGGGTCTGTATTATAATGAGCAGAAATAGCAGAGGCATGTATCTTAATGGAAGAGAAAGAGAGACCCTTATGTAAGAGGTCTGTCAGGTAAAGTAAAATCAAAGGAATGTTAGGAAGAAGAGGATCAGAATCCTGAGCCTGCATCCAGGAACAAAATCTTTTCCATTTTCCTGCATAAGATTTTCTAGTGCTAGGACATCTGGCTTCTAAAATGACATCCATAACCTGCTTGGGTAGGAGAGAATGAATCAAAGACCCTGGATTAACCAGGCCGCCAGGCTGAGAGTTCTGTAGAACCTGACCCTGGTGTTGGGACAGAAGGTTCGGAGTCTGTGGTAAAACCCAAGGGGGCTCCAGACAAAGGTTTTTCAGAGTTGGGTACCAAAACTGTTGAGGCCAATTTGGGGCCAGCAAGATTATCATCTTGGGCTTGTCCTGTTTGATCTTTAATAATACCCGTGGAAGAGGCGGAAAGGCATATCCCGAGAGGTTTCTCCAACTGAATGATAGTGCATCCACTTTCCAAGCTTGTTTGTGGAAAGTCCTGGTGAAAAAAATCTGTAGTTGATGATTGAGGTGGGATGCAAAGAGGTCTATGTGAGGACATCCCCAGACTGCTGTTATCATCTTGAATATTTCGGTGTCCAGCATCCATTCGTGTGGGTCTGAAAGGTTTCTGCTCAGACTGTCTGCCAGGAAGTTTTGCTTCCCTGGTAGAAACTGAGCTTGAAGGTCCAGATTGCAAGCTAGAGCTGTGTTCCACAGATCCATGGCTAGTCTGCAAAGAGGGTAGGAATGAGATCCCCCTTGCTTGTTTATGTACCACATAACTGTGGTGTTGTCTGTTCGTATCAGTAGTTGTCCTGGTTGTGGAAGATTCCTGAAGGCCAATAGAGCTTTCTGAACGGCTAACATTTCCTTTAAATTGATATGCAGGTGCTTCTGATCCTTTGTCCAAAGGCCCTGCAGACAGTTGCCCCGAAAATGGGCTCCCCATGCATAATCCGAGGCATCCGTGGTTAGTATCTGAGTGGCAGGAGGCAGACAGAAGGGTTTTCCTTTGTTTAGGGTACATGCCTTGGACCACCAAAGGAATTCCTTTTGAAGACAAGGCAGGACGGAGATCAGTATGTCTAAACTGTGGCAATGCTAAGACCATACACTTTTTAGGTACCACTGTATTTTCCTCATATGTAGTCTTGCATATGGTACGAGAAGGATGCAGGAGGCCATGTAACCCAAAGCCTGCAGGAATCTCCTTGCAGATAGCAGAGTTAAAGTTGCCAAGGTTTTGAAAGTTGAAGCCAGCTGTAACTGTTTTTCATATGTCAGAAATGCCATCTGGGTTGTTGTGTTTAGAGAAGCGCCCAGAAAAATTATCTGTTGTGAGGGTGTCAAATTTGACTTTTTTATGTTTACAGTGAATCCCAGGAACTTGAGAAGATTCAGAACAAACTGTAGATGCTGGAGTAAGACATCCCTGCTGTCTGCCTGAATAAGACAGTCATCCAGATAAGGGTAAATTTGAATTCCCTTGAGTCTGCAATAAGCTACTACTGGAGCCAGGCATTTGGTGAAGACCCTGGGCGCAGTAGACAATCCAAAGGGTAGCGCAGAGAATTGAAAGTGCCTCGATCCGGCCTTGAACCTGAGGTATTTTCTACGTTCCTGCCTGATGGGAATGTGTAAGTATGCCTCCTTTAAATCCAAAGTTACCATCCATGCATTTTTGGTTAGCATTGGAAGTAGCTGCTGTGGAGTAAGCATCTTGAATTTTGGTATCTCTAGAAAAGTGTTCAAGACTGACAGATCCAGAATGGGTCTCCATGAATTTTGCTTCCTGGGGACTAGAAAGAGCTTTGAGTAAAAACCTTGTCCCATCTCTGAAAGTAGAACTAGTTCTATGGCTTTCATAGCCAAGAGAGCTTCCACCTGGTTTAAGGCCTCTGTCCATTGATGTTTTGGAAGATCTGGCCATCCGCTTGGCCTTGGTAGGGTATGAAAATGGAATTTGTAACCTCTTGAAACCACATCCAGAACCCACTTGTCTTGGGTTATAAGAGTCCAATTTAGGTGAAAAAGAGAAAGTTTTCCTCCGAGAGGGGCTTCCAGGTAAGAAGTTCCTGCAGCCCAACCGAGAGAGTCATTGAGTCTGTTTCCTATGAGCTTGCGACCTGTCCTCTCCTTCCCTAGGGGTGGAAGCAGTCCACTGTCTTGGTCTATAAGAGGCTTGTGTTTGAGGCCTTCCTCGGGAGCATCTGTATCTACCCCTCTGAGGCCTGTCTGAATTGGGAAAGGACCAATTTTTTGTAGGCCAATTCCTGCTAAATCTGGGTGGCTGTACTTGTAAGAAATCTTTAACTGTTTGCATGGATTTTGCCGTGTCCTCCATCTTTTTAATCACCTCTTCAGCTTTAGATCCAAACAAAACATTATGCTGAACAGGAGCATCCAATAATTTAGCTTTTACTTGATCTGGCAAATTTTGTTCCTTTAACCATGCATGCCTTCTAATTACTGTGCCAGAGGCAGCAGCCCTACAAGAAGCCTCCAAGGCATCAAATCCACAGTGTAAACCATGCTTCCCAACTTGTTCAGTGGCATGCATTAAGTCATGTAATTCCTTATCTGTACAGGCGGAAATGGAAGTTAGCTTTTATTTTAATACAGGCAGGAGAAATTGCTGGTATTTCAGCATATGAAACTGACAGTTTAAAGCCCTAATAGATAAAGTAGCAGAAGTTTACACTTTTTTGTCCCATCTTTCTAAAGATCTGGAATCCTTCTCAGTGAGAATGGGGTTTTTAGCAGAAGCGGCCTTAACTCCCTTAGGACCCTGAGAAATAGTTTCAGGGTCAGCAGTAGGGTTCTTGTATAAAAACTGGTGGGAATCAGGAACCCTGTAATATCTGTCAGGCTTAACAGGAACTGGAGGAAAAGAGTCAGGGGATAAGTTAGCCTCCGAAAAAGCATCATCCACAATATCCAAAATAGGAGGAATAGCCAGGGGTCTATGTTGGGGAAGAATAAGAAAATCCCTTAGTCTTTTCTTAGATTCCAAATACTCCTGTCCTTCCCAGTGGAAATGTTCTGTCATTTCATGCAAAGTTTCCCCAAAAGAGAAATCCTCAGGGGGAGAAGCTGAAGGAATGGATTTCTCAGCATCAGAATCCTCATAAGGAGGGAAAGAAAATTCCTGATCAGAAGAAGAAGAAACTGAAGAAACAGAAGCCTGATCAGAGGAGTCATAATAAACTTCCTGCCTTGGCCTTTTATCTGGAGGGGAATGTGAACCCCTAATCATAGTAAGTAAGTCCTCCGCCATTTTAAGTAACTGTTTCTGTGACTTGGGAGCCGGATCAGAAGAGGCCTGAGTTGCAGTCTTTGATTTGGAAGGAGTCTTTGCCTTTGCCTTTATTAGAAGCTGAGTAGGCCTGAAAACCCCTTCGGAAGCCGGTACCTGCACAGCGGCTCTGGACCCATCCGAAGGAGCATTGTCCGAAGGTCCTGCAACAGAAATATTTAAAGGCCTAGTTGGCTCCTCGTGGGAGTCCGTTTCTGCCATCGGTTTCGAAATGGCCGACAGGGGCTGCAAAAGCGCCTCACTGATGACGGCCGAACCCGAAGCTGGCTCTGCTTGAATGATATCGTCTGATTTGGACCTCGGTGGCCTGTCTTTGTCCTTGCGTCATTTGTGAACTCTGGTAGCCGGAACCGTATCCGACGACATTTTGTAATTAAAACACCTACCGAAGTAATGAAATGCAAAATCGTACCTTCGTTTAGTTGTACGTTGATTGAATCTAGCACAAAACTGACAACTAGCTACGTCGTGGTCAGGGCCTAAGCAAGGAATACAGTAAGAATGAAAATCCTTATGAGGTATTTGCTTCCCACATGAAATAGTTAACTTTTTCTGACATCGGACTGGAGCAAGAAAAAAGTTTCCCCAACGGGCTACTTAGCTTTGAGTAGGAGAAGAAAGTCTTCGGACTGAAGTTTGTTAAGAAAAGATTGTCAGGAGTCAGCCGACCGGCACTTGCGAACTGCTATAACCGCACGGCAAGAAAGACTGGAGAATATGGCGTCGGCTGTCAGCTTTGTACTCCTGGCGCTCTGACGTCAGGGAGCATGGCTGAACAGCCGACGCCAGACCCAGACTTCGGGATTCTGGCCGACCGAGGACTGCCTGCCGGCAGGGGAGAACCCTACAGTCATGACTGCAACAGTGAAACACGATGAACATCAGTGGAGTAGAGAAGTATAGTGAGAGCAAGAAGAGGAAATGAGACATCAGTCAGGGTTAGAGCCGGGACAAAGCCAGTGAGTTTTAAGATAGTCTTTAAGATGTTTTTTAAAAAGCAGTGTGGAAGCAAGGGTAGAAAGTTCACTAAGAAGCTGGTTTCAGGTTTTTCCCACTGTGTTGGTGAAACGTGAGTCCCCAGCTTTGTTGTTGGATTTAATAGTGGAAACTAGAAGCTTATTAGCTGAGCATAGTGTTGCAAGATTTTTATAGGGGGTAATCAGATTAGTGAGGATTGGGGTATTATTAGGGTGGTAAAGGATCTTTTGGGTGATAAGTTGTCGACAAAGTAGTTGGTTCTGCAGTTCTAACCATCCCAGTTGTTTGAGGTTGTGACAGTGGTGAGTTCTAAAGGTGGTGCCAGTGGCAAATCTGGCTATGTTATTGTAACTGGTTGAAAGTTTGGTAAGGTTGTTTTTAGCTAGATTGGTATATATTGCAGAAGCATAGAACAGGGTAGAGATCAGGTGGGTCTGGGCAATAGTGGTTCTGGCTATAGGGGTAAGGAAGGATTTGATTCTATAAAGGGTGCCTAGTTTTTTGTTGACAGACTTTATAGTAGTATTAATATGGTCATCATAGCTAAGGTTGTTGTCAACTTTATTCCCAGGAGACGAGTTGCAGTGTCAGGGGATATGTTAGTTCCATTGTTAGAGGTTACTGTGAAGTGAAGTTGTGGTGACTTTTGAGTAGGAGCAAAGAGCAATAATTTTGTTTTTTTTGGGGTTCAGAAGGAGGCAGTGTTGCATGAACCAATTTTCAACAATGTTAAATACTGTCTGGGTGAGGGTCTGGAGTGAGGTTATGGACTTAGCTGAACATATTGAAGTCTCTAATATGTTCAGCCAAGTCCATATTGTATGCAGGTGGCTTGAGAAATTTTGGCATGTAGATCATTAATAAACATTGAGAAGAGGGCCTAAAATAGAGCCTTGTGGTACTCCAATGTTCACAGGGAGGGTTGTAGAAAGATTATTATCCTAACTGATTATTATCTATTAACCATGATGTCTTAGTGTAAAACAACTGACAATAAAAATATCTGCTGTAGTTCATGTAGTAAACGTGCCATTTTGTAGTTGAAATCAAACCAACTGTGATATGAGAATATAGCTAAAAAAGAAGTTATGTCTTACCATAACGTTCCATCTGAGTTGTAGATCTTTATTCATTCTTTACAGATAGTACCTCGGTTCCGTCCTTGGAACTGAAACGGCAGTTTCCCAGCTCATGCAAGCCAAAAACTCTCAGCTAAGAACCTACCCACAATGCCCCTCTCCTAGATACTCCAGATCGAGTTTGCCCGCCCTAGGTAAAGATGTAGTAATAGAAAATATACCCTAACCAGGAGTACCGAGATCCACCAGGAGTCCAGGCAGGGGGAAGGAGGGCGGGAAGTAAAGAATGAATAAAGATCTACAACTCAGATGAAACATTATGGTAAGACATAACTTCTTTATCTGAAGTTGTAAACCTTTATTCATACTTCACAGATAGGACCGAGTCCCCAGCTACTTGAGTCCTGGGTGGCCCTAAGGAAGGATATTCCTGAGCCATCATAGAACCAAAAGATGCTCGTCCCCTGGAGGCCAAATCCAATTTGTAATGAGATATGAAGGTATGGGGTCTTGCCCACGTGGCTGCTGTGCATATATCATCCATAGAGGCTCTGGAATGAAAAGCTACAGAGGTAGCCATAGATCTGGTTAGAATGAGCTTTTATTCTGGAAGGTAAGGGTAGCTTATTCTGTTGGTAGATAAAGGTAATGGCATTTCTAAGCCAAGAGGATAAGGTAACTTTGGAAACAGCTTTACCCAATCTGGGCCCTACAAAGGCCACAAACAATTGGTCTGTTTTCCTGAAAGATTTAGCCCTGTGCAAATAACAACAAGGCTGTCAGTGCACATCAAGGGTGTGCAAAAGGTACTCCCCTCGAACAGAATGCCTTGGGAAGAAAACTGGCAGGTCAACAGATTGATTAATGGAAAAACCAGAAATGACCTTGGGCAAAAAGGAAGGGTCAGTACGAAGGGACACCCTGTCCATGTGGAAGGTCATGTAAGGACTCTTGACACTCAAGGCCTGTAGCTCAGATACTCTTCTCGCTGAGTTGAGTGCTACTAGAAGTATGGTTTTCCAAGACAAAAATTTTAAGTCACATGAATCAAAGGGCTCAAAGGCAGAGCCTGCAAGAGACTGAAGCACCAAAGTCAAGTCACAGGGATCTAAGGGAGGCTTAGGCGGTGTGACATAATCTAAGAATTTGCCAGACCATTATGAAAATTAGCGATAGCTGCTAAATGTATAGTGATCGTTGAAGCTGAGGCTCCTGCATGCAGGAGAGTAGTAAGGTATTGCAGAATCTTTTGAATAGGCATGGAGAAAGGGTCTAGGTTCTGCTCTTTGGCCCAAATAGAGAACCTAGTCCATTTACTAGAATAAACCTTTCTAGTGGAAGGTTTGTGTGAGGCCAGAAGAATTCCACAAACAGGAGATGGGATGTCACATAGTCTGGCAATCATTGGAAGTGGAGGAACCAGGCTGTGAGCTTGATACTGTGCAGATTCGGGTGGCTCAGTCCCGGAGGATGGGATAACGGGTCCTGGGAATGATCCAGGATCCACAGGCTGTGAATCATATCAGGCCATAGAAAAGGGAACCAGACTTGACATAGCCAGTAGGGAGCAATGAGGATCACTTTGCTTTTCAACCTCTGAGCTTTCTGGAGAAATTTTGGGATGAGGGAAATGGGGGAAAGGCATACAGAAGACCCAGGGGCCAATCGTGTATTAGAGCATCCCACAGTGATTCCCCCTGAGGGGGAATCAAGGCAAAATAGCTCCTGCATTTGTAATTCAGGGGGGAAGCAAGGACTGCCCCAATGCTGGAAGATCCGAGCTGTTATTACATGACTGGGGGACCATTTGTGAGGCATCAGGATGCTCCTGCTCAGATTGTCCGCAATAAGGTTGGAGCTCCTGGGAATGTGTGTTGCTATAGGAAAGCGATTGGAAGCTATCGCTCAGTGCCAAATCCTCATGGCTTCCCAACACAGGGGGTGAGATCTGGTTCCACCTTGCTTGTTGATATACCAGACAACTGACACGTTGTCTGACTGAATTGCAGTGGTTCCTGAAGGCAGGGATGCATGGAATACTTGCAACACTAAGAGAACTGCCCTCAGTTCCAGGACATTTATGTGCAAGTTGACCTCGAGGGGGGTCCAGGTGCCTTGGACAGTCTTTTCCCTGGAAATATCCCCTTCAGCCCAAAAGAGAAGCGTCCATAGTCACAGTGGTCGTGGGTTGGGAAAGACAGATTGGTCGACACCAAAGATTGTTTTGTGGCTCCATCCACCGTAGCATTTCCTCCTTGCAATGGCTCATAAGGTGTATCATGTGGTTGAGTAGGTAGGTTAACACCGGCCATTGTGCGGAGAGGAGCCACTGCAGGATTCTCATGTGCAGTCTCGCCAGTGGTACCAAAGTAATGGCAGCTGCCATGGAGCCCAAGAGTTGCAGTACAAGACATGCTGGTACAAACGTGCGAGGCAGAATGACTTGAATTTGGTGTCTTATTTTCAAACACCTGTGGGGGGGGGGTGTTTTGGCAGGATGTTGTGTTGAAGACCGCTCCAATAAACTTCAGTGTCTTTGTTGGAGACATCTGAGATTTGTCTTTGTTGATTGTAATCCCTAAGTGGAGAGTGAGATCTTGAGTGTAAGAAAGGCTGTGAACTAGGAGATTCCTGGCCGGAGCAGTAAGGAGCCAGTTGTCTAGATGGGGAAAACACCTGGAATCCTTGTAGTCAAAGATGAGCTACCACAACTGCCATACATTTGGTGAACACTCGGGGGGCCTGTTGAGAGACCGAATGGCAGTGCCCTGAACTGGTAGTGATTGGCTCCCAGCCAGAAGCGGACAAACCTCTGGGAGCGGTGATCCATCTTTATATGGTAGTACGCATCCTGTAGGTCTATAGAACACATCCAATTGTCTCTCCCTAGGAAGGGAAGAATGTACTGTACTGTGACCATCAAGAATTTTTGAGGTTTGATAAATCTGTTGAGTAGGCGGAGATCCAGGAATGGTCTCCAGTCCCCTGTTTTTTTTGGCACTAAAAAGAACCTTGAGTAAAACCCGGATCCTGTCTGTTCTGGTGGGACTGGTTGGATGACCCTTTTTCTTAGCAGTATTTTTATTTCTAAGGCTGCTAATCCCCTCTGATTGGGTGGTACATCAGGAATTCATTTGACGGGTCTGGAAGTTTGGTCGAAGGGTATTTGGTAGCCTCTGGATATTATTCTCTGCAGCCAAACATTGGTATAAGATGCCAGGCTAGTAGATGCAGAGAGAAACGACCCCTGACTGCTTCCAGAGGAAAGCAATCGGGCAGCTGCTCAGGAGCACTGGTAGGGTCTGCCGGAGAAAGAATCTCTGGGCTCCCTGGTTACGTGGACCCCCTCTACCCCGAAAAGGACGTCTTTCATATGAGTAGCCCCCTCTGCCCTGGGAGGATTTCTCAGCATGAGTGTCACGAAAGGATCCTTGGGATTTCTTGAACCATATGTTTCCCCGCTTCTGGTTCCTGGAGTAGGGTCTCTGGAGGTTGGAAAAACGTATGCCCACAGCAGACAAGGTCTTTCCATCTTTCTCACTATGTGCAAATGTGTCACGTACCTTGGGACCAAAAAGTGCAGATTTTTGTCGACAGGTGTGTTAACAAAGGAAGATTTAAAAGGGTCTGAGAAATCACACAACCGCATCCAAGCATTACATCTCATGACAACACCAGATGCGGCCGCTCGGGCTGCCCCCTTGGTGGTGTGAGATATCAGATGCATCGAGGAGTTTGAGATGGATTCCAGGGTAGCTAGCTGTGAGCCGACAGTGTCACGCATCTCATCAGGCAGTACCCCCACCAAAGAGGAAGCCATTTCAGAAATTAAGTCTCTTTGGAGGCAAGTAAAGTGCGCCAGATAATTCAACGACCGAATAGCGAAGGTCGCTGAAGCATAAGTCAGTTTCCCCAGTTTGTCCATGACCCAGGATTCCCTATTTGGAGGATGAACAGTGGAACTATCTTCTGACCATAGAGTCAACTGTCAGCTGCTTGGACCAGTGGGGCTGGTCTTCAGGTGTAGATAAAATTTTGTCCAGCTTCCGGAGGACAGGTTCTACATTTTCCAGGGCCTTCCAGGCATGCTGCACAATTAGTTTAACTAGATCATCTGCTGGTGGGGTCACCCAGGAAGTAAATGGCTGGGTACAGAAGGCCTGCCGAAACACAGATTCCTCAGAAGAGGGGTTAGAGGACTTCCATTCCCCCCACAGTTTGAGGATTTCGAGAATGTCTCCAAATGAAACATCATCTGGGAGAGAACGAGGGGACCCTTCCCCTTCATCACAATCAGTGTTCTTCTGTGATCGATTCCTCTGGGGGGGGTCAAGGTGCTTCCTTTTGCACCGTTTCTTCTGAGGTGGCTCTCCAGTGGGATCTTCTGAAGTGGATTCTGGAGAAGGGGTTGCCTTCACATGGGGTTCTGATACTGGTGTCCTATGGTCTGGTTGTGAGCCTTTGGAGTGAAGGGCCTTATCCATCACCTCTGCAGAAGGAGCACCCGAGATTAATTCCAGTTGAGCGGTGACGAGAAAACTGGGAACTGCCGGAACCGTGGACATAGACGGTGCCAATGAGAAAATAGGTGCCGTATTAGGTACCAAGGTACGGACAGTCCAAGAAAGGTTCAAGAGAGCATCGGCTCCATTGTAACCGATGCTGCAAGGGTGATTGGTGCCGACAGGGAAGGCACTGATGTCGGAGCTGTGACAGTATGTACTGAAGCGGGAGCTATGGGGGGAGATAAGCAGGGGAAGATGAGATAGAAGATTCTGAGCCAGGGGGGACAGGAGGTCTAGCTGGAATGGGCAATCCCCTAGCTACTAGAAGCTGGTCTACAACCCGCACTAGGTCTAGTTCAGAAATACTCCTAGTGGATCTAAAAGAGGCTGCAGAAGGGGAATCCAGTCTTTCTAGAAAGGGACTAAACCTCTGCCCCAAGAAAGGATCGTAAGTAGGAGAATATCTAGTCCTTGGCATGAAATCGGGTTTTGGAGCCGTAGAAACTGCCGGCACCATGGCCAGGGATGGTGCCAAGACGTGCAGTCATCGAGGCTCATGGAGCCGAAGAAGCTGTCGGCATCATGGACAGGGATGGTGCCAAGGTATGTACAGTCATCAGAGCCCATGGAGCTTAGGAGGCTGTCGGCACTGTGGACCAGGATGGAGCCAAGGCATTAACAGTCATCGGAGCCAATGACGGCACCAAAGTCAGTGGTGCTGTGTTTGGAACCGAGATAGGAGTGAATACCATGGTCAGCACTGAGTGAAGAGGACACAGATCCTGGTGCCAAAGAGGTCTGTGCCGAGGGCGCTGGTGAAGCACGGGACGGACTCGGTTCTCTAACTGACGGAGATGCAGGGACTGAGTGACTCCGTTTTTCCTTATATTTATTGGTCTTAGGAGGGGGTGAGTAAACCTTTTAAAATAAGTTTATTCTTACGTTCTGCTAGTGTACGATTAGAAAAACCAGCACAAATGTCACAATCAGCTTTCAAATGATCCACGCCCAAACAGTAGACACAACAGACATGTATCTGAGTTAGGCATCTTACGTCCACACTTGTCACACTGTTTAAAACCCAATTTAACTTTGTCTGACATGGTAAAAGAAACAATACTATCCTGTAGAAATTTTTTTTTTTAAGGAATACTACCAGTAAAGGAAGCCTGTCAAATACAGGAGAGAGGGACAGTCAAAAAAGGTAAAATTTTAAATTACCAAAAAAAAGGGTAGGAAATTGGCCTAGATTATAGGCGACAGTGAAAAAAGACTAAGTTGACTAACATTTTTGAAAAACTGTCATAAAAACAACCAATTACTACTTAGCTTGAGAGACTGCAGTGGTGGTGCTGCGGTAGTGTTGTCACCTCATAGCAAGGCGTTGTCCCGTTCGATTCTCAGCTAGAGTGTCTTCTGTGTGGAGGCATACGTGCATGGGGCGTGCCTTCATTGAAGGTTGTGCATCAGGGCTGGTAACCCGGTACGTAAAAATCCCCTACCAATCATTAGCGGACCGGAGTTCCGCTGTGGCGACACCTAACCGGGAAAAGCTGAAAGACACAAACAAAACTACTTAGCTTGAGAGAGATGGCTAAACACATCTGACCAGGAGCGCAGCAAACGACATCTGGAGTATCTAGGAGAGGGGCATTGTGGGTAGGTTCTTAGCTGAGTGTTTTTGGCTTGCACGAGCTGGGAAACGTCCGTTTCGGTTCCGAGGATGGAACAGAGGTCCTATCTGTAAAGATTGAATAAAGATTTACAACTTCAGATCAGAAGTTCTATACTTTAACTCTTGAATTCTACAAGCTAGGTTAAGGAGTTAAAACAATTGGCAGTCACACTGCAACAGAACTTAGAACTAAACAAAGTGAGCTATACTTCACATCCATAAGACTGCTACTAAAAAGTATTTGACATAAAGGTCATGCCATAAAGCAGTCACTGTACAAGTTAAATGCCCAATAATGCAATTCCTAGATTCTGCAAACCAACTGTCACCAGTTAACACTGCTAAAGAAATTCAAACTGCAATCCACAGCTATATGGTAAAAGTGTACAAAAGAGCAATTACTACTTAAGTAGAAATATATCCAAAAGCAGATAAAAAAATAATCTGTATCAATTTATGTATAGCCTTTCACTTGTGTGGCTTGAGACAATAACTCAGCCAAGCCATGACTTCACAAATATTTGAAAAGGTGCTTACCAAAGTCCCACAAATAAGTTGCAACAGCATACACAGCTCTTCCAGGTGAAGTAAATGCAGTTTACATGTTGAGTACAAGTGAAAAGCTGTTTACATCAGTAATATTAGGGACCTGCACACCACTGACATGAAGCCACACTAGTAGGAAGAGGAAAACAAAATGTCACAGAAACACTAACAGTTTAAAAATGCCCCAGAGGATTAAGGGTGAGAGAGAAAGAGTGGGATGCAGGGAAATGTAGTATATGCAGAGTGAGATGGACAGGAGAGTAAAGGGGTATTCTGGGCCAGGAAGAGTAACCACAAGAAACAATTAGCAGGGAAACAGTAAGGAGCACACAGTGAGAGTAAGCAGGCAAGTAGAAGGGGTGGGGAGGTGTAGACAGAGAAGGAAGAGATGTAATAGCAAGGTATACACAGGTATTTGCAGTAAGATAAAAACAGTTAAAAGGAAACTGCAAACAGAAAAACAAAAAGAGTATAGCTAAGAGAGACCTGACACTAAGGTAGTGACTAACTTATAAATGACAGAGAGAGAGGCAAGGTTTTTAAACAGGTGAGTATGGGGGGGGGGGGCTCTCAGTGGTATGTAGGTATCCTGTACAGTAGACAAAGTAATACTAATTTGTGGTATGAGCTTAGAACATACTTTCAGTGTAAACTGGCTATACAATAGAGCACAGGCGCAATTCCAGGAATTGGAACAGTATCAGTAAAGGTAGACACAGCCTTGAGGGAAGACACTTTGCTTTTAAAACCAAAGTCCCACAAATAAGTTACAACAGCATACAAAGCTCTTCCAGGGTGAAGTAAATGCAGTTTACATGCTGAGTACAAGTGAAAAGCTGTTTACATCAGTAATATTAGGTACCTGCACACCACTGACTTGAAGCCACACTAGTAGGAAGAAGAAAACATTCAAAGTCCTTTGAAAGATCAGTAGCAGGAAGAAAACTTTGGGAGGAGGGAGAGATGTTGAACTGGGCAAAAAGACAACACAGATCTAGCATTATGGTGAGTACATAACTTTTGTATCAGGTGTTGTCTTTTTTGTCTAATTCAAATCTTGGTACAGATTCCCTAGGTATTAAAAAATCCCTGGGTTGTATCAATGAAGGATATACCTGAGAATAGTGTAACCAAAAGATGTGCAGGTTATTGATTTGTACAGCTAGCTTGTAATGGGATAAGAATGTGTGGGCCATGGACAAAGTTGCTGCAGCAGAGATTTCAATAAAAATTTTACACATAAAAGGCAACAGCCCTTTTTTGAATGACATTTTGTTTTCTTAGTTAAAGAAAGGCTCAATTGTTTATAGATAAAAGCTATACAATCTTAAAAAAACACTGACAGTGTGACTTTAGAAACACTCTGGCCTAACTTGGCATTATAGAAAACTATGAACAGCTGATTACATATTCTACAATCTTTAGTAAGATAAAATCTAAGTTGTCTGTGAACATCTAATAAGTGCAGAGTATTGTTAGAAAATTTTGGAAAGAATACTGGTAGATTCATTGTTTAAGGTTCATTTCAGATGCCACTTTTGGAATGAACAAGGAATTAATTCAAGGAAACCTTATCCTTTTGGAAAGATCAAGTAAGGGGTACACAAGCGTGCTTGCAACTCTGAGAGCCTTCTTATTGAAGTGATGCCCACCAAGAAGATGGCATTCCAAGAAAGATACTTTAAATCTATTGTTGCTGTGGATTCAAAAGGAGTTTTTTTTAATGCTTGAAGAATGATAGTTGTGTGTGGAGGGAATGAATCCCTTATGGGAAATCCATATGAAATCTTTAGTGAAGCTATATCACTCTGTGTCCAATATGGAAAATGGAAATAGCCACTAACTGTACCTTGATTATTGAAAAGCTGTAGCTTTTTGGAAAGGATCCAATAAGAAGAATGAATTGAAGGGAGAGGAGCTGAAAAAGGACATATCCCTTTACATGCTGCACAGATTGAAAATCTTTTCCATTTGCTAAGGCAAATGTTCATTGTACTCAATGTTTGTGAAGCTGACAAAATATGAAACTGACTGGAAAGCCTGGCATCTCTGGCCCCCATTAAACATTGAAGGGACCATGTAGTTCACTTCAGTGTCTCTGGGTCCAGAAGAGGCTGCCCAGATGAGTGAATCAAAAGATCTGGACAACAGTCCAACATCCAGGGGGAATGCACTAGATGAGGCTAGAGGAAAGGGGAACCAAACTTGTGGGATAAAAAGGGCAATGAAGATTGCAATGGTGTTACACCTTTTTGCTTTCTGAATAAACTTTTTTTTATTAGAGAAAAGGGAGGAGTGACATATAGGAGACCTGGTGTCCAACTGTAGACAAAAGCATCCCTCTATGAATGTCCCCATGGAGAGACTACAGCAAAGTAACTTCTGCAATTGTTTAGGTACGAAGTAAAATGATACCAGCATTGTTGACACCAGTGGCTGAAGACTTTATTCACTAATGCATGACTAAGGGACTACTCATGCATTAGAAGGCTGGATCTATACAATTTCTTCACTAATACATTGGAAGTCCCTTGAATATGCATTGGTATGAGAAAGCGATGGGAAGACATTGCCCAGTGCCACATTGTAATGGCCTCCTGACACAAAAAGATATGAATGGGTTCTGCCTTGCCTGTTAATGTACCAGACTACTGCCATGTTGTCCATCTGGATGGAGATAACAACCTTTGGGAGAGAGTCCTGGAAAGCCTGCAATGCTAGAAGAACTGCTCTCCTCTACAGGGCATCAGTGTAGAGATTGGCCTTCATGTGTGACCACCAACCTTGTACCATCTTCCCTTTGAAATGGTATGCCCACCCCAGGAGGGAAGCATCTGTTATTACTATGGCTATGCAGGGATTGTGCAGAAAAGGGTCAACCTTCCAGTAGAGCTGTTGAGGTCAAACACTATCCTATGTAAAATATGCAAACTGGTATCAGACAAACCTGGGCATTAAGAGTATGTAGAAAATGAGACCACTGTACAGAAATTGTCCATTTAAGAACTCTCATGTATTTGGCTAGAGGAACCAATGTTATTGTCAAAGCCATTAACCCTAGAAGTTGCAGAATAAGTCTTAGATAGGACAAAGGGTGTTGGAAAACTTATAAGGCTACCTGATGCAGACATACAGCCCTGGAATCTGGAAGGTTGGCTATCTGATTTCTCATATTTAGGTGGCATCTGATGAACTATCTGTTGTGTGGGTGTCAAGTAGCTTTTTGCTTGACAGATTCCCATTTTCTGAAGAAGTTGGTACAAGAAATTCAACTGCTGCACTAGAAGATCCCTGGCTGAAGCAATGGGGAACCAATCATCTAAATACAGAACATCTGGAACTCTAGCAGTCTGAAATAAGCTGCAACCACTGCCATGCATTTGCACACCTGGGGGACTATGGTGAGACCAAAGAGCAGTGCCCAGTATTGGAAGGGACTGGCTCCTAGCAGGAAATGCAAAAATCTTTTTGTATTGCCTTGCAATCTTGATATGGTAGTAGACATCATAGATATATACATGTACACAGCACCTCCACTCATCATTCCTCAGCAGAGATAGAGGGAGATTAACTTTGACCATCCAGAACTTTGTCTGCTTTATAAACTGACAGATGACGGAGGTTGAACAATTGGGCTCCGGTCCCATCTTTTTTAGGACTAAAAAGAAACTGGAATAGACTCCAGATTCTAAGTGGTCTGGGGGAACCTCATCCTTTTTTCCAACAGCTTTAAGACTTCTGCTGTTGTAGAGTCCATCTGATTGGGTGGCACTATGCAAATCCTTTTCTTTAGAGGAGTGGAAACAATGGGAGTTATGTAGTCTTTGGTGATAATCCCCAGCACCCAATTAGAAAAAGGAGCACAAGATCCCTGATTCTGTGCTCTGCCTCTACCCCTAGGGTGACATCCATTGAAACTGCCCTCCCCCTCTGTCTCAGGAAGACCGGTCTGCAGAAGCATCCTGGCTGAAACCTTGAGATTTTCTAAGCTACATATTCTTACCACACCTCTGGTTCCTGGAAAAGGTTCTCCTTGGGGTGGAGAAGTGGATTGAAATGGCAGAAAGTATCTTGGCATCCTGTTCACTCCTGGTGAATGTTTCCCTAACCTTTGGTCTGATGAGTGTTGAACCATCAAAGGAGATGTTAAGAAAGGACATCCTAGAAGCCTTCTGGAAATTCATGCAATCACATCCAGGCATACCGGCAGAAGGCTATGCTGATCCCTGCTGCTCTTGCAATACCATCAGCTGCATTAGAAATCAGACTCATGGATTTGTCAAATATCAATTGTAATGTAGACAAGTGGGACTCCACTACTTTTTGGATGTCTGTCAGGAGGTTACCCAACAGGAACTTGGTAAGATCTTTAGTCAAGTCCCTCTGGAAACAAACTATGTGGGTCAGGTAGTTCAGCTGAGCATGAAAGTTGCTGACTCACACTTCCATTTCCCAAACCTGTCTAATGCTTATGATTCCCTGTTAGGAGGATGGACAGACATACTCTCCTCAGAAAGTTCCTTCTTATGAGCTGTCACCACAACCATGGTATCTATGGGGGACCCTTGCTCCAGTGTCCTCTGTTCTTAGGTGTGACCAAGATTTTATCTGCCTTCTTAGGAACTGACACCACCATATCAGGATCCTTCCAAACCCGCAGAGCTACCAGGTCTACAAGTGCACTGGTGGGGTGTACCACCCAGGAGGTAGAAGAGGAACACAGACTCTTCAGGGGAGGGTGCATCAGTGGAACAACCCCCTTGTTCCATCAGTTTCAAAAGGTTACTGAAGGTGATGTCCTCTAGAGGGCATCCTGGGGATTCATCCCCATCATCCAAGTCTGCTCTTATGTGACTGATTCAGGGGAGGAATCTCAATGTGTCCTCTTACAAGGCTGTTTTCTGGGTCGCTTTCTCAATGAGACTTTTGGATCTAAAGTCCTACTATGGAGCCAAACCTAACTATCAAGTGCTGAGGCACAGGGTGGGGGAGAGAGAAGACTCAAAGTTTATTTTGACTCCACACCTCAAGCCCCAGCACAGATGCAACTCAAGATACTTTTTTAAGCTCCTTATTGAATTATCACTTATGGCACAGGCAAATTTACATTTAACTTCAATTCAGAAACGTATTCTGATATGAAGACATTGGAGTCGAGACAGTAAGGGATACTGTCCAAGTCAACAAAACTGACTGTGCTGCCATGGGTGCTTCTTGGAGGCTCACACCCATGAGCCTCGGATCCAATTGGCAGACTGGAATAGGAGATATCAATGGTGAGGTTGTTGGAGCTTTTGTTGGAATGTCCTGTGTGGATGGTGCCTTGAGACCCCTAGTGGAATGTGGCTGAAGGAAACTCCACATCACCCTGTCAACAGAAAGGCTTCCTGATAATCAAGTGGAGGTGGAAGATGAAGCCACTTAAGGTGGTGTCAACAAGTGCCTCTCCTGCAGGAAAGATGAATGGAGCCCAGGACTCAGCGGCTCCAGTGAGAAACTAGGATGAGGCAATATTCTGATCAGAGGAGAAGTCAAATCAGTCTTGGAATTTTCAGTGCCAGACCCAAGGGTTCTGATGGGACTGGAGACCATTTACTGGTTTTGTCTGACCTCCTTTCTCAATTTGTCTTTCTCTCTTTCTTTTTCCCAGCTTTCTGTCTTCTTTTTGTCTAGTCTTTCCCCCATTTTAGCTGCAGACATGGGAGGAGCAGCAGTGGAAGCAAAATCCTAGGTAGACACCTGCAGGCGCAGGGATAAGTCCCTTTGAGACTAATTTACCTCTATGACCTTGAAGGACCATGGTATCAAAAGCAGCACACATCTCACATTCAACATCAAAATGAGCTACCACCAAGCAGTAGACACAAAGGGGGTGTAGGTCCTTCAGCAGAATTTTGCAGTCCCAGGAGGAACTCTTTTTAAAATCTTAAACCTTGTCTACCAAGGAAACATACTCTATCAACAAGATGCACCACTGTCCTGTCACAAATAAAATCAGTAAATACTAGCCAAATGTAAATCTCGCCAAGAAAAGTATGCAGGTGATCATGTCTAAGACAGAAGAGTAAGGTATAGTTGCATCACTGAAAAGAGAGAGAATTTTATATATACAGATGGATATTTCTTCAAATATATATATATATATATATATATATATATATATATATATATATATATATATATATATATATACACACACACACACACACACACACACACACACACACACACACACACACACACACACACACATATATATATATATGGGTGCACTTCACTATCTCGAAATACTGAAATCTCGAATTTCAGTATCTTGAGACTAAAATCTCGAAAGCCCAGTTGTGCGAAAGTCCACTTAACCGAATCCGGAAATGTTGAATCAGCGGTTGTGGTAGTGCACTGTGTTAATAGATAGCTGGAGGTTTAGGTAAGTGTTTATTTTTTAAGGGTTTTGGGTAGAGATTTTAGTGTGTGTGTGTGTGTGTGTGTGTGTGTGTGTGTGTGTGTGTGTTGGGAAGTTGTAGGTGTAGGTAATAGTATGAGTGTGTAAGTGTTGAAAGTGGTGGTGTTTATACGTATGTCGTGTGTGTTTCTGTGAGGGGAATGTAGAGTGTGTAGTGGTGGGTTTAGTGTCTGTCTTTTTAGTGCAACCTCAGAGTTAGTATATATAAGTAGCGGGATGCAGGGGTGCTTGCCCCCCTGCTTATATGTATGGTAGGTGCGTGTATTTGTGCTGTGCTTGTGTGTGTTTTGTTTGTTTGTTGTAGTGTGGGGAGGAAGGTGTATGTGTGTTTGTCTGGTGGCGGGTGTATTTAAAAGTCGCGATTTTGAATTTCACACTATTGGGGTTTCGATATTTTGAATGTTCAGCTTTATAGTCTCAAGATACTGAAATTCAAGATTTCAGTCTTTCAAGATTATAAAGTGAATCTATCTATCTATATATATATATATATATATATATATATATATATATCTATTGCCTAGATGGCACTGAGACAAACTAAACTTATCTGAACAAATGTCTGTCACAGCCATTGAAAACCTGTCCTCCTTGCTCAGCTGGCAAACAAGATCTGCGGTATTTGGAGAAAGAGTGTGATTATGGGGAGGGGGAGTCACAGCCCTGGATCCACAGCTTTTTCAGTGTGCCGAGTTCAGATCCAATAACCAAAGGCTGAATTGGACAAAAGCAGACCGCATCAGATCGAAACGTTTAATAGCAGTAGGATTAACTAAAGCTACAGCTACTAGGTCTGGTTTAGAAAGAGTGTATAAAAACTAAAAAGACTGTGAACTTTATACATTCTATCTGCCTTTTTGGAGAAGTAGGTTGACTATCGGGAAAGCTGTCATCAGTGAAACACGCATCCTTCAGAGCAGACAGAGCTGGGGGAAATGGGTGAAGGTTCTGGAAATTCCTTCTGTAACAGCTCATAGTATTTTCTGAGGGACTGTGAAAGCTCAGTATTCTACTGAAAATACTGGCACATTCTGGAAATAGTCTAACAGAAAGGGAAACCCTTGTATCTGTCCCTTTATCCTACTCTCCAGAGTTAGAATCTTGAATCTCTTAAGGAAAAAAGACATGTTTCCTTTACCAGGAGCCACCTTAATAAGAATCTAAGGATCTATAGCCTGAATTAAACCCTTAGCAAGACCCAATAAACTACTCCCAAGGAAATTTAAGGAAATGTAGATACATTTTCAGTTTTTGGTTTCTTTTTGATGGGGAAAATTGGGTCAACAATGTTATTA
The DNA here is from genome assembly GCF_019279795.1 of Protopterus annectens. Classification (NCBI taxonomy): domain Eukaryota; kingdom Metazoa; phylum Chordata; order Ceratodontiformes; family Protopteridae; genus Protopterus; species Protopterus annectens. The sequence continues at coordinate 415,358,094 of NC_056743.1, read as the reverse complement.
ATGACAACAGTGGCTTCCCTAGGGGTGGGCACAACATTCTGACTAAACAGGGAAACATTCCCTGGTCCCTCTCTCACAAGACCAACAAATGGGCTCTCCATTTTCCACTGAGGGGACCTAACAGCAGCACAGGGATATGGGTAACCCCTGGGCCATAGTGGCTATAGATGCTACACCAGAGTAGTCCAGGTTAAAAGATGAGTGGTCTGTGGAGCAAGCTATGGCCATAGCAGAATCTCCTACTTGTGGCTGAGGCAAATTGCTGGCCTGTTCTGATTGCAAAGGCTGTTTGCTTACCTTTTTCTTTTTATGGTTAAAAGACAGATTGTGAGATTGGTAGTTAATTCCATGGTCAACTTGAAAATGACACCTCGTTCCCAGGGGAAACAAGCAGCATAAGCTGGTAAAAATTTAAAGTCTTTGTTTTTCTGTGAAAAAGTGACTTTTAAAGTAAAAAAAAATCTTAAGAACACTTTGTCAGCCCCAGAAAGTAAAATAAACAGTTTCTTTGCAGAAAAATGATTTTAAACAACTTTTGAAACTAACAGGAAGAGAAAGTACGCCTGTTTAAGAAAAAAAAGGTTGTTCTTACCATAACATTCCATCATCCGAGTTGTTGCTTTATTTGTCTTCAACCTGCGGGTCTTGGATCTGACATTGGATCTGACTCGGCCATATACTCCAGCCATGGAGCAGAAAACTGAGATCCTCCTATCCTACCCATAATGCCCCACTCTCCCTCCACCCCCAGATTGAGTTTGCTGCTGCTAAGAAAAAAACATTTCCTATGCATAATCAAGCATCAGACACATTAAACAGAAGAGTACATCAGGTGCTCGAGTGATACAGGAAGTGGAAGGAAACTTGACTGAACCTCTCCGAAGTCCTCCCAGGAGTTGAGGAAGGGGGAAGGAGTGTGGGGGTTTGAAAACAAATGAAAGAACAGCTCAGATGGAACGTTATGTTAAGAACATAACTTTGTCCCAGTTTGAAGACCAAATGAAGACAACTTCAGATAGAGTCCCCAGCTACATAGCCCCTGGGTGACCCTCATGGAAGGATATTCCAAAGCAGAGCAGAGCCAAAGGAGGCCCTGCTCCAGGACAAGCCATCCAATTTGTAATGGGATATGAAGGTATGAGAGAAGACCAAGTAGCTGCTAAACAACTGGAACTCTGGACCAAAAAGCTGCAGAGGTGGTGAAAGACCTTTTGGAATGGGCCTTGATTTGATGTGGTACAGGAATTCCTTTATTTGCACATGCCAGTGCAATACACTTTGAAATCCAAATAGCTAAAGTCATTTTAGTGATTGGTCTTCCTAATCTAGAGTTAGCAAAAGAGACAAAAAGTTGGCCTGATTTTCTTTGTCCTATCCAAGTAAAAGTGTAGCTGTTTGTGTACATCAAGTAGATGAAGCATGTACTCTCCCTTATTTTGGAAATTAGGGAAAAAGACTGGGAGATTAATAACTTGGTTAATGTTAGCCTCTGAAGCAACCCTGGGCATAAAGGAAGAATTAGTGTAGAGAGTCACTCTGTCCTTCTAGAAGATACAATGAGGTTTAATGGGCAAGGCTTGTAGTTCAGAAACCCTCTTAGCAGAGGTGAAAGCCATTAAGAAGGCAGTCTTCCAAGACAAAAGTTGTACATGAACTGTAGCAGCTGGTTCAAAGGGGCAGAAACTAGGGCTTGTAACACTCGTGAGGTCCCAAGGAAGTGTAGGATCCTTGACCAAAGGCTGAAGTAAAAAGTACCCCTTAAAAATGCCTTACATATTTTTGTAGATACTAAAAGTGTAAAATCTTCACCAATATGAAAATTCGAGATGGCTGCTAGCTGTACCTTGACTGTAGAAAAGCTAGCGCCACTGTTAAAAATGTGAACTAAGAAATTTAGAATAGTGGGAATAGGAGCTGTTAAAGGATCTAACTGGTGCTACTGTGCCCAGACAGAAAATGTCTTCTACTTGGTAGAGTAAATTTTCCTGGTAGACGCCTTATGAGTTCTAGCCATCAGAGAATGTAGAGCAGCCAAGGGGTTATGTTCAGGCTGAGTAGATCTGGATGTGTGTAGCCCAAAGGATGGGACAGAAGATCTGGAATGGGATCAAGAGTCCAAGGATGGCACACAAGGCGAGACCACAAGAAAGGGCACCAAACTTGTTGATGCACGAAAGGGGCAATGAGGATGACTTTGCACTTCAACCTCTAAGCTTTCTGGAGGAATTTGGCTATCAGGGGAAGAGGATGGTAGGTATAAAGTAGACCAAGAGGCCAAACCTGGATTAAAGCATCTCTGGGGGACTCCCCCAGAGGGGGGATCAGGGCAAAGTACTCGCTGCACTTGGTGTTGGAAGGAGAGGTGAAGAGATCACAGCAAGGTTGACCCAATTTCTGAAAGATCATGTTTGCCACTGATGGATTGAGAGACCACTTGTGAAGCATCAGAATCTTTCTGCTGAGCTTGTCCACCAGAATGTTTGACTTCCCCAGAATGTGCATTGCCACTAGAAAGTGGTTGGAAGAGATCACCCATTCCCACAATCTCATGTCTTCTCTACATATGGCAGAAAAACATGGTTCCTCCCTGCTTGTTGATGTACCGGACAACCAAAATATTGTCTGTCTAGATGGCAACTGTCCCCATGGGAAGACTGGTATAAAGAGCTTGCAGTGCTAAAAGGACTACTCTCATCTCCAGGAAACTTATATGCAAATTGTTCTCCAGTGAGGACCAGGTGCCCTGGACCATCCGACCCAGCCAATCCCCCCTCCACCTGAACTGGGAGGCGTCTGTGGTCATTGTGGCTTTGGGAGGAGGGAGAACGAATGGTTGTCCTACATAAAGATCCTGAGAAGAAGCCACCATAGCAGGGCTCAAGATAGTCTTACGGGATAGTCCATGGACAGTTCCAAGCAAAGCCCATTGCACCACTAGGGTCCAGTGAAGTACATTCATGTGAGGATGAGCCATTTACAAAATAATTATAATAGCTGCCATTGATCCCAATGCTTTGAGAGCAAGAAAAGCAGAGGGAGGATGGTTGGAAAAGATCTGAATTACATGCAGATGAAGGGACTAAATCCTGTCCAGGTGAAGGAAAGGCCATACATTTTGCTGTGTCTAGATGGGCTCCTATGAAGTCAATGACCTGGACTGGATCCATTTTGAACTTTGAAAGATTGATAGTTATGCCCAAGGTCGAGGCTAGGTGAAGGAAAATAACCCTGGTCTGAAGAAGTTGATGCTTGGTGCGGAGCCAATCATCCAAATAAGGAAACACACAGAAAACAAGCAGTCTCAGGTGAGCTGCAATTACTGCCATCAGTTTGGTAAACACCTTGTGGGCTGTGGTGAGTCCAAAAGGAAGTATCCTAAACTGGAAGTGATTGGCTTCCAGCTGGAAGTGGAGTTATCTTCTGGAGTGTCTGTCCATCCAGATGTAGTAATACGCATCCTGAAGTTCTACTGAGGGGTTGGGAGGGTGGCCAAATGGTTAACGTCTTTGCCTTACAAACACAAGGTACAGGGTTTGAATCTCACAGGAGATAATTGGCTAGGCTTAAAATGGCTCGCAGGGGCAGTTAGCCTAGTACTAACCTATGAACCCTCTGCAGAAAGGTAATGGACTGTATTGTGAACATCCAGAATTTTGTTTTGGCAACAGACTTGTTTAGGGAATTGAGATCCAGAACTGGTCTGAAGTCCCCACAACTTCTTTGGTATCAAAAAGAGCCTTGAATGGATGCCTGATCTGAACTGGTCTTGGTGGATGGTTTGGGATGACTCTCTTTGCCAACTGCTTTGCGATTTCCAGGGATGTTGCCTCCCTTTGATTGTTTGGCACATCTGGGAGGTTTTGTCGTGGACTTGGGAATTTAAATAACTGAATGGTGTAACCTCTGGATATTATCTTTAACACCCAACGATCAGCAGTGATGGCTTTCCAGGCTGTTGGGTTTAAGGAAAGATGTCCTCGACCTCCTCAAGAGTACAGTGGTCATGCAATCCATCTGTATTGTTGAAAAGGCCACTCCAAGAATGTCTCTTGAGAACACCCTGATTTTTCAAATCCGTCTGCTGTGGGGGCAGCGCCTGCCATTGGAATCATTTCCTCCTCTGTCTCTGGAGGAAAAGTCTCCATGTGAGTCCTGGAAAACACAGACTTTCAAAACCATAGCTTCTTACCACCACTCTGATTCCTGGAGTAGGACTGTTGTGGGGTAAAGAACATATTCCAATGGCAGGCAAGGTCTTTCTGTCTTTCTCACTCTGAGAGAAAATGTCTCTAACTGTGGGACCAAAAAGAGATGATCCGTCAAAGGGAGCATTGCTGAAAGATGCCTTGAAAGGGTTCCAAGAATCCACATAGCTGCATCCAGGTGTGGCATCTAATGGCAATGCCCAAACCAGCTGCCCTTGAGCTGTCTTCTGCTGCATGCGAAAGTAGCTTCATGGAGGAGTTTGAGATAAAATAGAGGGTGGCCATTCTGGAGGAGAAGATCTTCTTATCCTCTTCAGACATGGAACTAAGGGCAGAAGCAGAGGGTACCTTAACAAGGTCTCTCTGGAGTCTGATCATGTGTGCCAGATAAATTCAGCATGCGCAGAGAAAAGGTTGCTGAAGAGTAGACCCACTTACCAAATCTGTCCATCGCCCTTGACTCCCTGTCAGGAGGATGGATGGAAGAGCTCTCCTAGGCTAGCTCTTTCTTCATGGCTGCTACAACCACCATCACATTGACCAGGATGCGCTTAATCCAGTGGGTCCTGCCCAGGGGGTGCTAAGTATTTTATCAGGGCACTTAGGAATGGGTTCTACTGTGTCTGGTTCCTTCCAAGCCCTGCAGGAAATCAAGTCAATCAAGGGATCTGAAAAGGGTGAACCCAGGATGTAGATGGACTTGTTCCAAATGCTTCCAGAAATACAGACTCATCAGAGTTGGGTTTGTGGGTAGACCACCCATCTTTCTGTCGAAGAATTTCCATGATTTCTCCAAAAGCGACATCCTCAGGTGGGGATCTCTCCCCTTCATCCAAGTTCATGTCTTCTGTCAAGGACTCCAGTGGGGAATCCAAAGCCTCATTTTGCACATGGCCTTCCAGTGCACCTCCTCAGGTGGATCCTCAGGACAGGTGTCAGAAGACTCGGAGTCCTCCTGATGAAAACCCACTTGAAAACTTCTTGAAACATACTGTCCTGAAGGAGACAGGTGAGAGGGATCTGGCATTTCCAACTCAGAAGGGAGGGGGGGGGTCAGAGCTAAGGGAGAGAGAGTCGAGGCTCTAGTGGGGGGCTGAGAGAACCCTCTCCACTATTTTGAAGGCCAAGGATGAACGAGACTCTGAGGGCAACTCCTTCAGGACCGGTGTCACTAACATCGAAGCCTGATGAACCCCCGCCACTCCCAGTGCCGAAGGTGGAGTTGGAGCTGAACTGTCAAGGGTTGAGTCATAGAGGGGAAAAGATAGCTACAAAAGCCTGGCAGCTGAAGCCAACCCCTTGGATCAGACAGCAAAGCTACAGGTCCAAAGTCTGTAAGGCCCAATGAAACTGGGGCCTAACTACTCAAGGTGATGGGCAGCGAAGCACAGGTGCCTATTGGCACAGGCATCTCAAAACTCAGGATCCTCAGATGGGAGAAGGAGAAATAGGCATGAAGGTAGGCTGCGCACTCACGGGTCTAGAGGAAGATGAAGCTGGCAAAACTCCCAACTGAATCTGCACCTACAGAAATTTCCTCATTAGCCTGTCTACCTCAAATTCAGAGAGGCTCTGGGAGGACCTGGCAGAGAAGCTGTCGACCCCTGCCTGGAGTGGTGCCTGGGTGATGTCAACAGAGACAACTTCAGGAGAGGGCCAGTCGGCTCTGGTGAAAAACACGGAGATCAGAGCCAAGGGGAAGAAGCAGTAGTAGTTGGGTGAATTTTGGCGGGCGGTTCTCCCACAGGAACTGAAGCTCTATCTGGAGATTGTTTACTGGACTTGTCCTTGTCCTTGTCTTTGGATTTGTCAAGACCCTTGTCACTGGCTTTTTTTGAGGGGTGGTTGAGCCCCTGACATTGTTACAGAAGGAGAAGCAAAGGAAGGGAGAAGGCCCTTCAGGGTTAACTTATTCCTCCTGTCCATAAGCGTAGACTGCTTAAAGCTTGCATATACAGAAAGGAAGGATTCTAAATGGGCTGCTCCTAAACAAACAATGGACAGAGTGTGGGCATCAGAACACAGAATTTTACGCCCGCACTCTGTGCATTTCGTAAATCCTGCTGTCTTGGAATCAGCCATGGCAGGATACAACTGCAACAAAAAACACACACTAAGTAAAGGAAGGAAGGAAACAGAGAGTCAGATCCTATTTTTACTTTACCTTTTTTTTAACACTAACAAGAGATAGACAAGGTAGGAAGTTCTTCTTTCGGCTTTTCCCGGTTAGAGGTTGCCACAGTGGATCACCTGAATGCTCATGACTGGCAGTGAAGTTTTATGGTGTTGAGTTGCCAACCCGTCACCCAACCTTCCACAGATGGCACACACATGCATACAGTCACACCTAGGGCCAATTTAGAGTGCCCAATCCACCTACAGCATGTCTTTGGGATGTGGCAGGAAACCGGAGCACCCGGAGGAAACCCACGCAACCACAGGGAGGACATGCAGACTCCGCACAAAAGGCACCCCAGCCAAAGATCGAACCGGAGAACCTCTTGCTGTGAGGTGGTAACGTTAACCGCTGCACCACCATGGCCGCCCTTCAAGGTAGGAAGTTCAAAGAGAGAAAAAAGATATAATAATGTACTCACACACACAAACAAAATCACTAAAATTCCCTGGAGGAAGCTCAAAGACGGAACCTCATGGCTGTTCAAATGAGTGACAAATGAGATCTGAGAGGTGGAGGAGAGTGGGGCATTATGGGTAGGATAGGAGGAGCTCAGTTTCTGGCTTCAAGGCTGGAGTATAAGGCTGAGTCGGATCACAGCTCCACAGGTTGAAAACCAAATGAAGGCAATTTCAGATCTATAGTTAAGTCTCACAATAATCCTTTAAAACATGAACTCCTAGCTTAAAAACTTCCCTGAACAGGAAAGTACAAAAAAACTATTTTTATAATTTAGAAGGTTTTCCCCAAAAGAGAACTTATCTGCCCAGCAAAAGTTGACTATCAAGCCTTGAAAGCCCTCACAGGAGCATACTCTTCAACTGCAGTAAAGCTCTGAAAAGCCTGGTGTCTAAACCTGTCTTTAGTCAGTACAGCTTGAGCTATGGTTTGGGCATGTAGAAGGTGCCCTAAAGCTGACTGGCTGTTATATACTTTACAGGACATAACCCATACAGCTAAAGCTGCTGCAACAGTGATCAATATTTCCTATTACGTTACTATATCTTTTCCTCTTATTTCTATCCATTTTTAGCTTCCCTAATAACTCAAATAATTTCCACTACCCATTCCTTAAATTCTTCTCCTTTTGACAGGTAGGTAGGATAGCACCAGTGTCTCCGTTTTACTTCATTACCTTGTGTTTTTATCACTACATAATCTGAAACTAATATTGGATGTGTCTCGAAGCTTTCAATTAAAAACATATGCTCCTATGAAATACAGTAGTTATTGTACCTTGTTGAATAACATGTAAATTCTCTTAGAGTTCCTACTACTGAATGCATTTATTCCATACCAAATATTTTGATATTTATTTCAGGAAATCTACACTCTTTTTATGTTTTCCCATTCAAGGTCCTGGATACATGCTCATTATTGCAAATCATCCACTTCCCACCTATAATATTCCCTGCGGAAAGCTGCCAGTTTCTCATAACTTTTTTGAAGCTCCATAATAGTTTTTGGTGTAATATAAATACATGCCAGTGTAAACTTCCTCTCTTGCTAATATCATTTTGCTATCACCAAGCTACAATTAGCCTTTTTTTCCACTTATATCACTATTGTAGCCCCTTTATTTGTATTATTATACATCTTTTCCATTGTCTGTGGTATTCTACTGAACAGCCATCCTGAAATCCTTTGCCAAATTCACATTCATTTCTTTTCACACATTTGCTGCAGCATTATTTGCACTCTGCATTTCTTAACATAATGTAATACTCTTTTTTTTTTTTTTGTCTATACTTGTAAGACCATTACATTCCAAGGCAATTTGGATAAAGTAGCCATTATAATACACAGTTACTGTTCTCACCTATAATACATGACAGTTTTTTTTAATGTGTATTTCCAACTTTTGTCCTAAATGTATACACTAACATTTGGCAGGCTGATCTTTTATACAGTTGTTTCTTCTCATCATCTGAACTTGTCACATTTTTCAAGACATTGTTGCTTTAAAGAAAATACTCAAAAAGATTAAATACATTTTCAGAAAATCCCATCACCTATTACATTAGAACAAACGCACAAAACTACAGACATTTTCAAGAAATGAAACATGACCCTCCAAGATAGGATTAATTGCCCCAAATCAGCAGCTGCACCCACAGGCATTAAATAAACTAAAATCAAGGTTGCTGATGCCAAAACATGTGTTACAACCTGTGTTCCCACTTGCACTGACTGCTGTTCTTTTCCTATCCTTTATTTCCCTCTTACACATGAAAACAGCATGTAGGCTTTCAGAAAACATTAACTTAACTCAAAATTGAAGTAGTTCAGTGCCTACCTTTAATAAAACTAAATTGTATGCAATGTTCTATAAAATACCGTAAAGTATTTAGGCTGCTGGGGAGGCTATTATCTCTTATTCACTTCCCATAACTTCAAACTTCAAACAATGCTCAAAGCTCTCAAGATTAATTGATTGCACCTGCAGACAGCTCACTTCCTTGTAAAATTCACTCAGAACAGAATGTACAGAATTCCCCTGGCCAACTGCCTTCAGCTGCAGACCTCATCTCCCACTTACAGAATCTTCTAATGGGATAAAAAAGCTCAATAACTTTGCTGATACACGAAATGTAGAACTGTCATGTCTCAGCATTTTGTCTCATTTTCAAGCCTATTTGCTTACAAAAAATGCTTAAAGCAAAGACATTATTATAGATATATCTTGTAAAAACAAGAGAAACTGTCATCCTAATTTTACATATAGTATAATCAGTACAATTTTACACCTCACCCCAGAAATTCAAGATGACATATTAACTTAAACCTGCTTTTGTCCAGCCTTTCTTATTATATTGTACAGCCCATATTTTTTCCAAGTAGAAAAGTACTTGTTTAATCTTGAATACATACAACAGTCACTGAAAAGACTCTCCACATTTAAAATACCCCATACTGCACACTATACAAAACTGCTTTACCATATAACATGCCATATACATCATCAAATGATTATACAAAAATGCAACTTTTTTTACTCACTATTTTTATCTTTAGTGTCCTTCTAAACATTAAAGACATAATGTGGGGTATATCCTTTACAGTCCACCTACAAGTTTAAATAAAGTCAACAAAAGTACAGTTTTTTTCTCAGTCATTTTTTTCTTGCGAAGACATATTTCAGAAATATGACTTTTTCTTTATAGTCTTCCATTTATTTAATTTCAGTGCTGCTGGTCTTCCTGATCATCTTCATCACCCAATGCCACATTAACACTGGAAAAAGTTTCATTGGCAAAGTATCTCTATGAACCTCACCATTTGAAGAATGACAACCCGAGTCCTATTCTGCTTGCTAGCTAGCTCACTTTTTGTTGGATAATTTTTTTCTGCTTAACCTGTTTTGCATCAAATAATGAGTTTGATCCTGCAGAATAAAATACTCTGGAGACATACGGAATCACACCGGCCTCTCTATATGCCATGACTGCTGCTATAAAATTGTTTCTCTGCTGCCTGGTGTGCACAAATTAATCATTTTTTACAAATACTCTATTTCCACTTTTTAATTCTTTGCCCTAATGCCACAGTTTTGTTAGGATCAATTCTTTCTTCAATATGGGCTGTACAACATCTTTAATTTCATCTTTACTAATATAGGTCTTGACTGCTTCCTCGTGTCCATGTTTGGAGCACCAAAGAACTTATTGTAAAGTGTTCCCCTAGACGCTCCTCAATTTTTTTTCGTTTTCTAAACTCCTTATTCTTTTGGTGTATTACTTTTCAAATGTAAGTTGTGCAACATTAGCATGTGCTGATTTGGGAATTCCAAAACAACTATACACAGATCAACAGCTTAATTTCAGCTCTCCCAGTCTGAAAATGAAATGGAGCAAGTAGTGCAGAGAAACTGTC